>NW_017728948.1:15135857-15154751 GCF_001723895.1 Crocodylus porosus
AGCTGCGGCCTGACCAGCATCGCATAGAGGGGGAGGATCACCTCCCTGGCTCTACTTGAGATGCACCTGTGGATGCACGACAAGGTCCAGTTAGCCCTGCCAACCGTGACCTCGCATTGTCAGCCCATGTTCATCTTGGAAGGATCATTTGGCTAATGGCACTGGAAGGCATTATTATGACTGTTGCATTGCTAACAAGATTGATAAAAGCAGGACAACTTGCAAACTACTTGTGAGTGAATTGTACTGATATGGATGTGCAACCGGCAGGCCTTGAACATGAGGTTGCACGCTGCTCGGCCTCTGGCGTATGGGCCTGCTGGCCACTTCGTCCCTGGAATTGTCTATTCCGGATTGATCTTAGCAGTAGTCTCTGCCCCTATCTCGCCTGCCACGACTGCTGGAACCTTCAGTGGAGAGGCTGATTACTTCAACTTATCTAGTGTTGGGACTCTCAGGGGCGATGGTCTTCTGCGAGGCTCCACCCTCCCCTACACCTCACCCTAAGACCCAGCCATGCTGCGTTGCTAGTGATCCCGGTGCTGACCCTTGCCTCACAATGCCCAGGTGTAGCTGGCAGCGAGCCTGTGTGGCTTGTACCACCTCTCACTCCAGCCGGTAAGGGGACCCTTCTAGGGGGACTCCCCATCCCTCAAACTGTGGGTCACTTAGGTATGCAAAAGAAAAATACTACCCATAATCTCTCGGGTTAAAAAAAACCCAGATATGGACTCCTTATCCTGGAGAAAATCCTCTCCTTCTGTAGTGTCCTCTGCAGTACCCCTATAACTGGGTACAGTGTTTTCCTAATAGGCACCCAGGTATGCTCCCAGATCTTCAGGCTTTCCTCTTTGCTCCGTCCCTTGTCGGATTCTTCTGCCAGGCAGAATCCAGGACTCTGCAGCCCCTCTTGCTGCTAGTACTCGTGGTCCCTGTGGAGTGGGGGAGGGGGAAGGAACTCTAGGATGCTCCCCTGACCCATTCTGGTCCCACCTGGTTTGTTGGGTCTTTGTCTGCTCCCCTCTCTTCAGGGAGGCTCCTACTGTCTGGTTCGGTTCCCCGACCCTTTTGCCCGGCTCTGCTGCCACTCACTCGGTCATCCGCCGCCTCTTCTGGGGCGTTCTCGTTCCCTCCGTCCAGGAACATGTTCCAGCCTCGTAGCTGGCTGCTAGCTTCTCCCTTGCCTCTGGGTGAGGCCTCAGGATCCTCTTCTCTCCCCGTTGGTCTCTAGCTGCCTTCCTGCTCCTCTTCCCTCAGGGCGTTCTTTATTGCCCCGCACTGGCTCTGATCATTATTGATCGCAGCTGGCCTCAGTTTTAAAAAGACATGGCTAATCAGCCACGTGGGTCCCGCTGCCGCTTCTGACATTCCCGTGTCGTCAGCTGCAGGTAAGGAACTCATTGTTTTCTTTTTTTCCTTCTCTCTCTCCCTCGCCTTATTTTGGGTCCTGGGGCACCCCTTTTCCCCTTTGGGGCCATATTGTGCCATCCCCCTGCGACAGGATGTTACTCACAACCTTTTTATTTCTACATTGTCTGTAGCACCTGAGGAAGTAGCTGTCACCTACAAAAATATGACAACTATATGAACCAGTTAGTATCTAAGGCAGAGATGGACAAATTATGGCCCATGAGCCAAATCTGGCACACCAGCTAATTGGATTTGGCCCACAGGCAGGCACTCACTAATTAATTGTATCCAGCCTGGCCAGCAGCTGCCCCTGCTGTGCTCCACATGGGGCTAAGTCCCACCTGGGGCAGCATGTGCTGCATTCCCTGCTTCCCCTTGCCCCAACCCAAACCCTGACCAGCGAGCAAAGAGCTTCCAGACACAGCTGCTGCTGTTTCTACAGCCACCCAGGGAATTGCTGGGCTCTCTTGGTCTCCAGTGTCTCCTCCTCCCATCCCTGCTGCAGTGCTTTGGGCAGCAGGTAGGGAGGGGAAGCTGTGGTGTTGAGGAGAATGGGGTAGGGGATGGGGAGTGGGCTCTGCCTGCAGCTTGCTTTGGTCCTGTTTGTGCATGGCTAGGTGGCAGAGTGCATGGATGGAGGGTGTGGAGGAGCTCGGTTGCTCACAAAGCCCCACTGGCCAGGTGTAGGACAGGTAGGTGGGCAGGAGACAGGGTGAGATTGGCTGCAGCCCCACCGGGCAGATGACGGCAGAAGCAGAAGCAGCAGCAGCAGCAGCAGGAGCCAGTACAATCCATTTCTAGGCACTTGGAGGAGGAGGAGGTGATCAGGAACAGTCAGCATGGATTCACCAATGGCAAGTCATGCCTGACCAACCTGATTGCCTTCTGTGATGAGAGAACTGGCTCTATGGGTGTGGGAAAAGCAGTGGATATAATATACCTTGACTTTAGCAAGGCTTTATCAGGGGTCCCACAGCATTCTTGCAAGAAAGCTGAGGAAGTATGCTTGATTGTATGAATGGATTAAAAAGCTGGATGGATTGTCAGACCCAACAGGTTCAGTGTCTAGCTGGCAGCTGGTATCAAGTGGAGTGCCCCAGGGATCGGTCCTGGGTCCAGTTTTATTCAATATTAATGATCTGGAAGATGGGATGGCTTGCACCCTCATCAAGTTCATGTCTGTCACCAAGATGGGGGGTGCAATAGATACACTGGAGGGTAGGGCTAGGATTCAGAGTGACCTAGATGAATTGGAGGATTGGACCAAAAGAAATCTCACCAGGTTCAACAAGAACAAATGCAAAGTCCTGCACTTCAGATGGAAGAATCCCATGCACCACAACAGCCTGGGGACTAACTGGCTGGGAAACAGGACCTGGGGTTTACAGTGGACAATAAGCTGGATATAAGCCAGTAGTGTGCCTCTGTTGCCAAGAAGGCTAACAGCAAATTGGGCTGCATTAGTAGGAGCATTGCCAGCAGATACAGGGAAGTAATTATTCCCCTCTATTCTGAACTAGTGAGGCCACATCTGGAGTAGTGTGTCCAATTTTGGGCCCCCAATGATAGAAAAGATGTGGACAAGTTGGAGATGGTCCAGCAGAGAGCAGAAAAAATGAGGGGGCTGGGGAACATAACTTATGAGAAGAGGCTGAGGGAACTGGGTGTATTTAGTTGGAAGAAGAGAAGACTATCGGGGGGATCAGCAGGCACCGAGGAAGTCCCTGTTCCCCCAAGCACTGCCAGGAGTGACCAGGAATAACGGTCACAAGCTGGCAGAGGGTAGATTTAGGGTAGATATCAGGAGGCGCTACTTCACGGTCAGGGCGGCTAGGATCTGGAACCAACTTCCAAGAGAAGTGGTGCAGGCTCCTACCCTGGGGGGTTTTAAGAGGAGGTTAGATGAAAACCTTGCTGGGGTCATTTGACCCCAGTACTCTTTCCTGCCATGGCAGGGGGTTGGACTAGATGATCTACTCAGGTCCTTTCTGACCCTAGAAACTATGAAACTATGGGGGGATGGTCTAGTTGGGGGGATGGTCCTGCTTTGATTGGGGTTGGAGTAAATGACCTCCCGATGTCACTTCCAATCCTAACTTCCTATGATTCTATGATAAGCTCGGCTGTAGCCCTGCCAGGCAGGCATGGGACAGAGATGAAGAGACCTGCAGAGGGGCTGGACTCAGCCATAGCACAAACAGCAGGTGGGGGGGAAGCCCTTCACATGCACACACCCAACTCACCCACACCCCAACTACACACCCTGCACACATACCCTATCCCTAGCATCCCACACACTAGGACTGTACAAATCTTCAGTCCCTAATTCAATTGAACATAGATTTGGCCTGATTTGGTGGCCAAATCTCTGAATCTGAATCAAATTAGAGGACTCTTTAATCTCTCCAAATTGAATTGGAACCCTCTAAATCAAGTCAGAGAGATCTGGAAAGATTCAGAGATTTGGACATAGGGGCAGCTTTAAATGTTTTTTCTACATACCTCTAGATAGCAGGTGGCTCACAAATGCTGTAATGCTGGGGTGAATGGAGCATCCCACAGGAGCATGGGGGGCTCCCCAGTTCACTGGGCAACAGACCCAGAAGTGGACCAGAAGCACTTTCAGTCCACTTCCAGGTCCGCCGAGGAGCACAGTTCCCGCCCCCACGCCCACCACACTCCCCCAGCTCAGTGACTGGTGCCTCCTGGGTCTGAGGGGACACCTGGGGTCCCTCTGTAGCCAATCACCAAGCTGGGGGAGTGCAGGGGAAACCCCCAGCATGCTCCCCAGAAGACCTGGAAGTGGACCAGAAGTACCTCCAGTCCACTTCTAGGTTTGCTGCCAAGCACATAGAGGACCCCCCCCACCCCCAGCACTCCTGTGGGACACTCCATCTGCACCAGCATCACAGCAATCTGCCAATAGCTCTGCCTGCTACCTCAAGGTATGTAGAAAAAACTTTTAAAGCTGTGTCTATGTCTAAATCACTGATTCTCTGAATCAGCATCGACTCTCCAGATTTGGATTTGGCCGAATTAAATCAGAGACAGTGATTTGAATCAACAAATAAAATCACTGTCCCTGATTTGGGCTGAATCTGAATCAAATAGGGCCCGCTTTGCACACCACTACCACACGCACACACCCTCCCACACTCCAACTACACACACCATGCCCCACCATACTCACACACATTCCCCCACACTCTCCCTACATACATTCCACACCCACACCCTTATGCACCCCTACACACCCCTTCCACGCACCCCCACACCATACCTATACCCCACATACCTACTCCCAACCCCATATTCCCCCAGCCACACCCCCCGACATATACCTCCTTACTCCCCCACACAATATACAAGAGTACAATTTTATTTTGAGCTATTATGCAGTCACTTCTATATACACTATGCAAACACATAAATCAGGACAGAATATTTTTTTAATTAACAGCTTAAAATATGTTATAGTAGATGTTTGATTTGTAGTATATGATTCAGGGTTTTTTTTCAGTTCCAAGATGGCACCCCCCACTCCCAAAAGGAGTACTTCCAAGGCAAGGGGAGGGACTTCTGGTGGCAAAGGTCAGGGGTTAGGGTGGGAATTCTGGTCCCAAGATGGTGATCAGGGGGCAGGGTACCTGTCAAGGGGCGGGGCTACCCTTGTGGCCCTCAACTGTTCACCAGAACTCATTAAGTGGCCTTCCAGCTGAAATAATTGCCCACCCCTGCTCTAATGTGCCACTCTGCCCTGCCTTCCACCCTTTTTATTTCTAAGGAGATCTCATTGTTCATGAAACCACACATGACCAATGTAAATAGTTTTTCTTTTTAATGTTAAAATGGCTTAATAAAAAAATTTTTACAGACCTCTGGGGGAAGAAAATGAGCCAGACTGTGTAAAATAATGTAATACTTAGCAGGTGGGTAAGGGCCATTGGGATATTATTTTTAAGTCCAGCTGATGCAACATTTAGAAAGCCTGTTCTTTATGAAAGAAATATTAAGCTTCATCATGGACACAGAAGAGAATCCTTGACCTAAGGCAACAATTCATTCGAAGTTCCTCATGCCAAAGTAATATTGAATAAAGTTTGCTTTACAGCTTTCTTAGCCTAAGTTTGACCTTGAAGAAAAAGAGCTTTGAGATCTTTGTGCTATTCAGTGGACACATGTGATGCAATAAACTCTGGTGCAGTTTGGCTGAAGTTTATTGCTCCCAGTCACAGTGTTTACACATGTGCCCAAGACTGCAGCACACTGAGCTGGGGTGGTGCAGACCCATCTGGCAGGGGATTCAGGGGGTCAGCCTGCCAGCCCAAAGCTGTTCCCCAAACTCAACATGCTGTGGAGGGGCTGACTGGGACACAAGGGTGCTACAGTGCTGCTCTAGCTGGCATGCAGCCCCTCCACTGTAGCACCCTCATACCCCAGCCAGCCTTGGTCACCATCTATACATACATTGCATCGATAAATAACTCCATCATAGGGCAGTACTTGTACTGGGCAATACTATCCTATTGTGGAATTAATTAATTTCCTCTGTCCTAATAGGGGGTGCAAGTGTAGATGATGATGCTTTCCTGCAGAGCTAATCAGTCAACTCCACAGTAAAACATCTTGTGTAGATGCACCAAGTGAGAAGTAAAGAGTCTGTGTTTAGCTCTTGGTTTTATTAAATCACTGAAACACAGCTGAGGTACAGTTGGGATGTAGGAGGTAATGGTTCATAAGATTAATTGACTTCAGAGTACAGCTGTTTCCAGAGGCACTTGGTGATTTTACAGTGAAAATAATTTGCAAATGCAGATACAGATCTTAGGAAGAAAAAAAAAGTTGTCAGTTAAAACACTAGGAAACTAAAGAGTTGAGATAAATGTCACTGTGTATTACAGTCCTGTTGTTTAAAGGGATTCATTTTGTACTCTACAGTTGTAACATTGCGTATTTCAAATTCTTCCTTTAAAACAACTACGGAACACAGGTTTGTGTCAAATGATATTGTACATGAAAGATTGTGACAAGCATGTCCCAATACACAGGAAAAGGATACACAGCCATTTATAAGACACCCCGAATGTAAAATGTCCAAAAGAAAGATTGAGCCTCACATACAAATCAACATGATCCAATTCAAGAAAATGGGGCACAAAATGCCTTTAGCATCTTGAATCTCGACAGAGACATTAAGAGGCTGGGAAAACTCTTAAATGTTTATACTACAAAAGAGGCTGAACTCCTGGCGGTGATTTGGTTTATGGAGTTTATGGCATACATCTTTGACTCAATTGCTCCTAAGGTACTGTTATCTTCATGTGATTACTGGTGCCTATTTATTTGATGTCTTTTGTTTCTTAAAAACTGTCCAAGGAATCCAGAGCATGGCATAAGCGTTCTATTATTCATAGCAGGAATTTGAGTAAATAAATCTAGCTACAGAACACCGCTTCGCATATCAGTCAGAAGCAGGCCAAGTTTTAAATTCAGATAAGATCCTGAACTCCAAAAATTCTAGGCTAGCTGGTTTGGAGCTTTGGTTTCAGCTCATATCTAATTGTATTTACTCAAATATAAGACAAGATTTTCCCCACAATTGGCACAGGGCAAAAAGCCCTTCTAGTTACAACCACATACAAGGGAATCTCATTCAATGCACTGTCAGTCATTAAATTGCTGCCAAAAGCAGCATGTGCTCAGCAATGGAAACCAACTATGAAGCTGATTAAATGTAGCCGATCCTGAGCATGACTATTAAACACATGGCCACATTGGGCAAACAAGCTGATGGGAGCCTACCACTTTTTTTTTTTTATCATCTTGTTCAAGGCCAACTCAGTTCCAAATTCAGTTGGGCAAAGCCCAATAGCCAAGTTCCGAAATCATCTGAGCAGAACTCAATCGTCAAGTCTGTGTGGCTCTACCACTGGGCCAGTATCCTCCTTTCCAGACCTATCATCTGGGGCTTCAGATACTCCCTAAATCCAGGCAGGCATCTTACATGCAAGCCCCAGGCCCAGAGGTCTTGGGGTTTGGATGCCCCCAGTCTTTTTTGACCAAAGCCAAAAGGCTGAGGTTAGTGCAACCCATCTGCACAAGACATGCTAGTGCCTGTTAAGCACAGTTTCCCTCATTGCTGACTCATTTTCAAGTCATGATGAGCCAGAACATTGCATACAGTTCACCCAGAATCTGTTAAACCCCCTCTCAGCCTAGAGCATATGATTAGTGCAGCCCTACCCTACATGAGGTGAAGCTGGACCAGGTTGCCCTGCATCTCATCTGCATATAAATTTTTGGAGCATCCCAGAACTTGTGTCAAGAATACCCAGTTCCAGTCATGAGTGGGGGCTAATTAGCATATGGATTCTTTGTGGGGGGGATCTGGAGTACACACACACACATACTGAGCAGTGCTGAGCTGGGGGGTCACTGTTGCTTGAAATGCTGTCAACTCTGGTGAGGCCCAGTCTAGTGGATTATGTTAGGGGCAGACAACCCCTGACACAGGTGGCAGAGCATGGCACATGAAGGCATTTTTTTGGCATGTGTGCCTCAGAGTAGACAGTGAGGAAGGGGCTAGGGCTACACTGCTATGACATGGTTTGGGCCCCTTGCAGCTCTCCCACTGCCTGCCCCTGGTATGCCAACATCTTACAAGTTGAGGTTGTGGGTGGTTCTGGCACTCTACCCAAAAACATTGCTGCCCTCTGAACTGTGATGAATCACGAGCCTTTGGCTTTGGACTAATATCATGCATAGGCTCATGATTTACCACATAGTTCACTGGGCTGGTACCTCCGAAGTCAACAGTGATGAAAGTGGGGGTGAACAACAAGGGTGACGGGGAAGAAAAGATCAACAAAGACATGGGTGTCTGGCACCACCTTAGTCGGGAGCAGGGGCATGTGCTCCCCCAACAACAAGTCAGCGACTGGGGGGGTCCCCCCATGGGCAGTCTCACCAATCTGGGGGGGTCCCCCCATGGCCGATCACGCTGACCAGGAAGTGGATGTGGCCCTCCCGGAAGTGGCCTGAAGTGGCTGCAGCGCTCCTGGAAGTGCCAGAGCTCCCACATGCCTCCCCTGCCTGTCATCTAAGCAGGGAGCATGGCCTGTCAGGGGGTGCACATGAACCCCCGTGCACCCCCTAGGCCTCTCCACTGAACAAAGAAGACATGGACTAAGCACTAGGAGGAAAAACAGAGGCAAAACAGGGAGTGGGAAGGGTGAGGAGGGTAAAGGGAGTGGAAGTTTTTTTTGTATGATTGTGATAAAAGGAGATGGTGATAGGCATGCCCAGTTGAATTTATTGTAATAGGATGATGATGGTGGTAAACTGTGTATGTGTGTTATGGACTGTTAAGAGAATCAGATTGGTCACAAGACAGAGCAGTAAAGGTATGGGGGGGGTGTATGTATATATGAATGTGTATATGTATGTATGTACATATATTAGTATGTATATATACATATGAATTCATATGTGCATATATTCTATATGTATTTATAGATATAGAAATACATATTTTCGCAAAAAATAGTTTGTACTACATATAAGTAGGTATCAAAGTGCTGCTCAAGACAGTGTTTATGGAGTACCTGTTCTAAAACTGGCAGCAGTTTCAAACAAAGGTAACATGTATCAATTGTGGCTGAGCTAAGTGCATAGGTATGGTATGCAAATTGGTACAGTACACAAAATGTTATTATTTTCAAATTTGCTCTTCACATCCATGTTCTTAAGGAGAGCAGGATCTGACAATAAGGTGAGGGGGAAGGGGCTGTCAGGGGAAAAAGTTGTGAGGAAGCAGAAAGCAATTGTTGCTTTCTGACCCCCCCCCCCCATATTTTCCCTCTTGTAGCCATTGAAGAGGTACAAATTCAAGACAAACCTCTGATAATTAGATTCGATGCATGGAAAATTATAACAAATTTATAAAATTTCTCTATATAGAATCTAATTATTTGGGGGGGAGGGAGGTCATCTTAAAATCAGGGTCATCTATTCAAGTAAATATGGTAATAGATGCATTATTGAGTGTGGTTTGCAAGACATCCATCAGCTGGAACCAATGATCATAAGGAGCAAAATACAAAGAACAAGATGTTCAAAGCAATGTGGCAAAAAATGGTTTTCTGGTTCACAGACATATATGCTGACAGCTTGCTCTCTGGAGGGCAGTTCTATCCATATTTACATCTGTGTCTGTAGCAATAAATCTCTTTCGTTCCTCTTTGTAGCAGGGCACTAAGGTGCCTACTACTTGGAGAGCCGAGATAACCACCCAGGTGCAGGTTGCTAGGGTAACCAGAGGGAGCTAGTGACCTATACCTGCCTGGTCAGTTGACTGGAAGGGGCAGGGCTTGGCTCCTATATAAATCACAGGCCGGAGGCCAGAAGTCAGTTCCCTGCTGGCAGCCAAGGGGGAAGGAGCTCTGCCTGAGTGAGCAAAGGGTAGAAGCCTGAACGTCTGAGCAGCGTGGTACTGGTGAGAGATGGAGAACACTTGGGGTGGCTCAAAGGTTGTTATACCCAGGCAGCTCAAGTTTATACTATAGCCCAGGGGCTTGTGTTTTGGTTGCTGTTTAACTGGTGGCTTGGGTGAGGCTATTAGGGGGTAGAGGAGGCCTCATAGGGGGTCCACGGTAGTGTGGGGACCCAGGTGCCAGAGAGGGCACTGTATTGGGGGTGGCCTGACCCTGAGTGCTAGAGAAGTCGCTGCATTGGGGGTGTACCGACCCTGAATGCCAGGGAGGATGCAGCATTGAGGTGTGTTGACCCCAAGCCCCAGAGAGGGGGGCAGAAGACCGAACAATGTCTGGTACATCAGTGAGGCTTGGGGCGTGGTAAAGGGCTGGTTGGAGCCACGCATAGCCCATAAGGCTGGGGTGCGCAGGAGCACCCATTACAAAAACGGGGCCACTGTACAGGAGGAAAACCATGTCCAGGGAGACGAAGAGGCAGCCTCCCTATTATATATACTTGACATCAAAGACATGGCGGGCGAGAACTGAGGGCGCTTTGTAGACTGACTGGACATGGTAAGGGACGTCAGGAGAGATCACGGTGACCCCTAGGGTGCCCTCCAGTTACACTCCTCAAAGCAGGCCTGCCGTTAAGTCACAGACTTGCATCTTGTACAATAACTGTAATTTTTCAAGTATTCTTTTTCTTTTACCAGTTAAACTATACCGCTAGTAATGATGTAGACATACCTCAAAAGAAGTTTCTTAGGGCTCTTCTGACTCTTTCTCCCTCAACTCCTGCATCTTTTCTGAGCTTAGAGACAGGAATGGATTCTATTTTAACTGATATTATTATTAGAATGGAGGGATTTTGGTTTAAAAACCTACCACTTTTACCATCTCGTCTGCTTAAATTATGCTACATAGAAGATATTAATAATCCCCCTTAGCTCCAATTACCCTGGTTAGATTTTCTTTTCTACACTTTTGCACTTTCTGGGATGGGAGACTATCTCAGAGATAATGAAAGAGCTTTCTCCGCCATAAAAAAGTTCAGGTTTTTCAGAGGATACGAGATATCACCAGGCAGAATGATTTTGCAATGGCTAAGGCTATTTGCATTGCCCGTTTATATACTCAGGCAATTAGATTGTGTGGGAGAAGGGTATCTACAGTTGGATCTCAATAATAAATGGCAATCCTCTTTGATTAGACTCAGGACTGAACAGATGGCCACAGCTGTTCTGGCTGGATGTAGACTTTCCATCCCAAGGGCTAAAAGATGTTGCCCGGTCTGTCTGGGAGTTATGGAAGATACTAGCCACTATGTATTAGAATGTTCTTTATATAATGACATAGGGAGAACCTATTTATTACTGTATTTGCAGAAATTGATAAAGTTTTCAAACAGAGAAATTAATCTGGCTTTTACAGCAAATAGAGTCAAATGTAATAAACTGTCTCACAATTTTTGCTTACAAGGCTGAGGTGATTCAAGTTAAATATCCTTTATTACTGATATGAGTGATACCTTTTAACATTAGACTTGTTTTTATTGTCTCAGTTGTGGATCAAAAACCACCGCCCAGCTGATTTAAAAGCCGACGGTGGGGAAATGGAAATTGGGCAGCAATGCTGGAGCCAGAAGGTGAAGCTGCTCCCTGGACTGCACATCAGCAGTGTTGGCAGCTGGCAAGGGGTCAGGCAGGGACCCACAGGAGGGGTCCCAGATCTATTAAAGGAAGTACCCACCTGGCTCAGCAGGGCATCTGGGCCAAGAAGGACAATGTCGAGGGATCCCAAGGCCAACAGATGCCAGATGCATGAGTGGGGCGGGCTGAGGCCAATACTCCAACTTTTCCTTTCTTCTTTTTTTCTTTTATTTGTTATTTCGGAGGGTGCACAGAGCCCAGACCGGGGAAGAAATCCCCACATGACCCTTGATCAGGAGAGAGCTGAGGCGATACAGTGGCCCATGATATCTTAGAGGGAGCGCAGATGCAGAGACAAGGACAGTCACACACCCTGCAGTCGTCCAGGGTATAGGGGCTTTGAGGGACGGGCAAGGAGAGAAGACAATAGGAGAGAACATCAAGGGGACAGGCTGGCGACCCATCATCCAGCTGTCCTGAGGGCTGACATATGGCTGGGGTGTAGGGGAGGTGGAGCCTGAAGAACACCTGCAAAGGGCAGCACCTGGTCTGTGAGAATCCACAAGGAGGAGCCCCACCACTAAAGAAAAGAAGATCAATTCATGGCAGGCGAGTATAGGGGCCTCCCTCGGTGGTGAACACAACCTAACGCACAGGTCCCGGGGACACACCCCACGGCCCGAACTGGGTGCGTGCTCTAAGGTTGCTAGAGAGTGCCTATATGAGACCATGCGGGTGCACTGTACTTGGCAGAGAGGATGAGTGAGACAAATTTGAGTTGTTTACAGAATGATTTGGGGGACCTACATGGAGTCCTCCTTCCTCAAGACATGTCCAGAAGTCCTACTGGGATCATTATAACTGCTTTTCTATGGATGTTGAGTGGGACCAGAGGGGAACCAGTTATGGGTGGGGGGAAATAGGGGATGGAAGAATCTGAGACCATCTGCATGAACTCCAACCCCCTGCCCTGCTAGTCTGAAAGTCTTTCTGTATTCTTTTCTGCACTACCAGTTAGATGGGGGAGGAGTAGGCAAAAGAGGGTAATTTACTTCTTTGTGATTATGGACATGCTTAAAATTAGGCATGTTCTTAAATACTTTGCTGAATCAGGGCTTTTTGTTGGTGTCAGATTTTAGAAAAATGAGACTCAGTCCCATAACTTCTGCTAGACCATATTAGCCTCCAAGGAGAAATTTTGGTTAGCCTATTTGAAGATATAATCTTACAGATCTTCAGTAACTATAGGAAACATTTTATGTTTCCAGCACTCCCACATGGTATTTCTTAAACTTCAGTAGGATCAAATAGTTAGAGAATAAAGAATTAAACCAGTTGCTTGAACCAACATTTACTCGGTTGATGGAAATTTTAAAAACCTATTTGAAATCAATTTGTACAAAATGTTTCTTTCTTTCTCTTGCAGAACACCAACTATACTGACCATCCAGCCATTTATGTTGTTTCAGGGGTCACCCTTCTTAAAAAACATACCCAGTCTTTGCAGTTTAAAGTCTTTGCAGTTTTAAAGTACTCACTATATATAGATGAAGATTTTATGTTTAAAATTAAAAGAACCCAAACATTTATTTAAGTTCTGGATTTTTTTTTTTTTTTGGTAATTGCTACTACAACACCCATTAAAAATAGATCTGAAGTTAAACAGCAATTAAAATAAATGCTAAGAACATCTGCCAATCAGATCTATTAAAACAGAAAAATATTTTTGAACCAATCCAAAAAATACAGACCCCGCAGCCAATTACAACACACCTTCCTCATAAAAGAGCAATATCCTATGCAGCTAATGAACAGCTGCATTTGACTGCTGAGCTCAAAAGAGGCATCAAAGTGCCTGCTAATAAAGCAGCTGCTATGTAGACGTACACAGTGAGCAAACTGTGCTTTGATTTGCTTGAACAAAAAGAAGTGTGTGTACAGCATGCACACATGTATTACATACACATGCTCCTGCATATATACACAGTAGTGAGGGAATCCTTGTTTTGAAGAAAGAATTGGATTCAAGTTACAGTTGTTATAAAATAAATATAACCTGAGGTTTTGGAGCTTGTGCATTTACTGAATATTCTGGAGGCATCTGCAGTGACTCCATGGTTACAGCGGAGTGGAGTTTTCCACTTAAGGTAGGGATTCATTCTCTGTTAGGTATGGAAAGTACAACATATCATTCCTCAGGCTACCAACCAGACTGAACTTTTTCAAAATTTACAAGTAATTAGTTTAGAAATATAACCAATTTAAAATATGTCTTTTAAAACAATTAAACTCCCACTGCTAGGCTGAGTTTTGCCTCTAATGATCTCAGCAACAGAATAACAGAGTTTTGAAACTTCTGATATTATTTACACTCACTGACATCTTAAACCTAGATTTTTTTGAAAGGGGGATCTTTTTCCTGATTTGTTCTTCATGACCAAAATTTATCCTTCAGTAAAGGATGATCCGCTACACAGAGGGCGCATCTACACAAGATGCTATGCCACCGCAGCTCGCAACGTAGCATCTAAAAATAACCGCGCGCCACCAGGATTGCACAGTACCAAATGCGCAGTCAGTGGCATGTGTAGATGCACTCAGAGTTACACAAAAAATGACCCTCTTACAAGATGGCTCCCATGTTCCTTTGCTTTGAAAGAAACTGAAGTTTTAGCAACTAAACGCCATTTTGAAAGAGTTTCTCTTATTGTTCTCAATGGGATTCAGTGTTTTGCCCTCTACACAGTGTACTAGACCCCCCATATTTCCCAAGACAGTCGTAATCAAAAAATGACAGACAACAGCCATTTTGAAAAGGGGTATTTTTTGGGACAAACTTTCATTCATGAAAAGCAACACTAGTCAATAGCCTAAGCATCCTTTCAATGCTCCCCATTGTGCCAGGCCTATAGAAGAGGCATGTCACATGGGAAGGGAAATGAGAGTTCATGTGTGCTCATCCAGGAGAATGGAGGGTTGTGCAGGATAACTTTGGAGGTAGGCAAACACAGGGAAATAGGAGACAGGACAGTGAAGAAGAGGGAAGGCACAGATTGTCTCTGGTGGATGTTTTGTGCTGATCTGGCACAAAGAGTTTAGACAGACTACAAAAGTGGGCAGACGAGAATAGGATGGATTCAACGTAGACAAATGCAGGGTGCTGCACCTGGGGAGAAGGAATCCACAGCATGCATACAGGCTGGGGAGTTCCCCTCTTGAAAGCACAGAGGCAGAATGGGATCTTGGAGTCATTATTGACTCCAAGATGAACATGAGCCGCCAATGCCAGATTGCAGCCAGCAAGGCGAGCCTTATCTTGTCATGCATCCAAAGGTGCATCTCAAGCCAGTCCAGAGAGGTGATCCTCCCCCTCTATGCAACTTTGGTCAGGCCGCAGTTGGAGTACTGCATCCAGTACTGGGCACCGCACTTCAAGAGGGATGTGGCCAGCCTGGAGAGGGTTCAGAGGAGGGCCACCTGCTTGGTGAGAGGGCAGCAGGACAGGCCCTATGAGGAGAGACTGAGGGACCTGAACCTGTTCAGCCTCAGCAAGAGGCTGCCTACAAACTCATCAGGGGAGATCAACAGCAAATAGGTAGAGCCCTTTTCTCCCCAGCACCACCTGGGGTGACGAGGAACAACGGTAATAAGCTGATGGAGAATAGGTTTAGGTTAGAGATCAGAAGGCAATATTTTATAGTTGGGGTGGCCAAAATCTGGAACCAACTTCCCAGGGAAGTGGTCCTCGCCCCTAGGCAAGTTCAAAAAGAAGTTGGATGATCACCTGTCTGGAGTCTTGTGAACCCAGCATTCATTCCTCCCTGTGGCAGGGGGTCAGGCTAGATGATCTGATCAGGTCCCTCCTGACCTTGCTGCTATGAAACTATAAGTAGCTGTTAAGCCTGCTCAGCTGGCTAATATGCTCTGGGTGCTTTTACTATGGGAGAGAAAATCAGCCAAAAGCATATTGGTGAATCTGGCTATGAAAGTTAAAATCACAATTATTGATGTAAGTTTAACACCTCTTCTCTCCAAATTATTAAAAATACCCCATGGTAACAGGGGTTTAGGTTGTAGCTGTGTTCGTCTAAGGACATAAGCAGACAAGGTTATTTGGGTGAATCTGATATCTTTTATTAGACCAACTTAAATAGCTGGGAAAACTTCTTAGCAAGCTTTCGAATTAAAATCCTTCATCAGACTGGGGAAGCCTCTGCATACTTCACCCTCCCCTCCCTGCCACTGGAGAGGCAGGTAAGTCACAGGTGTACATGACACAGGGGTTTACTTCACCCTAAATTGAAGTGGTGTTTTTAAAACCGTACTGCTTCAATTTAGGACCCCATTTCATCTATACACGCCCACAGACTCTCATTCTCTGGTTCTAAGAGGAGAAACACGTAGATAATATTTTGCATACCTATTTGTGCTCTATGAAACTACACAAATTTCTATTGCACAATAAAATCTAATATACAAGCTACTGAAGATAATATCCCACTGAGTCATATTCTAAGGCTGTTGGGTTTTGTTTGACTTGCGTCTTTGAGGGCCCAGGTTTCTCTCACTGTACTCAAATGGCAGAACTCTAGTTCTCTCACGGTAGGATTGGACCTAATCTGAAACAGTATCTGCATACCGCAGATGTTTCCCTAGCCTGACTAAGGGTTTTTAAACCTGAAATCTACAGTATGTAGATGCTTCCTCAGTCTGATGAAGGGTTTTTAAACCCAAAAGCTTGCTAAGAAAATGTTTCCAACTATTTAAGTTGGTCTAAAAAAATATAGCAGATTCACCCAAAGAACCTTGTCTGCCCATGGTATCATTATCTTTAAATGTGTATGTTGTTCACAGTTTTTACTTTAAAATCCCAAGAAAATTTTAATGTGAAAGGCTACATTAAGGTTAAGTGTAAAGGTTAAGAGTAGCAGTAATTTAAGCTGATGTACATGTAGAAATGTGATTCTGTTGATTTTTTTTTTTTAAAGACATATCACATTTGTTTCTTCTCATGTTATTACAGGGCCTAAGGCAAATGTAAGTTTCTGCTAAAAAACAAACACAAAACCCCAAACGTTCCATTATGAAGAAGAAAAAGGGAAAAAAACATTATTTTTGAATAAATATATTTAAACTAGCCAATTGCACATCAAGAATGACAGGGGACAGGATGCCTCCACCCACCACGCTGCGCCACTGCTGCTACCTCCCAGGAGCTGAGTGGGAAGCTTGCCCCACCATCCCCTCTGCCCCCTCTGCCAGCACCCCCCGCTGCTGCAGCCTCCAGCGCTGCTGCCCTCGCCCTCCGGCCCGGCTCCTTGGCGGTGGTGGAATGCTCCACGCTCTGATTGGTTGTTTTGCTAACCAATCAGAGTGCTCCAAGAGCCTTCCAGTCAGGCAGACAGATGGACTAAGCCCTTTATTATATAAGAATATTTCTGATACACAACATATCGGTTAATTTTAGCTATACAAGAAGCTTGAAGAGTCTATAACTAGGCATTGTTAAGGTTGCTCTATATTTTTAGTATGTTTGAATTTCTTTCCATTTTAAGCTTAACTCTGAATTTTCTAAGTTTATAATGCTTGGTTTTGTAATAGTTAGAAGAACCCTGTAATGTAATTTACCCTGAATTTCTGCTATGTTCTCTCAATCTTAATTTCATATTAACATAATTTTATATATTAATATAGCTGATATAGAATTATATATATATATCATTATGTATTCTGCTATGACTTATTCAAATAAGTGAATTGAATATCTTGTTATGTGTTACAAAGCATGTAAGAATTTATGACCAAAAATAAAAGACATCGTCATCTGACCACAAAGTATTTTTATATGGTTTTCTACCATATTAATTGATACTTGGCATTAATAAAGTGCTTAGGATGTTCAAAGGAGTTCTTATACTTTGACTCCAGGATGAATATGAGTCACCAGTGCGACAAAGCAATAGGTTGAGCCAACCGCACCCTGTCCTGCATCAACAGGGGCATCACTAACAGGTCCAGAGAGGTCTTGGTCCCCCTCTATGCAGCGCTGGTCAGGCCGCAGCCAGAGTCCTGTGTCCAGTTCTGGGCGCTGCACTTCAAGAGGGACGTGGGGCATCTGGAGAGGGTCCAGAGGAGGCCACTCGTATGGTTGGGGGCCTCCATGGCCAGCCCTATGAGGAAAGACTGAGGCACCTGAATCTCTTCAGTCTCTGCAAGATGGGACTGAGGGGGATCTTGTGGCTGCCTTCAACCTTATCGGGGCCACCAGCAGGGACTCGGGGAAAGTCTGTTCACCAGGGCCCCCCTTGGGGTCACCAGGAACAATGGCCACAAGCTGAGGGAGGATAGCCTTATGACCCCTGCCACCCCCAGTGCTCCTTCCTGCCCATGGCAGGGGGTCGGACTAGATGATCTGTCTAGGTCCCTTCCGATCCATTGATTCTATGATACATTACTTATGTAATTGGTCCACACATTAGCTCTGTGACTTAACTGCTCATACACCTCCAAGTAAAAGGTGAAGCAGAAGTACAATGCAATGAACCTAGGGCTCCCTGATTCTCAATTTTGTGTTCATTCCCCAACACCATACAGGGCATGTGTAGACAAAACAAGGGACATATGTGCAAGACACTTGAAAGTGGGTTAAATGGTTTTGCACCACTTTAATGGTGTTGGTGTTTGCACGTGTCGGCGGCATAATGTGCCTTAAACGAGTTTGGGGTACAGCAAACTAAAACACCTCTGAGGAGTTCTACTTTGCTGTCATACAGCTGCGGAGCAAAGCACTAAACTCTGTGCAGCTCAGGGGCCATGCAGGCAGCCTGAGCAGGCAGTGGCCCAGGAAGGCAGGCTCCACCGAAAGGGAAAAAGAATGCAGCGAGTCTGATTTTTTTTTTTATGTCAACTTTGCATCCCCTGGTAATTAATGTTGAGCTGTCATGGTAGTGGAAACACCTCTAGCAGATACCCCTGTAGTGCACCTTTACGCCTAGAGGGTAGGGAGCTCACTATCTTATTTATTTCCCACCCAGAGTAACATTCATCAAGGGTCTTCCCTGGGGACGAGATCCTCTAAATTTAGGGCCCCTTTATGCCACCAGGGTGACATAAGGGACCCAAATTATAACAAATAACCACTCCCAAATCCTACAATCTGAGATTGGAGTTATACATATTCTTAGGCCATACTTAATGTGTGCACTTAATATGTGAGCATCTGTATATTAAAGCATCTGTACATCATGCTAAGTGCCCGCTGAGCCCAATGCTCCAGCCAGTTTTCTATGTACCTTACAGCTCATTCATAGATTTCATAGACATTAGGGCTGGAAGGCACCTTGGAAGATCATTGAGTCCAG
>NW_017728948.1:15156161-15182592 GCF_001723895.1 Crocodylus porosus
GCAACAAACCCATGCTGGCTATCCCTTAGGATGTTGGTGTCAGCCAGTCCATTAAGGATGGCCTCTTTAATAAACTTTTCTAAGATCTTCCCCGGGATAGAAGTCAGGCTGATGGGCCTATGGTTTGCCGGATCCACTTTCCTCCTTTTCTTGAAGATAGGCACCACATTGGCCTTCTTCTAGTCTGCGGGCACTACACCAGAGTGCCACGAGGTCTCAAAGATCCATGCCAGGGGCTGGGCTATGACGCTCGCCAGCTCCTTGAGTACCCTGGGGTGTAGATTGTCAGCGCTGGCTGACTTGAAGGTATCCAGCCTCTCAAGGTGTTCCTTCACAAGGTAAGCATTAATGGAGGGCAGGGGATCTCCTTCACCTGGACCGCCCTGTCCCATGGTTGGCAACGGTGTCCCATGGGGCTGATGAAAGACCAATGTAAAGTACTCATTTAATAGGTTGGCTTTTTCCTGGGCGTCAGTTGTCCCATCTGGTTCAGCAGGGGTCCAATGTTGTCTTTGCTTTTCCTCTGGCTCCCCACATCTCTGAAAAAAGACTTTTTATTGTCCTTGATGCTCAAAGCTAGTTGGAGTACCTGCCCTGGTCTTATCCCTATTGGGCTGTGTGGTGTCCCTGAGCTGCTCTCACTCCTAGGTCTTCTTTGGCAGCCTCCTTCTGCTGGCTGCCACCTTCATGCTGGCTAGCCACTACCCTCTGCCAGCTGTTATGTCCTCCCCCTCGAGAGGACCCTTGGCTTATTTGAGGCCCTGGCCCCACCTCCAGGCCAGTCGGGGTGCCAGATGGCTCTCCACAGCCCTGGCCTGCCTCTTGTGGGGGGCTCAATCGCCATTCAGTCTTTTGGCCCTGGCCCCCTCACACTGACTAGTCGAGGGGTCAGAGAGCTAACCTAGCCTCTGCTGCCCTCTGTGGATGCAGGGGTCCCCTTCTGGGCCATCTCCCCTTGGGCTTGCATACAGCCCTGAAAATCTTAATAGAGCAGCCCTTCCCTCAACTGGGCTCACCTGAGCCCTAGGCCTTGCCCCTGCCAGCTCTTATCAGGCGCTTGCCTAGCCCTTGCGCAGGACCGCAAGCTGTTAGCCCCTTTGCTAGGCTGGGCCTTGCTGTTACTAGGCCCTGGCCTGCTTTCTGGGTCTTAGGACCCTACCTGGTCTGTAGGAACCTCCCGCCATCCCCATGGTTCCTCCTGCACCTCCTTGGTGTTCCATGGGCAGCAGCTCAGCCAGGTGTTTTTGCTCCCTTGGGCACTTGCAGCCAACTCCTGCCTCATTCCTGAGAGTGGGGATCTAAAATAGCCACCTCATCAGGGCTGGTCTGCACCTGCCGGCTGCCTGGTCCCAGCCCCTAAAGTGACAGAGCACCGAAAGTGCCCCATCACACACTTTCCTCCATAAAATGGCTACTATGGGGGTTGTCTCCCTGCTGCTCACCAAGCAGGCTCCTCGGTAGCCTGCAGCAGCACACTAAGAGGCAAGCACCCTGATTGTGCTCCACCACACTAGCCAGCAAACACATAGGGAATTTTATATAGCAGTTGTCCCAGGGACAGAGCCGGTTGAACAGAGATTTGAGTCTGCAAGCAAAAAAAAATATCACCTTGCACACACAGGATTTTATTGAAGGGGTTCTGAGTTTAATCCAATTTGACGCTATTTTGGCATCAATCTCCCAATTACATTCTTTCTCTTCCGTTTATAAATTCAAAAGCGCAAAACAAAAAGTATGGACCATTCATGACTACTCCTGTATTCCAACCAAAAAAAACCAGTGCATTTCTCGCCATAAGGAAAGAGATACACCCTGAGTTTAAAGTCTTGAACTTAAATAGGCTCCCAGTTGGTCATGCTTGCCTACCTGAGCCGGCTTTGGAAATGTATCAGCTACCTCAGCTCAACCTGCTGCCTGAAGCAGGTGGCAGGAGATCTAAAGGGGAGCTGAAGACCAATACAGATCATCAAAGATATTTTCTTAGGTTTTCAGGTTATAGTTAAGATACTTTTGATGCATTTTATGTCAATATGGAATTAAATTCAGTGAGAGCTATTCACAAGACAGCTTGTTAAGAACCTAATATGCATCTCTATGATCAAATGCTCATGACTATACCCAACAATGTAAATCCCTGTGCTCAACTCCCCAAGGCACACCTGATAGGTTGTACACTGGGACCTGCTGCAACACTCTTCCTTTCTATGCAGATAGCTGTGGCATGGGCTTAGTGGTCTGGGTACTCACTAGGGTTACCACCCATCCCTAATTGGGTGGGATTGTCCAAGAACAGGATCATCAAGTCCCAGTTCCGGGCTGCATGATGCTAGGACAGCATTTGTCCAGATTCACAGTATCATTCAGAGATCTGGGTTTCCCCTTGCAGTCTGACAGCATTCCAGCCTTCGAGGGGCTGCTTGGGGCTGCCAGAAGTGGGACACAGGAGGTGCCATGTACACATGCGCACCCACACACATGCATGTGGCCAGCAAGACAGCCAGGCAGGGTGGAGAGCAGATCCCTCCAGGTACAGCTATGGAGGGAGGGGGTGTGGGAGGAGCATATCAAGGAGGGAGAGAGGGAGTGGGGAGAGGCTGGGGGACTGCCCACCCAGGGCAGTGCATGGGGCCCTGGGGCTGAGGCAGGCACCAGGACAGAGCCATAGGGCTGCTCATCCAGGGGGCGTGGGGGAAAATGGCTCCCTGCTGCTGCACACCCCCCCTCTGAGGGAGAGGAGCATGGGAGGCACATGCTCCTCCACCCCCAGATTTGTACCTGCCCTAATGCTTTTCCCCCAGAAGCCCCACGCTGCCATGGCAATGTGCCCCCTGCCCATCTGGCAGTAGCTGGGATGGCAGTGGTGTGGAGTTGTGTCCTTGCTGCTGTTGGGCAGGCATGGGGTGCATGGCCAGCTTGGGGCTCCTGGGGGAAGGGCAGCAGGGTGGGGAGCTCTGAGCCCACAGTGGGCAGCTCACATCTCCCCCCACGCTGCTCGGTTCTGCTCAGGCCATACCACTGGTGGGGGTAAAGAGGGGGTGGGTTGCCTTTACATTTTACAAAGGTGGCCACCCTAGTACTCACATGGCTCAGGTTGGTTGCAAGCAATTTCAAAATTGATCCTAAATGTCACAGTAGTAGCATCGGCCTGAGCTGGACCTGGATGTCAGTGACACAGATCCTGGAGTGACACGGCTCTTGGAATAGTTTGCTGGCAAATGGCACTGGAGAATAAGGCACACTTGGACCACAGTGAGTTTTCTAACTGTCTTGTATCTCATCCTCCAGATAGTTCCTAGGTTTGTGAAGGTGTTCCTTTAAAATATGTTGGGTTTAAATGTCTTTAAAGTTTTTGTTCCAGGCAACAACGCACTTAGCCAGGTTCTCAGGATCTTTGCATTGGTAATGGCTTCACAAAACTTTGTAAGGGCTTAGGTAACAGCTTGGTTGATCTCAACAAAATGGAGAGGAGCCTAATCAGCTGGCACAGGCCAGAACCTGTTATACAGTTTTCTTCAATTCATTTTTAAATAAAATCTTTGCTGGGAAAATGGAAGGTCTATTGTATGTACTAGATAGAAAAAACAGCACACTGTCCCAGCCAGCCCCTCCTTCGTCCAGGCTCACCTCCATTTTGTTTGCAGGGATCTGGTCCTCAGCAGGCTTTGCGGAGGTGGGACGTTGACACTGGAATACTTTAAAGTGATTTTGGACTCGCCCTGACTCCTTCTCATCTTATTTCAATAAAGACTACCTGTTTGAGGGAAAATGAAGGTTTAGCGCTGTTAACCTTGGTATTTTAAGCAGGACTTGGAGGACTACAGGTAAGCACATCTGCTACTTTAGCACGTCCTATGGCACCCTCCCTCCGTCCCCCTGCTCTTCCACATAAGAAATACAGGTGAAAGAAATGGAGAGAGAGCCCAGAATGGCAAAATAGCATAAAAGAAGGTGGAAGAAGGAAATGAGGGATAAGAGGAGGAAGAAAGGGGTTAGAAGAGAGATAAACCACAGAAAAGCGGTCTAGAGAAAAGAAATAATTGGAGCAGTGTCCTTTCTTCTGCATTAATTCTCCCTGGCACCTTTTTTTATGTTCAGGAGACATGGATACAAAGAAACAATCCTGCATCCACAACTGTTGACCTGGGACGCTAGAAGTTTGCAGCTCAGAACATCCAACTCACCCAGCAGGAATATGAGCAGCATGCACTCTGCCAGGCTAAAGTCAGTGGCCAACTAAGTCAGCTGTGTAGCAATTCATTGGATCAACTAGACTTCACCCTGAATTTATCTTAGATCATTTATGACCCCTTGGAGTATCCCTGGTGCATTCATAAGTCCAAAACATATTCTGCAGTATTCAAACCATCCATGGGCTGCCACAACGGCAGATTTTTATCTCAATCCTTGGATTTGAATCAGATTGTATTGAGATCCCAAATCAAAGCTACTAAAATATTTTGCTCCTGACATGTGGGCTGGGATGTCTAGCATGCATGGCAAGGGATAGCTCTGTTCAACTGCATTTATCCGTTATTGTCCGAGCCCCCAAGGTCTGGAACAGCCTGCCATCGAAGGAGGTTCAAGCACCTACTTTGAACGCCTTCAAGAGAAATTTGGATGTTTATCTTGATGGGATCCTATGACCCCAGCTGACTTCCTGCCCTCTGGGCCGGGGGCTGGACTCAATTGTCTTCCAAGGTCCCTTCCAGCCCTGATGTCTATGAAATCTATGAAAATCTGTTTACCAGGGCACCCCCTAGAACAACAAGGAACAATGGCCATAAGCTACTGGAGAGTAGGTTTAGACTGGACACTAGAAAAAAGTTCTTCATGGTCAAGGTGGCCAGGACTTGGAACAGGCTTCCAAGGGTGCTCGCCCCATCCTCGGGGGTCTTCAAGAGGAGACTGGACAGGCACCTGGCTGGGTTCACATGACCCCAGGTTTCTTGCCTGCCGGGGCAAGGGTCAGACTACATGTTCCACTGAGGTCCCTTCCGACCCTGGAATCTATGAATCTATGAATCATACTAGGAAGCTTCTAGTTTAGGCTGTGGTTTATCTTTTGTGTGGGTTAGTGTCTGCAATGCGTTGAGAGAAGGGGCTCAGAACAGCTATAACTCTCCCTTTTTCCCCACTCGTCTCACTCTTTCCTATACTACGGATTCTCAGCTGAGGTATGTTCGTTCATTCTAGATCAAATCTTTCCCTCTCTCAGTACTAAAAAGCTGGGTTTATTTCAGTAGGTTCACTAGGGGATTTGATGTAAAAGCAAAAACTCTCTTCACAGGCTACAGAGCAGCATCAGCAAAGGTGCCCCAAAATTGATACTTCTCCTCTCTGGAGGTGGGTGCTTCTGCTGCTTTCTGCCCCACTTCTTGGAAGCAGAGCAATAGACAGTGGATCTGGCTAGCAAGTTGCATCAGTTTTGTTCCTGCTCCCTTATGAACTGCCCCAAAACCTATTGTGAAAAGATATAGAGGGAGCCCTGGGATCTGGGCTTTACAGCATTCAGTTCTGCAAATCCTACTTCCTGCAGGGCAAAGCCAGCCAAGCTCAATTGCAGGGAAGTGTCTCCACAGCCAGAGAGATGAGGGCAAGCCTTGTCCATCATAAACAACAATCACTTCTTCTGTTATGTATTTCAAACATTGTTGTGATGCTCCACAGGCATCATTCAAACCACTGGAAAAGTCAGTTTGTTTCTAATTATCATATGTAAATCTAGTCTAACATAAACCACCTTACACTATTATATTTAAGTACCAGTGGTTAAACTTTTCTATGTGGCTTGCAAAGTGAAACCAAAGCTAGATAATAGGGCTTCGCAAAGCTTTGGTCCCTGAATAGATTCAGCAGAGATTCAGCCTGATTTGGTGGCTGAATCTCCAAATTCAGATCAAATCAGGAGACCCTTTAATTTCTCCAAATCGATTCATAGAGATTCAGAAAGATTCAGAGATCTGGACATAGATACAGCTTTGAATGTTTTTTCTACATACCTCAAGGTACCAGGCAGCTCGTGAATGCTGCGATGCTGGGGGGCATGGAGCATCCCACAGGAGTGGGGAGGACTCCCCAGCGTGCTTGGCAGCAGACCTGCAGGTGGACCAGAAGCACTTCTGGTCCACTTCCTGGTCCGCCAGGGAGCGCACAGGTGGGTCCCCCTGCACCCCCCAGCTTGGTGACTGGTGCCTCCTGGGTCTGGGAGGCACCCGGGGTTCCTCTGCAGCCAATCACCAAGCCAGGGGGGCCCCCAGCGCACTCCTCAGTGGACCCAGAAGTGGACCAGAAGTATTTCTGATCCACTTCCAGGTTCGCCTCCAAGCACATGGGGGGCCACCCACGTTCCTATGAGACGCTCCATCTGCCCCAGCATCGCAGCATTCATGAGTTCACTGGGATGCTGAAGGTATGTAAAAAACACATTTAAAGCTGTGTCTATGGCTGAATAGCTGATTCTCCAAATCAGCATCGAATCTTCAGATTCTGATTCAACCAAATCGAATCAGGACATTGATCTGAATCAATGGATCAAATCACTATCCCCGATTCAGGCCAAATCTAAGTCTGAATCAAATACGGCCCGCTTTGCACACCCCTGCTAGGTAACCGCACTGAGTATCACGATAGATGGAAGCAGTATGTCTTAAATAGATTACTTAAAAAAAAAAGCCAATGGAAGTTACTGTCAAACAAATAGGTTTCCACACAACTTGAGTCCTAGCTTTGTCTCTTGCATTTACCTTGCACCACATCCTATCAGGAATGCCAAACAAAGCACCAGAGACATCTAGTGGTTGAAATTTATTGCAGAAATTTGAGAGAGACAAATATTTGCTCCTTTATAAAACTACTACATTTATAATAGCAGGATTTACTGACATCTTAAAATTATTATTGCATTTGATTCAAGGCACGGTGTGTGGGCCTAGTTTTCATTTAGTCTTAACTTTTAAGCCATTTAAAATATAGTATTGAAAAGAGAGCACTTAAATAGCACCAAATGAATGGTATTTTCCTTTGTGTTGACTGTGCATATTTTTAGTAATGAGGTTCTGGCTGGATAACAGTTTAGATCAGTGTCATTATTATAAATGTAACTCCAGATCAGGCTGTGTGTCTGAGTCAGCATGCCATAAAACAGCTTCAAATTAGAATTACCTTATTTTTTTTTACAGATGGTTTTATTGAAAAGTGGACAAATCTGGACAACCTGACCTCATTTTATTTATGTATCCTCAAAAGAAGAACATACGATAAACTATCAGGTGGAATATAAAATAAAATCATAACAAATATGGGGGAACAAATGTTCCTCCTCCCCACCCAAAAAGGTGTTTAGCAATAAGCTATAGAAGTTGGGCCTTTAATAGATAATACATGCAAAGAAATGATTTGTTGATCACCATTTTCAAGTATTAAAATTCAGAATTTAAGCCCATTCTCTGTTTGCTGAACTGAAATGGCTTTGAACCTGTAACTAACCCAATTTTAGGGCAGTCTTGAGTATTTACATACAGAATGAAGTAATTTGTCACATGCATTACATGCTGAATTGTAAAACCTAGGTGTATAAATGATTTAATAGAATGAACAATTTGATTTGTCACTCGTACCCAGGAAGTAATTAAATTACTCTCCACATACTGTATGCTAATAAGTTACTTTAGATTTCCCTTTGTTGATTTACATTCTCTTGTATGCCTTTGCACTAACTTAAATCTAATCACGGCTGAGAGACCTATTGTACTTGTCAAACTATTATTACATGTCCAAATAAATAAAGTAGATTAAAAGCTGCAAGCAAATCAAGGAAGTCAGAGTCAAAGATAAAACTTTAACTATGTGTTGTCCAGTTGGTATATATATTCATTCACAGAGGTTTGTTTAAGATTTACTCGTAGGCTCTCCTACTCCATTTGAAATGTGGATGGTTAATTATATACATCTGGGGCACATCTACAAATGCATTAACACGCTTTTGTTTATGTGCATTAAGTCTAGTATCTCTGGGCACCTATACTCATGCTAGACATCTGCTCTAACGCACGCTAATTAGCATGCACTGGAGCAGACTTGATTGAGTCTGTTGGAGGGTATTAACTAATACTCTCCAGCAGCCTCCTTGTCACATTTTTTTCAGTGTCCCCGCACTTCAAAATGGCAGCAGGGGTGCTTTAACTAAAGTTTGTTGAATGAGCTTTAGTTCAAGTGCCCCAACACCATTTTGAAGAGCAGGATGCTGAATACACATGACACTGTGGGCACTTTAATTAGAGCACCTCTCAGAGCTGCTCTGTTTAAAGCACCTGCCCCTCTAGCCTAGAGTACGTGTATAGACCCCCATTGTATTTTGAAAAGAGAGGTTTTAGCTCAATGGATTTACCTAGATCTTTCCCACAGTATTTCAGGAACTGAAATAATAAAATACGCTATTTCCCTATCTAGTCGTGTATCCTTGTCTTTGACAGTGGTCTGTCCCTGGCATTGTTTCTCGTTGGCTTGGTCAGAAGTATAGGATGAGTATTTAACTACAGAACAGACAGCATTACACATGGATATCCAGGATGTTTCCCAAAATATTGAAAATGCAAGATAGCTTTGGAAATGTGTAGATATTTATTCCAAATTGCTTTGGGTTTTTTATTCTTGTTCTGTTCTTTAAGTGGGTGAGCAGAGGGCAGAAGGAATGGTTGCTGAACTCTGGTTTACCCAATAAATTTGACCAAGGGCCAATTCTTTATTATGGATGTGTCACAGCTACTTACAGGCCAGGCAAATTTGCACTTGTTTTTTGAGTGAGAAATGAATTGGCACAGAGTACTGCACTGTCCTGAGCAGGACAGTAACTGGGAAAAGCACCCGACAGCTTGGAACTCCAAAGTGTAACCTAATGGCTTTAGGACTCTGTGCCCAAGCTGCACTGACTTCATCTTTACTTCTCCGTAACGGGGATCCAACTATATTTCCCCCTACCCTCTTCTCAAATGGCACATAATGACCTTTGACATGGTCATGTGCTCAGAGCTGTCATTCAGTCACTCACCACCACCAGCTCCCTCGTTAGGTGTCAATCAAAACCAATCGAGGTTGGAGCCACTATTTTTTCCTCTGGCTTGGGGCCATTGTCAGCCTCAAAGGCCTGACCTCAGGATTCCTTGCATATCAAAACACTCCTCCTTTGAGACACTGTTTACAATATTTGGTGCCGTAACATTGGTCTAAATTCCCCACTTAATTATTCCATTAACTCCACACTCTGCTGAGGTAGATGGATCCGCAGTGTCTGTTTAACCTCTTCTGCTGAAAGTCTCCAAAATAGTTTAGTAATAAATCTATGAATTGTCATCGTGCACTCAATGCATAATTAATTAAAGTTCTGAACAAAAGTGATTACGATGTTAAAACTAACCAGTTTTCAGACACTAATTGCTCAGCTGCTTACATTTTTCTCCTTCAGTGTCTTGAACAGTATTCTCCGGTCCTGGATAATCAGCTACATAATCTCATTTCTGGGAGGACAAAAACAAGGCATTTTAAGAGCAGTATAAAGCATCCAGGAACAGTTTGCTAATTGGATTCCTTAGACACTTACAGTCTGACCCTTCTTGTGGGAAAGGAAATTGCTACTACATGTGATGGAAACATTCAACATTTTGTTGTTTCTGCTGGGTTGTGGATGATGTAAAGTTCTTCTGAACTCTTCCGGAGAGAAAAAAAAAAAGACTACGTAGAATCATAAGATCAGAAGAGACCTCACAGATCATCTAGTCCATGTAGAGTCTAATACTCAGCTACTTCCTAAATTCCCATGGCACCTGAACTTCCACCAGGAAAACCCCCATTGCATACATTTTCACTGCTGAGCATATGTTCAGCCACCCAAGTCCTGATCATTCTGGCATCTAACTCCGAGAGGGAGTCGTGTGGTTGTCTGGTGGGATTCATTGCCACAGATGATGGCAGTGGCAGATAGCACAGCCAGGTTCAAAAAGGGTAGGTAGATTCACAGATGATAGACCTATTAATAGCTGTTGAACAGAACATTGGAGCTGTCTCCTCTGGCATCGCTAAACCAAAGATGGTGGCTACCAGGGGGTAATGAATAGGGGGTAGATCCTTCTAGATCCGTGGTGATCAATGTTTTGGCTCCATGGCCCGGACGAATGGGATTGGACTCCATGCACCTGGACTGGGCTCCAGGGCCATATGGGGCCCTATGCTGCCCACACCTTGCCTTGCATGCCAGGATTGAGGCTCTGAGCCCCCACACCACCTCTACTCAGCCCCATACACCAAGATCAGAGTGCTGGAGCCCCACGTGCTGGACTGGGGCCTTGTGCTACGTCTGTCCAGCTCCACAAGCCAGGATCAGAGCCCTGAGGTCCTGCACTGCCTCCACTGGGATTCGTGTGCCAGGACTGGAGCACCAGGATCGGCGTTCCAGGGCCCCAAGCTCTACTTCTGCCTGGCCCCATGTGCCAGAATTGATCCCTGTGCTGCCCTGTGTATTCAGAGCTACAGCTCACAGAGCTCCCCAGGGGCACCCAGAGCTGCCAGGTGACCTAGTGCTGGCTGGCAGATCCAGCCCACAGGCCAGGGGTTGAACAACCCTGCTCTAGATCCATCCAGTGCAACGCTCTCCTCCCTCTAGCATCCACTTCTGCCACTGTCAGAGACCAGAGACCATTGGTCTGACCAGTATGGCCCTCCTTATGTTCTTATTTTGTCTCCATCAGGATTGTGCTGTCAGAGTCCTTAACAGGGGAGGAGGAGGTGCTATCATCTTTGTTCCCATTACATCAAAGAGCCCAGTCTCCCACCTATATGACGGGAGACCCAGGCTCAAAGCCCCCATTCTTTTCCTGATTTGGAGCAGGAATCTGAACCCAAATCAGCCCTTCCAAATACCAGGACGCTATTGTGGGGCAATGGTCTCAGTCTGTTGAAGCTCTTCATCGTTTTATAGTGCTTAGGGTCAGAAGGAACCTAAACAGATCATCAGGTCCAACCCCCTGACCTGGGCAGGAATGAAAAGCAACCACAGAGGGACTTGAACCCTCAATCTCCTGATTCGAAGTCAGATGCCTTATCCATTAGGCCATGTGGTCTTGCACACAGCACAAAATTTATCGAGTCCAAGTGGTAGAGAGATAAGCCTGGTGGTGAGACTTCAGTCCTAGGCCCTGCTCCAATGAATATGTAAGTATTTTAAGCAAAGTGGAAGAGTTTCTACAGGAATAGACCCATCCCAGTATGGTCAATAGTGTACTGGCAGAGGCATTTGCCCAAGCAATTGGGTACAAATCTCTGCAGCAGATCAGGCACAGGAGGCAAGAACTGAACCTGGATCCTCTGCATCCCAGGCTACTGCCTTAAAAACCCAGCAATTAGACATAGAGACACCACATCTCATTTTTCCCCTAGAAAGGGCTGATCCTAGGCTCCTAACTATGGATGAGGGCTCATGGCCATGAATCCCAAGTACAACAACACATCTTCCTTCAGCTTGGACTTGGGCTCCCTGTACCCTAGGTTCAGTGTTTCTTACTGACTAGCTTACACAACACCCTGGCCAGTACGCTGACTTCTGCCAGTCCTACTCAGAGAGGCCTAACTCTCCCGTGGAGTCCTCAAGGCTGAGGAGTCTAGTAAATGGCAAAGCGCCTAAGAGTTAGGGGTTGCAGTGCTGGGCAAAGCCGTCAACTTCTCCAATGTCCTTTGCTGCCTTGCAAGGACTCATTGAAATCAAATCCTTATCAGACTTGTGTCTGGTCTATATTAGCACTTACACAATTTAAAAACCTGTAGTAACATGGGCACTGTGGGGTTAATGGGGTTATTCAGAATACTAATGGCCTGAGCGATGCTCCACCTCTTTCCTACTTCCCATTTAGTCAGTAGGAGTTATTTTCTCCATCTGTTTTTGCAATGCAGTTAAAATAAAGCAGATCACAGTCCTGTAAATACAATTTAGTCTGGGTTGAAATGAGCACTCTGGGCACTCTGGGAAATATAGTCTTGTAGAGCAACATCAGAGTTTGCTGCTGCTGAGGGGAGATATCACTCCAGCAAAAAACTGAGGTGACATCTCCCATCTGAAGCAGCAAACTTCAGCCTCTGCTCCTGCATGCTGCCCACTGCTGGAGCCTCTGGAGCGAGAAAGCAGAGGGGAAATGGGGAGACAGGACCGCCCCAGCTGCAGTCCTGGCCATTTATGCCTCTGAAGAAAAACAGATCCATTTACCTCATTGTCTGTGACAGTAAAACTTCCTTACCTTACACAAGTTTTACAACCCCAGACACCATCAGATAGAAATTTAAATGACTTGCTTCATAAAGCACTAGGCACCGGAGGGAAACATTGCTGTAGAGCGCTGGATAAGGCGGCAAGGTAAAACTAGTGGAGGCAGTGCAGGAGGCAGAGGCGTCTGAATATTGCTCCTTTGAAACTGTACGAGAGGACGTGCTGCAGAACAAGCTGTTTTGCAGGATTAATAACTGCGCGTTCCAAAGTTAATTGCTGGCAGCCGGGAACATGACCTGGCTGAAAATGGCAGGCTTAAAATATGCAACAGCAACAGAGACGCAGTGAAGAGCTTACAAGACGGGCAGATAGAACGGAGGGACAATTCACCAAGCAGCTGGAACGACCTGCAGCTCCTGAACACTGTTCTTGCTCTGGAGGAGGTCATTTTGCATCCATTTGTGGCCTTAAAATTAGAGGTGCACCAATATATCGGTCCATATCAGATCAGCACTGATAAAAGGAAAACTGATATTATCAGCAATTGGTCAATAATGTCAATAATGTGTAGTCAATAATGTCACTGATAAATGCCGCATGCGTTTATTGGTGACAATGGTGCTGGGAGGGGTGGCTATGGTGGGGCTACAGCCACCTCAAATTTCACCGTAGCTACCCCATAGCTAAACCTCCCAGCGCCACCACTGCCCACCCTGCCCCCACCCACATGGAGTTCAGCCCTGGCCCAGCACCCCATGGGGAGCAGGACAAAGGCAGAATAGAAGACCAGTCTCCTCTTCTTGATAAGATCACTTAGATACTTTAAGAGAATATTGTGGCCAGCCACCCTTACCACATAATTATGGCACTGAACACTTCTTTTTCTTTTATAAATAATTGATATGGGGAAAACATAAGGATAATTGAATTCAGGACTTATGGAAATATTGCAAAATGAGCAGCGTGCGCACATTTACTCTAAGTAAAGTATACATCTCCTGTTTGTACAATATGAAAAAATGCCAGATTCAATACCTATATTCTTCTTGGCCAGCACCCTACTCCACAAGGAATCGATGCTTGTGTTAGCATCCAATACAAGGGGAAAAACTGAAATCTACATAAAAAAGTAAATGGTAATATTCAGTGGACTTTTTCCATTTGCCATAATAACAAATGTTTTCTGTTTTCTATAGGTGGGGAAGGTCTCCTAAACAGTACATTTACCATGATTATTTTCCACAAGTTCATCCTAGAGGAGAACAGATTTGACCTTTCATTTCGAGAGCCTGACAAATAATTTTTTCTTCTTCTTCTGGTCTATAGGTTAGCTGATGCTATAGGAAGAAACTTGGTATGTTTCCATCATATATATTATCACAGACAAGAAATATTCCTTACGAAGGAGAAGAGTCTACTGCAGTCTTCATGAGAGTCTAATTTTTCTAATTAAAGCTGTTGAGTGTTTTGTCTTTAGGCACCACTCTAATGAAATCTACAAAACTAAAATGTTTATAGGGAACAGGGCTAGCTGTTCTGGTTTATGTTCTTTGAAGCAATGTTTTTCTATCCAAATCCTAGCAGAATTTCATGGAAGCTCATTTTAATTAGTTGTTAGGAAAATTTTCCTACTGTCATTCATGGCTGCATCTTTCCTTCAAAGCACATACAGTCTTCAGTGAAGCAGCAAGAGTTTTACTTGTGGTCTCTGAATTCCATAATTGGTTTGAGCTAATGTAGTGCTAGTCTTCTGAACACCCCCAAATTCATGGGGTTTTCCTGGAGCTTGAGATACATTTTGGCCACAAGGACTTTTTGTGCATTTGGCCTTCATCTAGATTTGAATTCTGAATTTATTCCGACAGTTTTAGTTCAGCTCCGTTTCCACAGATTTTTTTATCATGATCAGTGGACCCCCAGACACAAGCTTTAGGAATCCAAAAAATAATAGCTCATATATAGATTTGCTGCTGTTGTTGCAATGGGTGGTGAAGCCAAAGTAGCTCTAAGACTGTACTTTCAACTGGGCAGATATCGCAGCAGCTGCTAGAAAGATGCAATTTACTCTATGAACCCTCTCATTTTAATCTGCATGGCTCAGTTCTCATGTAGGAATCTAAAACTGCACAGCTCCAAACCTCTAATCTTGAACTTGAAGTTAGTGGGTTGTCAAATGAGCTGTGAGCTTCAGTGGAATTGGTCTCATGCTAAAAAATGATCTTTCACCAAAGTCATTATTAACTGACAGGGTTAAACTAGACACTGAATTAGACCTGGGTATTTATTCCCCCAGCCAGCAGGCTAGATCCAGCCTATTGAGCCATGTGATCCAGCCCACAGGGCTCCCTAAATATCTGGAGATTTGGGGGAGGCGAGGTGCGGTGACAGTTAATGCTGCCTGACTTCCAAGCCTCCCAGGCCAGATGATGTGGCACGGCGTATGGGGAGCTGGAGTTGGTACTGGGGTGCCAGGGCCTGATCTGGCGCACATGGAGCCAGGGCTGGGGCTGCGGCCAGGCCAGTAGACCCACCCCGCCCCACCCCACCCCACTCCACTCATCTGACCCATGGGCCCAAATTGTTGGGCTCCACTGGATTGGACTGGTCCCAATCCCTAAGCAAGGTGACAATGAACAGCAGTCTGTCATTACTTTATAGGTAAGGGTTGGATTAGAAATATTGCACAGAACTATTGAATATACTTGTTCTCCAAAATATTTTCTGTATTGTATCAAATGCTTCCTATTAACACATTCTTAGTTTAATAGGTCTATGGTGCAACACTTAAAACTCAGAATCAATTTATCAATCAAAATCTTGAATCAATTTATCTTGTGTTTTCCAAGCGCCCCTTCCTTTGTGCTAAATTATCAAGCTTTTGTTTAAATATACACTTTTCTTACACACTTATGATGATGGCACTGTGTTTATGGTATCACAGTTACTCACGCACATGCTGCAGGCTACAGCAGAGTAAATGTCTTCATCCAGCATTAATGAGAAAAATCAATTTTAAAAAATCAACTTATTTCTTTAGAAATTATTCGGTATTATAGAGAACTTCATTTTCTCTGTGGCTTACTATTAACAATTCAACCTGTGTCACTTAGTTGCAATTGATTCCCTTTCCTAGGCTGGATTATTGTCTCCCTCTAACCATCAGGTGTTTAGTGCTAATGCTTAAGGGGAGGAATTTTTAAATTTCCTTTCCAACAGTGGTGAAGAGTGCAAGTTTAAACTTTTCACCCCCTTTTCATCTCATCCACATTAGGAAGCCTTGGTCACCACATTTGTAGTAAAACAAAAAAAAGATTAAATGAGGCCACTATCATTTGATATAAAACTTACACAAATATTGAAGTACTTTTTTTTAATATATTCACACAGCCCCATTTTAAGCCTAGGATTGTGACTTCACATCAAAGGACACTCAGGATGCAGTGGAACTGTACAGCAACTCCAAGGGGAATTCATGATGCCACCGACAAAAGAAATAGCGTTTCTTACATTATTATCCTCTTTGTTCAAATGGGACCAACACGATAGAAAAGATACTCCCTGAAAAGGGCTTTAGAGAATATTTGACAAACTTTATCGTTTAGGATAGAAAAGGGGGGGCTCATAGAGAACAGACCTATGTATTCGCTTCCAGATGTCCCTTTTTAAACACTTTATTGCTCTGGAGGCCTGTTCACCTCTTACTATTCCTGTACTATTTTTTTCAGTTGGATGAATTTAAAATGTGTCTCTTCAATAGAAAGTTTCCTCCCAGGAGATTTGTTCAAACGGGATCTAGAGCAGTTCATTTCAGCCTCTGTACCTCTTTTGTCTGAAGAGAATTTCTTCATTTTTAATACATTATGGCAGCTCCTTTGAGTAATATTCTTGCATTGATACTGAACATGCACAAATACAGGCTGGGGAACGACTGGTTAGGCTGCGGTACTGCAGAAAAGGACCTGGGGATCACAGTGCCCCGTAAGCTGAATATGAGCCAACACTACTCTTGTTATAAAAGAAGCCAGCAGTATACTGGCCTGTATAAATGGGAACATCACGTGCAAATAAAGGGAAGCGACTGGCCCACTCTATGCGGCACAGGTGATACTTTACCTGGAGTACTGTGTTCAGTTTTGGGCCTTTGCTACAAGAAAAATGGAAACAAATTCCAAAGTGTAGAAAGCTCTTTCATCACCCAGGGCAGAGCCAGTGGCGGTGAGGGGGCAGAGGTGGTAGTGGGAAATTATTCTCACCACTGGAGACTGGGGGAGTATCATCCTACCCCACTCCTCCCCAGAAGCGCACCTGGGCAGGTGGCTGCATCTGCCTGGCTCCTGTGGCTGGGCTGCACAGGGCTGTGCCTGCTGTGGCAAGGACTCCTGGGGGGGCATACTGGCACCTCCTGTAAGTCAAGGCCTGGGGCTAGTGCCTTGCTCGTCCTCCCCACCGTTATGCTACTGGACAAATTAGAGGGATGCCAGCAAGGAGTGACAAAATTGATTAGAGGAAACATGACTTACAAGGAAAAGCTAAAAGAACTTGGATTTAGGCTGAGAAAGAGGAGACTGATGGAGGAATTTGATAACAGTCTTCAAATATCTGAAGGCTGATTATATGGAGGATGGAGATAAACTACTCTCTGTGACCACAGGGGACAGGACAGATTACCCAGAGAGGTTATGGAATCTTTATCCTTGGAGGTTTTTAAGAGCAGGTTAGACAAGCACTTGGCTGAGATGGGTTAGTTAGGAACAATCCTGCTTTGAGCAGAGGGAAAGGCTAGATAACCTTTGTGAGGCCCCTTCCACCCTGCCGTTCCATGATCCTATATATAGATGTTAACATTATCCCTAGTAAAAGCCCGTCTCCATTGATTTTCCCCGCTTCCCCCATGCAAAGGAGAACACTGATGTGTCACTGTTATAACTATCCTTTTAAGTGTGATAAATGTGCCAGGGATGAATGACTGGTGCATCCCGAGACTGTGAGGGGGGTACCATGGTGGTGAGCAGGGACTGCCCTCAGACACTGCCAGTGGAGTCAGTGGTGGTGAGCAGCAAGCAGGGACTGCTCACAGATGCCAGCAGTGGTGTCGGTGGCGAGGGGGTGTGGGTGGCAAGTGGTGACCACCCACAGAAGCTGGTGGCAGCTTCAGCAGCGGCCAATCTCAGGGGGGGCACATGCCCCCCCCCCCATGCTCTCCCTATGTATCACCTATGGTGCCAGGATTTTATCTTATATTAATGTAAATTCCTTGGATTTTAGATTAGTTCACCTGCAGGTGAGTAATACGTGCCATTGGGTGGAACTTACTGTGCTCCAGGGAAGGTCTGGATCACTCTACTGGGAGTTTTCCCCTACTCTCTGCAAGTCCATTCATAGCATCTGATGAAGTAGGCTGTTGTCTATGAAAGCTTATGCATTTCTGAACAAGTTTGTCTCTAATGGGATATCCTGCCCTGTCTTCTGCTTTACTTCAGACTAACGTGGCTAATTACCTTCCTCTACTTACTCACGGATGGCACCATGCTTAGCTGAATGATATGGACTGCAATCAATCTATACAAGAAGCTCTCTCAGGTACCTTCAGTTATCTTCTTTCTGACCAGAGGCAAGCAGATGAGTTTTATACCCAAGGGACTCCAGGTGACCAACCCACTCCATTCTACATACCACACAACCTATTCTGACAAGTTGTATGTTACTCTCCAAGAAATGGAGGCACCACCTTATCAGTGGTCTATGCAGCAAACAGAAAGAAATCAGCATCAGGCTTGCAGAACTACGAACAGCATACAGCCATATGTAACAGCCATTTATTAAGAGGAAATCTCTGCATCCAGCCATGAAGCCTATTGCAAACACTTCCACTCCTCAAAGAAGATGAAGGAAACAAACTTACATGTTCCAACAATCCACAACAATGTCATCAACCTAGCCAACCGCATGCTCAGCTCTGCAGAGTTGTCTGTTCTCTCCCGTGGTCTTTCCTTCTACCCTACTATGCAATAGTACAATAATGTGCAGCTGTATGGGGACCTGGAGGCTTTTCTCTGTTGCCCATGACACGGACCCACACAACGGACAACCCACCACAAATCTGACCCCACAGGAGAAAGGACACTTCCTGAACTCCACCTGAGAGCCAAAGTCCCACTCTGAATCCATACGTAAACTGTTTCTGCATCCAAACCCACTATAAGATTGCCAAAAAATAATAACAATTACATTGCAACCTCAGTCCTGTGGAATGGAGCACAACACTTGGACTTAAAAACAACCCTGATAATATCATATAACAAGCTGATAAAAAGGCATGCTACTGCCATGGACAGGACAGTGTACATACAGGAAGCCAAGAGACAACTTTCCAATACGACGTTTTACAAACTCCAGACCAATGACCCCACAGAGCAGTATCAGAAGGAACTACACAACATCTTGAAGATGCTACCTCTGGAAACAAAGGTGAGGATTTATGCTGCCACCCCAATGGTATCCAGGCCAAGCGCCTTTTATTTATTACTCAATATCCACAAACCTGTCAATCCAGGACACTCCATTGTCACAGAGGGAGTTTTTAGCTATGGTGACTCTATGCTGTTCCCAAATGTCACTGGAGCTGCTGGATACTGGAAGGACACCACAGATTTCCTAAAGAAACTAGGCTGCACTGATAAGCTTCAAGGAGGCACCCTATCAGCTACCATGGATGTCACATCTCTATACACCAACATCCCCTGTGAGGATGGATTACAAGCCATAAGTAACATTATCCCCAACAATGCCATCAGACACTTCTGTTTCCATTACACTCAAACTCCACTATTTCAGATTTGGTGTTTCCCTCTACGCACAAATGAGTGGTACTTCTATGGGCACACACATCACTTCAGATATACCAATGTATTTATAACACACTTTGAAAGCCACTTCCTCTCATCCTCTGGGTATATCTAAGTTACACTGATGACATCTCCATCATATGGACACACTAGCAGGAGTCACTAGAGAAACACTGGACAACCCTAGACAACTAGACAACTTCCACCCCTCCAGCACTTCCAACCCACAAATGAACCCCACCATGAAACTTTAGAATGACCATATCACCATCACAGCGCATCAACTCTGTTCAATCTCAAACAATGTTTCTCCAGCAATAGGCTACCTAACTCTGATTCTCACCAAACACAGCTGTGCGCTCTCATCAACAAGGATTACAGCATTACTGGACCTAACAACTCAGATTACAACATTCAGGGTTCATTCACCTGCTCCTCTAAGTGCCCCCCTGCTGTCTATTTTGGCCAGATGGGGCAATCCCTATGTAAAAGAGGATGGGCAGTGATCTGACATCAGTTCCAGAAAGACACAGAAACCTGTGGCAAAACACTTTAATCTTCCTTCATTCTCCCTTTGATATCTCTTAACTTCCACCTTTTCCAAGCTTTCTTATATTTACAGAAAGCCTTCTGTTCTGCAGTCCTTTATCTGGTGCTTGAGGAGAAGCTATCTCTTCAGCGATGGCCATGATACATGGGCCAAGAACAATCATTGTCATCAATTTTCCCTGTGTATACCATGCTCTGTTCCTTGCCCCACAATACTGGCCGTCTCATATTTAGGCCCTTTTTTTGCAGTCTAATTTCATTATGAGCCCTTCCATGGCAGGATGGTTCCTCTACTCGCTCACATCTGGACCCCTCCATTTCTGGGTATCCAGAAATACTGAAGCCATTTCAGGCAGCATCTCATCCCACTACAAACCACTCTGAGGAATCATGGGTAAACACATGTGCATGCAATTAGACTGATTCTTTGTGGGCATATGTCCATATATTAGATCTACAGGATTAGGGCCTTAGGCTGTAAGCTCTTTTGGGTGAATTCTTGATCTCGCTGGAGCTAGGGTTTCATTCCAGGGCTTCCTGTGTGCTCTGGGCTTTGCACACCCAAGGATGTTATAAAATAGTATATGGAGCTCTTCCTAAATAGGTGGTATTAATGGGGGTCATAGGTGATTGCATCAAAGCTTACTCTGACTGTGGAGAGATCCCTTCAGAGTTTCCTTGCACAATACAGATTTGATGCTGCACATTGTATTGGGAGTGCTGGAGGGAAAGGGAAATATTGCTGAAGTAAAGGAAGACTCTGTTTAAGCAAATCAGGAATTTCTTAAGCTCGGTCTATTTAAAGCCAAATCCCAATACACTTTGTGCACTGAGCAGTTGAAATTTCTCAAAGTGAACTTTCTTTGAGATCCAGAGAACATTTATGAAAGTTCAGGTTGTGTGTGACCTTTGGCTTCACCAGTGACATACTTTCCACACTGACCCAACACAACGATTCAGATTCATGCAAATCGCACCCATGCCACAGGCAGACTTTATGCCTTTCCTATTTTCCTCTCATAGAGTTTGAAATGTTTGATGGGTGAAGCCTCGGTGATGCATTTCAGCAATAATTCATGTGTTATACATAATTCAGGAGTTTGCTTCACTTCCCCATAACACAAGTTGCACGGCATGTACGCACAAGACTAGACGTTTGCTTTAAGGTGGCTCCAGGCATAATTCATTATTAGAATAAGGTTGATCCACTTCCAATTTGCACCTGCCACATCATGAAGGGAGCTAATTGGATTAAAACATTGTAATTATCATCTCATTTATATTTGTCAAAACCTTACCGAAACATTTTAAATAGAATAAAATTTAAAAATGCAGGTTTTATAATATGCACTTTAACCCACCCAGAAACTAGAATTTTATTCTTAACTGTAAACAGAAAGTGGACTGGTTACACTTGATGATGAATATGTCATGGGAATAAGCAGGCATGAATCATATAAGCTATGGCATACAGGCTTGATTGGATCAGAGCAGCTGCCCATTTGTCTGACATCAATTCTATGCAAGACACTGGAACAAATTTTGATGGAAATTGTAATTAAAGACATAAATGGAGGCAAATAGGATATGGGATAAAAGGTAGATCATGCCAGACTCATCTGAGATTTTTCTTGCATAAGACAGCTGATTCTCCAAACAAAGTAAGCGCAGGGATATTATCTCTCTGGACTTCAGCAAATTTGTGAGAGAGTGGTGCTACACAGGAAATTATTTGTGAGGCTGGAGAAGACTGGCATTAGTAAAGGACCTATAAGGTAGGTAAAGAGCTAGCTAAGGGGAAGACAGACAGTGAAAGGGGAAGTATCAGGCTGGATGGAGGTTACTAGTGGAATCCTTCAAGATATGGTTTGGGACTAAACTTTGTTGCTAGTTTCATTAATGACCATGGCCCAACAAGTAGCCATGTGCTGATTAAATGTTCTGATAACACGAAGCTGGAAGGCATTTTAATGCAGAGGAAGATCTGGCTACCACCACAATAAAATGAATGAACTTGAGGACAAGTAATGGAAAAGGGATGAAACTCAGTATTGTAAAATGTAAAGTCATGCACAAGAGGTGACTAAAATTTCTGCTGGGAGTTCAACAGTTGGAAACAACTGAGGAGGATGACCTGGCTATACCAGGTAGTTGTAAGACGCTATGAGCCACCAACATAAAGTATCCCTGGAAAAGGATGGTGCAGCAGAAAAGGCATTTCCCAGAAAAACCTTGGGGAGTATTAAAGCCATTATAAAGGCCAAGATACATTTTGAAAACTATGTACAAGTCTGTTTGCCCAAGCTTAAGAAAGGTGAGCTCAAACTGGAGTGGCAATTACTTTCAAACTACAGAGAAGTATCAGGAGCACACGGATCCTGCCAAGACAGACACTTGTTTAAAGTAGACTGAACTTGCTCGTTTAGCATAATGAAGGTTGAGAGGGGATAAAATTGCAAATAATGCATCCAAGGGTAAACACTACTGTCGGGAAAAGGCCACTTAAGATAAAGGACAGTATAGGCACAAGGACAACTGGATATAAATTGGCCATAATAACATTTTTAAACTGGAAGGATGTTCCTAAACAGCAGAGCACTGAGGTTCTGAAACAGCCTTCAAATGAGAGTGGGGTTAAAAAGGTTTTTAATCAGTTTGTGAAGGGAGTTATTTAACATGGATGCCTATGAAATGGGACAGGGCTCAATAATCCAGGAGGTCCCTCTAGTCCTGTGTTCCCTCCCTCTGCGATGCCACTATAACTCTCCAGCCTGCATATGAATAATCAGTTTTAGAGCCTTATTTACAAATCTATCTAGTTCCTTTTTCCTCTGAGAGCAGGAAGAGTTCAAACTTGCTTTACAGTGTCCTAATGGTTCATGCTGAGGGTTACAGCTTTGCTGTACTGCTTACTGTCAAGGGGTTTATATATTGCACTCTTCGCCAAATACTTAGTTTAACAGTTCATGAAGCATAAATTAGTAACTTATGCACTCACCAAGTGTGACAGCAAAAGAGGTCTGTCACAGGGGATATTTTCTAGTTGCTACAACTTCCATTGAGTTAAATCCTGCCTCTACTATCAAGAAAAAAGAAAGTCTTCAGTGAAAAGACCGAAGGAAGAACTTCTTGTATAAAATGTTTTGGTGGCGCATATGCCGGGCTCTCTCTTCCTCCAAGGCAGTCTTATCCCATCCTTTGGATATCACTGCAAAGCCATAGGTAGAAGTAGACAGATACCTTATCAAGGAAAGATGGGTCAGGATGCAGGAAAGGAGGAAAGTCCTTTTTTGGAAGAGGTGGGTGGCAAAGGGGAGGACAAAAAGATAAGGAAGATGGTGCATCAGATCCTCTCTCCATTCGTAAGGTAACAGGGTTGCTCTGGAATGAAGGTGTTTGTGCACCCCGTATATACGGGTGCGCATGTTGCAGTGTCCTAGGGAAAAGCTCCTTTAGATTCTCAATCAGGGCTTTGGACCAACCACGGAAAAGATTACTCTAAAAAAACCCAAACACATTTCCAGTTTCATACTACGTAACAGGACAAGACCCAGGTTCAGTTAGTAATTCAAATCCTGATTCAATACTTAAACACAAGCTTAACTTTATGCCCTGCAAAGCCAGCAGGAATTTCAGGCACTTAAAAATGAGCATTTGCATACTGTTTCCAGAATGGGGCCTTATTTCTGACTTTACACCAAATCTCATGCTTGGAGGTGAATTTATTTATTTATGGGGGTGGGGGGGCAGGGAGGGGAGAAACATCCAATTTGAGACACCTTAGCATCCAGTGCTTTTTAAAAATGTGACCCTCTATAATACATCTCAGGTTGGACACAGAAATGGAGACTTCCCAAGTCATTAATCATTTGCAAAATCCTCTCCTCTATGCTTTTCCTTACAAAGCTCTGCATAACCTGGTTTTAATTCACCCCTGAAAGCTTCTAACTGCAGCAGCAACATCCAGGGTGGGAATCACCAGGGAGTGAACCTGACATGACATTGATCCTCTGTCCACCCATGTCACATCCAACATGTACAGAGAGCATTTGCCCCACAACATCCTACCAAGACCTTTTATTCAAGGATATAGTATTAAAGGCACAGACCCAAGGAATAAAAATGATCCATGAAAGCAGCGAGTTCCATCCCCCTCCAATTATCTACGATGAAAGGCAGCATAAAATATAGCAGCTGGAGAAAGGTTGTATACACAGACTACAGTGCACTACGCACAGCCAACGTGGGTGCAATTTATCTTGTTTCTGCACATTAAAAATTGATTTGAAACAGCACTGTCAGCCACATGCTCCTTCTACTTTATTTCATAAGTCAGCCATGAAAGATACAGGTTGGATTCTAATTATCCACCTTGCCATCTTGGCTAACCAAAAAATCCATCCTTATGCAACCCACAGAGTTTTGTAAACTCTGGCTGAAATCTAAAAGCGCTGCTCATGTTAACAAAACGATGAGGAGTCTACTAGGCCTGTGCAAAACAGCACCGTTCCACTTCGACTTCTCTTTCACCGTTTTGACAGAACAGTGTTTCGTTCCAAGTTTCATTTCATTTTGAAAGCACCGTTCCGTTTTGTTTCGTCAAAACTGTTTTGCTGCTTTTTTGATGTTTCACCCATTGGCTATAATGGGGAAGCACAAAATTGCCTCTAACTTTGTCATTTCTAGCCTGCTTTAGATGAAACTTGCAGGGATGGTAGCCCCTTCTAAGGCCATGAAGCCTGCCCAGGTCCAAGGAAATAGGTGCAGAGGTTTCTGGGAACTGCACTTCAAGGGGTTGACAAGCAGGAGCAGCCACCTGTGATCCAGCAGGCAGATCGGGGGCCCGCACCCCCGGGAGGAGTCTGGCACAGCCCCTGCAGCCCTCCCGGGGGGTCCAGGTAGGCCCCAATCTGCCTGCCGGATGACAGGAGGCTGCTGTTGTCACCTGGGACCGGTGCTGGGTGCACCCTGCATCCAGCGCAGCTCCATGGAGCTGAGCCCAGTGGTGGCAGGTGGAGCGCAGCCCCGGCGCTGCGCTTCCCGCCACTGGGCTGAGTTCTACGGGGCTGCGAGCTGCTGGGAGCTGAGTCTGGTGGTGGGAGACAGAGCGCCACCGGGCTCAGCTCCATGGGGCTGGCGGAGCTGATCAGAGTGCAGCCTGGCAGTGGGAGGCAAGTAAAGCCAGTGCTGTGCCTCCCATCAGCTCCATCAGCCCCACGGAGCTCAGCCCAGCGGCAGGAGGTGGGGAGAGCCAGGGCTGCGCTCCCTGCCGGGCTGAGCCACATGTGGCTGCGGAGTCGCTCGGAGTTCAGCGCTGGCTCTCCCCTGCCTCCCACCACTGGGCTGCTTTAAAACTCAAAATATTTCAAAACTTTCTAAATGTTTTGAGTGCCCTCATTTCATTTTAAATCTGTTTCAGTGGTTTTTGTTTCATTCCGATTTTGCTGTTTCTAGCTCAAAATGCATTGGAACAGCTTTGAAATGAAACACTCAGCAAAATTTCGTACAGCCCTAGAGTCTACTACTAAGTGCCGCCTTGGGGATGTCCAGGAGCGGCAGCTTAAGCTGGGCATGAATTCCTCAATTGCTTTGACAATGAACCTAACCCCCTTGCTGATATACCCTTGCAAGCCCACCTCTGACTTACACTATAGGACAAGAAAGCAGAGGCACACATTTTGTGACATGCCAAAAGAAGCCAAACAGGTCAAGGAGAAAGCAGTTTTGAACAACTTGTGGCAAAAGCCATGCTCTTGTAGCTAACAGATTTTAGCCATCACATTGGTATGACCCAACATGGAATTTGAAGAGTCCTTGAAGGAGAAATGCTACTGAAGACTACCTGATTCCTTGCTTTAGTTCCTTTTTTGATTACTGGACACAATCTGCCAGTGTCGACATTCTTCTGGGAGCTCTAGGGCCAATGTGTCACAGTTATATGTGCTCAAGTCTACATGTTTGCATGTAGTAGATAGGTTTGCACATTAGCAGAGGACTAGTATAAATCAGAACAAAACAGGCACATGCCTGATGAGGAGTATCCACAAATTAGGTGGGGGTAGGTGCACCCTAGAAAACAAGTGCACAGAGTCCCGTTCTCAGTACTAACTTGAGAACATTTGATTTACGCATCCAAAAATCATAGCTGGGTGTCCAAAGTGCCAGGGTTATCACACTGCTAGACTAGAAGGGGATTGCAATATAACAACTCTAGTTCACTGCCATGGTATTCCAGCCCCGCCAGTACCTACCTCCTCTACATGAATAGACCAATTCCTAGGATAGCTAACTGTTCTGTTGATTTTGTAGGGAAAGACAGAACAGCATATCTAAGCTCAGTTTCCATTGGGAGGTGGCACCTCACCTGGCCATTCAAACATAATGAAACAAGGCAGGACCTGATGACAATCTACAGACCAGACTTCCTAGGAATTCCTCTAATTCACAAGTGACAGCGACTTCTGCCTGTAGTGCTAGCTTACGATACTATTACTCTATCCCCAGACCTCTGCCAGGGAAAACATAAATATTTCTTAAAGGTGATGAGCCCTTTCAGAAAACAGACCCTGGCCAGCCTCAAGAAATGGCTCAGCAGTCTGTTAGTTTGGTGGAAAGTTGTTACATAAATAAATAGTTGCTGAGACCCACAGCACTTCCTTGGTATTGGCGTGGTACAGCATGGAACCTGCCTTTCTGGGTGGTGCTGAGTTTGAGATATAAAGCAAGACATGACAAATATGACATGCCTCAGCCTTAGTTTCATAGTTTCTCGGGTCGGAAGGGACCTGAG
>NW_017728948.1:15182692-15186335 GCF_001723895.1 Crocodylus porosus
CTGCTGGCCCCTCTGGGATGTGTGCCAGCATAATTTTCTTGAACAGCTTGCCTAGGATGGAGGTAAGACTAACCGGCCTATAGTTTCCCGGGTCCTCCTTCCTGCCTTTTTTGAAGATGGGGACCATGTTGGCCCTCTTCCAGTCCTCCATTACCTCACCAGAGCACCACGAGTACTTGTAAAGCCGTGCCGGGGACTGGCAATGACCTCGGCCAGTTCCTTTAGAACTCTAGGGTGGAGATCATCCGGGCCGGCTGACTCCTTCTCTTACCTTAGCCCAGCTCCGAGACTGTATCCAGCACAGTCTTTTCCAGAAGCAGAGGGAAGGAAGCAGAGAAAGATCGTCAGAAGTTTATTAGATGACTGGAAGGTAGAGGAGAGGTTGGTGACTCCACCAGCTCTACATGTCATGCTAGGAAGGCCGCAAGGTGATAGACGGGCATGTCACCTGGCCTCCTAGCTGCCACCATCTAGGGGAATTCCTTGCTCGATGTGAAACATATGTCTGCACAGCCTGAGACAGATCACTCAATGTTAAATTAGATTAAACTGTTACAGGATCCACTTTCCCATGTGTGGTTTAAATTTAAATGCTATAAATTTCATGGTGAGTTACTAAAACCTTCTTGGCAAGGAGAGTTTGTCTCTAAAAGACAAGATTTCTCCAAGTTGGTGAACCTACAGGGAGGGCTTAATGCAACTGAATGGCAACATTTCCAAGCTGGGGGAAGGAGGAATTAGAGCATTTAATCCTCAGTGTGTGGGAGCAGAAAACCTGCCAAAAACCCTCCCTCCACTGCTCCATTTCAGCTGCTCGCCCACTTTATCATGGCCGACTCTCCAGTTCCCTGCACAGCGCCTTGGTGACGTGCGCAGGCCAAGAAAGCAGTAAACTAACCTATGTCGTCCAATATCTTCTCTGTGCTAATGGTAGAGCAGTTAGCATTAAAAAGCCAGGCTGTCAGCAAGTACCACGCTCGGGCTCCAATCCTACACCAAGATCGGGTTGCTCAGAGCTTCTTGACTTTGATTTCACTCCGAAGATGCTCAGGCTGTGACCAGCTCTATAAAACTCCCGGAGTTGGATCCACACACACAGACGGCCTCTGCAGAACCCACCCAGGTTAAAGATTTGCCTGCAGAAATCTGATTACAGGATCAGTATTGAAATACCACAGGTTTTTGCCCCTAGGGGCAGGGACCAACTGCAGTATTCCCACAACATGAGATAAGGCCTTTAACAGTGAACACAGGTTTACAGTATATGCTCATAAAGCACAGGGGAAGGAAAAGAACGTGTTGAAGCTGGCAAAAGTTGTTGCAACTCTTTGCTGGTCCAATGACATGGATTTCCCAGTCCTTGGAAACTATGTTTTGTCTGCAATTTAAAGTGCTGACAAAATCTCCACCCTCGCCCCCGTTTCTGTCAGAGCAGCTGAATACATTCATTTGCTGGAAATGGTTGCGTCTTGTGGATTTAAGATCCATCCTAAACTTCACTGGTCCCTACTTGGGAAGTCTGGCTAAAGAAGAGCGTGCAGAAAATCCCTGTCTCATGCTCTCCCTCTCCCTCACGGATGCACACACACAGGGTGGCAAGTTTTTAGCCGGAGTCAACTGGCCCAGCTCCATGAACTCCAGTGAAGGAAATGCAAGTGCTCGACTTCAGTTCCACCCCAGAACGGATGTGGAGCTCTGCACGCTGCCCCGGAGAGAAATGTGACGGCAATGACATTTGGGGGCAAGTGGACCGAGTTTGAGGCATAGAGGAAAAGAGCCGTATGGGTTGGTAATAGCGTGGCAGCAGAGAGAGCAGGCTAGTTTCTGGGGATGGATAACTATGGTAAGGGGAACGCAGCAACAGCTCTGTCGGCCTGAGCTTCACTCTATGCCCCATTGTCACCACTGCCTGATTTCACATAGGTCCAGCAACACCTGATTTCACAGCTCCAGCTAGCTGCTCATCTGACCTAGCCAGAGGACACCTGGCCAGGCAGCCTCCTGTTTCCACACAGGCACTCTTCATAGCCCCCTCATTTATTCAGAAATGGCTCGTTTAGATCCTTATTAATTCTCATTGATAAAATTGATTATAGGCTGGACAAAAGCACAGGGATATTACTTACCAACTGAGCAGTGACCAACCACAATGTATGCAAAAGCAGGGGGAGCTGGCCAGCTGCTAGAGGAACTTCCCTGGTGAAGATTTCTATTCTTTCCAGGTGCCTGCCTGGGTTTCCTTCCCCAGATGACTCCACTCCATCTAGCCCAGTGAGATCTAAGCCAAAACCAAGATTCCTGCTTTTTGGAAACACAGTAGGGCTTTCTAAACTGTTCCTAACACCAACTAATGTTGGAGATTTTTTTTTAGTAGCTAGTACAATAGAACACAAATTATTATGTACATTGTGATAACACCCGGGGCCTCAACCAGAGGTCAAGGCTCCACCAGGCTCAGCACTGCACGTTCTCCTTTCTTTCGCTCCCACGCACGCTCAGCAGGATACAACAGACAGCTGAGGGGGTCCAGCTAAAATGCTCCATCTTTGGGTGGCCATATTTCCATTTTAAATACACTCCTTAACAGGGAGGATCATATTCCAAGGCTATAATCACAATTCCTGATTTCAATCAAATTTACCACTAATTGCAACCAGACAAATGGTTTCTATTTTTGATTCATGTATTTATAGGTCCAATTTACAGCTGCTCTGCACATGAAGCTCTCATTGTGCAGTTTCAGGTAGTAGCAGCAACAAAACAAGTCCTTAACCACAGAGGCATGTGGGATGTGCTTGTCCAACGACTTCTTGGAAGCACAGGAGTGAGTGGAGAGGGTCCTGGGGGTCCTGCTGCAGGTAGCAAAGACATCTCTTTGTAGCCCAGATGTCCAAGTCACTGGTTTTTATCCACTACCCAGGTGAATTATGTGCCTTTTGCTCAATTTTGTGATACCTCAGGCCCCAGCTGTTAGCCATCCTTCCAAAATGGAGGTGAAGAGGGGAAACCTGGAGCGCAGAGAGGACCGAGTGCTACTTCGCATTTCTCCTCAGAAATGTAGATGCAAAGCAGCTACAGGTGCAAGAGAGATGTGGTACTCTGAGGGATTCCCTGAAGGGTCCCACCTGAGTCTGTTGTGTGCAGTAGAAGGCAGCCAGATGTAACCACCTTGGAAAGACATTTCTGGGAGCATCCCTATGGCCTGTCCTCTCCCTCCGCTGCCCCCCCGTGCTCAGGCTTTTGCTGCATGTGCAGACTCGATCTTCGCAGACCGGTGACCACAAAATCTGATCAGAAGCTCTTTTCTGATGGCCGAGCAATGGCAGACCTGGGATTCACTGTGCAGGCTTGCACCAGGCCCTGCTGCAGAAAACTACGCGAGAGGCCAACTGTCTCTTTTGTTGTCAGCCACCAAGGGACCACCAGGAAAGCCAAGGCTGCAACTGAACTCCAAATAGCATCGAGCATCAAGGAAAATAAGAAGTCCTTTTTCAGATATGTGGGGAGCCAGAGGAAAAGCAAGGGCAATGTTGGACCCCTGCTGAACCAGGTGGGGCAACTGACAACTGATGCCCAGGAAAAAGCCAACCTATTAAATGGGTACTTTGCATCAGTCTTTCATCAGTCCCATGGGACGCCCATG
>NW_017728948.1:15188430-15225532 GCF_001723895.1 Crocodylus porosus
GGTTCAAGCACCTACATTGAACACCTTCAAGAGTAAATTGGATGCTTATCTTGCTGGGATCCTATGACCCCAGCTGACTTCCTGCTCTTTGGGCAGAGGGCTGGACTCGATGATCTTCCGAGGCCCCTTCCAGCCCTAATGTCTATGAAATCTATGACCGAGTCCTGAGAAATAAAGTACCGTACCTACCTCCAGGCTGTCCTGCCAACTAAGGGTTAAGGCATGTTAGCAGAGCGTGGTTTGGGCTTCACCTGTCCTGCGGGGAATTAGGCTGAGAGGACTGGGGGTTTCAATCCAGCACCTAGCATGAAAATTCACATAAGGGAAAAAAATGTGGGGGAAACTTTCAAAACAGCCTCAAACCACCTTAGTGATGTGGGCTCCTGAATTCTTTTGGGTGCCAGGTTGCATGAACACTGTGAAAAACGTTATCCTGTGTTTATTCATCCACCGGCTGACGGATCCTTTCTGAGCTACTCATAAATCTAACGAAGGTGGCTTCTCGAGAGAGGCTTTTTCCACAAAACGTCACTCCTTGTCAGGTGGCCCGGCTGCAAAGTCTGTCTGCGTTTGTTATCTCCGACTCGCTGCCGACAGGCTCTCAGGTTAAGGGACAACTGGATTTGGCAACGTGTGAACGCGTGGGTATCATTTTCGAGCTACTCGCCATGACGGCTGTAGTCTGTTTGCTGAGAGCCTGGCTGTGCAGCGTCTTGGGGCTTCCTGCTGTTTTCAGCTTGGCTCATCTCCCAGGCTTTGGGCAGCCCTGCCAGTGCTCTGCATGTGCGAGGGGCCGCCTGCCTTGTCCCGGGAGCTGCGAGCCAGTCGTCTCGTGCTCTTGCCACAAGGTGTCAGACCAAAACTGTAGCTCTCTCCCCTGGAGCTGAAGGCATCCTTGGTGACTCAGAGGCTTTTATAACCCACCGGCACTATTTATAGAGAAGGACCAGCCATTTCAATAGGCAGGTTTCACAAAGCAAACAGAACAAGATGACAATGTGCCCTGGAACAGGCCGGGCTTGACGGCTGGCTGCCAAGTGCTGGTGCAATAGGTGCGTTCCCTGCATTTGCGTCCTCGTGAATGTAGACTATGAAATTATAATCACTACCCCTAGCCCCTGTCATCCCGCCACCAAGCCGTACAACTCCTCGCTCTGCTAGAGAGCCGTGCACCACCATGCTCTCCGTGCACATCTGAGCCTCTATCATGTGATTTATGGAGCATTTCAAATTTTATTGAAACTCATACTTGAGCAGTAACATACGACTGCACAGACACTTTGTGGAGAGAGGGGACTCTAGAGAGCGACATCGCGGTGGAACAGCAGCCTCAGGCACAGGATTGCTTTAATGCTTCATATTGCAATTGCGACGCCTCCAGCACATGTGTGAAAGCAGCGGGGTGGGCTACCTGCTATTCTGCTGCTATGATACTCTTCCATCTACCCCTGAGGGTGGGGAAGGCAATAGTCTATATCTGTCCAGAATACCTAAGCATCCAATTATGAGCTTATCCATCTGGAAGCGCCCAGGCGAGGGGAGCAGCCTGGGGGATGCAAGGGTTAGTGGGAGGTGCCACAAGAGAACCAGGGGGTAGCGCAGTGTCTGGAAGTCTTGATGAATTGCCCCCCAGAGTCAGCTGGGCACCCCAAGTACAGGAAGACATCTGGGATACAACCTATCAATTCGGGTAGATGGCAGAGAGCCTCGCTGTTGTAACAGGCTTTCAGCATTATACTCATGCACACAATTGCCTTCGCACAGAAAAACGAGGTACCAAGCCCCCAGGACCAGGACATGTCAGGAAGAGGGTAAGACATGCAGTGGTGCATAACTTCTCCAGAGCGCTGCCTTCTGCCCCCCAACACTGACAGCACGGGATCTTTAGCTGGGTTTTGTGCTGTCCTGAGTGCATTTTAAAAAGTATATCTCCTTTTTTTGGATTTTTGCACTGGGACCGTAGTAACGAGTCTCAGAGTACCCACAGGGTGCAACAGCAAGGTACAAAGCAACTCTGAAAAATCTCACTCTGACAGTCATAAGGCAGCTCCAGCACAGAGAAATCTTGATCCTAATAGACTCTGGACAATTAGCAGCACGGCCTTATTGGCATCCCAGGATACCTTTATTAATTGCATGCTCTAACCATCCTGTAGCCTTGCTGGGAGGATCTCGGACTGTTCTCAGAGTACGGCCACCTGCTGCCACACACCCAACCTACTAAACGAAGGCCGCCCATTCAGCAAGTTGATGCTGTTGGGGGATCCTTACCTTCATGCGCAGCCTTGAGAAATCCAGCAGGGCTCTACACAGGGGCTCTAAGGCCGTATGAGTGTGAGCAGTCACACTGACTGCAATGGGGCTACTTGTGGGGGTAAGCACTATACATGGTAGCAGATGTTTGCAGGAGCAGGTTTCTCATAAGCTACCTACAGACAGCATCGCTCAAAGCAGCCACATGGCAGGCCAGGGGCTGGTTGCACACCTGCCAGCAAAAGTTCAGAACAGCTGAAATTTTCCCCTCTGCTGCTTTTCTGCTTACCTCCAGCAACTCCCACATGGCACTTCTGGGGAGTGAATTGTTGTTGCAATAACCCAAACTTTCTTCTTCAAAGAGCTGAAATAACTGCTTCCCCTTGTATGGCCACCCCCATACAGCAGCACCCTCCAGCAGCTCTGGCAAATGCCATGGGTAAAACTGCTCTGGCCAAAGTGGGGCAGAGTGATTTGAGTGTTGTCAAGTAAGAAGGTTTTATTTTTGGCAAACCGTGAGAAGTTTTGTGGCAGGAGGGTATTTCCCCTTTCATCTCAGCATAACAGAGAGCAAAGGAGGAGCACAGCATCAACTCGACACTGCTGGTGAAACTGCAGTGCCACCTAAGTCTCACTTAGTCTTCAGAAACCCAGAAGCACAGCATGAGACGTGGGTGTTTTTATTCCTTCTTTTCTTGTGCCTGGACATGTGGCAACAAATCACAGCAGGGTTGAAGCACTGACCGATTTGACTGCGGTAGCTGCAGAAAGTAGTAGGTTAATGCCTTAGGGAAAAGCCTTTGAGAACCAGGTTGTGTCAGCCATTGGGGCAGGAGGGAGTGAAAATTCAAGAGCTCTGAGGGCAAAAGGGGTCGCAGCATGCAAGATCCAACATTTGCTGTCACACCTTCTGTCATGACTTGGGAAAACAGAGCTGAGCAGCAGGTATGGAGTCACCCAAGTGTAAAACAGCACTGTTCAGGGGTTAGGGCTGGCATCTGGGCTGAATAGTGTCAAACACCCTTCCATGCCAAGGAAGCAGCCACACTGTTTTAGTAGAAAGCCCAGTGAAATGAGGGAAAACACACATTTGAACAAGAAGGTACAGACATTCAAAAAGCCTGGGGTGGAATTGGTCTAAGTTAGGCCGTTCTCTGTAAGCTGCCTAGTTTAGATCAGAAGCGAAAAGAACACACGTTTGCCCTTGGGCGTGGTGGCGGCCGGGGGCGGCTTTCAGACTACGTTCTGCCTTTCATAAACCAGTCTGTGTGCACTCGATTTCTGTTCGGTTACGGGTATAGACCAGTTTCTGATCACTTATACCGGTCAAAGTGTAATGTCTGTACCTGGCCATAAGGAGAACAGATCAGGAAAGGGGGAGAAGCCTCTTTGGATGCACTCTGCACAGACCATAACTGTTATACTAACAACACATAAGCTGTGGAAGAAATATGTGAAATATTAGCAGGAAGAAAGTGTCAGCGGTGACTGACTCACCTGTAGCTGCCATTGCCCTCAAGATGAAACTCAGCAGTTCACCACCTAGGCAATCCCATACTTGATGTGGAGGAGCAGAGAGAGCGCAAGGCTTAATTCTCATTTGGAGTCGGGAAGTAGGAAGTATGCAAACACACTCTGAAACCACGGCCCTGGGGACTCTCCTGCTCCCTCTGCCCAGCTGGGGCCTAACTTTGCAAAGCCGCCCATTTCCCACATCAGTGACTAAGTCTTGTGCATCAGACACCTAAAGCTGAATTTTCTACCTCTTGGACACCTGACCAACAGAGAGGAATCCACAGCCCCACGAGGACTCGTGGATCGGCTCCCTATACAGCATGTGGTGGGAGTTGGACAGGAGGATCCAAAACACCTGCATGCAGAGCTGGGAGATGCCTAGAGCTAGCCAGTAGGACACGCTGAGACAGTGCCTGAACTCTGTCCCTCGCTGGACCTTAGGTGCCTGACTCCAGCTCCTCTATCCACCCACAATTCAGAGGCCAGACTTCTGTCTTACCGCAGGAGCTGTTCTCCCTTGGGAGCATGGCTAGAGGAGGCGGTGCAGAGGTGCCGCCTTTTCTTACAGTATGCTATACAGTAGTTAGAGAAATTCCCCTGGAAATGGGAGACCTGGGAGCTTGGGCTTGCCTCAGCCTAAAGGGATTCAAATCCCAGCTTCCCAAGAGAGTGCTGTGGACACCAAGCTATAGGGTATCAGCCCTGGGACCTCACCAGAGCTTGATCCAGCTCTAGTAACATGTGACCCGGCCAGAGGTTAAAGTCCTGTTCACTCCTGACCCCATGAGCCCTCCATCCTTTGCTGGTTGCCAAGTGGCCCAGTTTTCACAGGAGGGTTGGAGAATGCCCTCACTCAGCCTACCAAAGTTGAGAACTGCCATTGCAGACAAAGGAAATGCAGTAGATCTCATCTAGCTGGACTAGAGCAAACCACAAGATTAAGTGCCACAAGGGATCTGTAAGTGAAGCTGGAGAAGATGGGGATTACTGAAGGAATTTCAGGTAAATGGGGAATTGGCTAGTGGAGAGACAGCAATAGGTAATGTTGATACAGAAGGATCAGGCAGGGGTAGGAGGTAGGTTATAAATGGAGTTCCTGTATGGTCACTCTTAGCACCAAGTCTGGCACAGAAGTAGGAGCCTGCCAATGAACACTGCTGACACAAAATTAGGAACTATTGTTAATACAGAGGAGGATACATCAGCAAGGTATTTCTAGTACAAATAAGCGAATATTGGTGCCATTATACAAGGTCTGGTGAAGCATGCCATGTACTTTTGTGGTCACCAATGTTCGAGGAAGACTAATTCAGACTGGGAACAGGTGCAAAGGAAGAAGACTAGGATGAGAAGGAAGGGAAAGCGTTCATGTGAGAGGAGACTAAGACAGCTTGGCTGGTTTAGTCTTTAGGAAAAGGAGGGCAGAGAGGATCTGACTGCTGTTTTTTGGCACATCAGGTGGGCAGACATAAGGTAAGGAAAGGAACTATTTAGGCTGAAGGATAATGCTGGCACAAGAACAAATGGGTATATGAGTTGGGTCCAAATCCGGTTAGTGGACTGAAATGAGCTGCTGGATCAGAAGGGGTGTGAACCTGCTTCTGTTTAGTCTGTACTTTAGCTACAGCACTCCAATCATAGTATACATTTCTAGGCTTCTCTAACACTCCTCATGTCAAAAGCATGAAGTGCAGGGATACCATCATTCTTACACCAGCCTCCAGAGAAGAGTTATCCCCCCCCTTTTTATGAATGAGGACCCATGGCACAGTGAGATGTAGCATCTGGTTCAAAGTACACTGCTGGCAGTGGGAAGACACCCGGGGCTTTGGTGCTCTCTGAGGTCACAAAGGAAGTGTTTGGTGGAACAGGATCTGAACTCAGGTGTCCCGAATCCCACTCCAGGGCTTCAGGCACACGACCAGCCCTAGCAGTCAGTAACTGTAAGAATGAGCACCTTTGGGCGCACTGCAGCACAGCAGACATATGTGCGCTGACTGTGAAGTGCAGACAGGACAGACACGAGACCGACTACATGAAAAGAGTCACATAGTGCATTCCAGTAATACGTCAGCTTCCAGTGGTTGTCACTGAAGTCATAGAGAAGTCGGGCTGGAAGGGACCTCCAGAGGTTATCTAGTCCAGCCCCCTGCCTGAGGCAGGATCATCCCTATCCAAACCATCTCATACAACCATAATCTAAACTCTACATAAAACTGCCCTCAACCCTGACAAAGCATAGACTTAACACCTGAACCTGCCACAGGTAAAGCAGGGGAACAAGGCAGCCAGTGTCCTGCTTCTGTCAAAACCACTATCAATATGTGCACAAGAGGTCCTGGGTGGAAAACCACACCCCCACTGCAGAGGAAAGCAACCCCTGTCCATCTGTACCAATCTGACCATGGGGTAAAATTCCTTCCTGACCACAATTACAGCAACTGATCTGACCCTGAGCAGAGGCAAGACCCTTTAGCCAGGAGAATCTGCACACTCCAGCTAAAGTCCCCAGCCTTAGTTGCAGCCGAAACCCAGTGCTTCTGGGGAGGCTTACAAACACCCTGACACACAGAGCAGAGAAGAAAGAGGGGTGAGAGAGTTTGGGCAGGAGCAATCAACAAAGCCCAGAAGTATGGAAAATACCCAGGGTAGAAAACAGGCCCAGCTCTGCCTAGATCACCCCCGACCAGCAGCTGTCCAACCTCTTCTTGAACACTTCCAGTGGTGGAGAGTCCACAGCTCCCCTAGGCATCTATTCCACTGCCTCACTATTCTCACAGGGAAGTAGTTTTTCCAGATCAAACATAAACTTACTTTGCTGCAACTTCAACCTACAGGTCTGTATCCTTCTCTGCAGCAGGAGAGAAAAGGCGCTTGCCCTCTTCTTTATGGCAGCCCTTCAAGTATTTGAAGACTGCTCTCATGTCCCCTCTTAGGTGTCTTTTCTGTGCAGATGAGGATGTGCCAGTTCTCAAGAGAGACTGGGTCTGGTCAGTCATAGCACTGAGAATCAGCTACCCTCTAGATTTTAATCCTGGCGCTGACTCCCACTATGGTTTTCAAAAATCAGTTATTCCTTCCTCAGTTTTCCTTTCTGTAAAATGAGAAGAATATTAACCTGCTTCAGGGAGGTGAAGCACCCAAAGCACTTTGGTGTCAACCATCAGTTTGTAAAACAAAGAGCTAAAGCAAGGGCTACATGTAACTCTGGCTATTTATTTATTGGTTTTATATGCACTGCAATCCACTGAGACTACTGCAAATGAAGCCTGATCAGTGTTACTTTTTTAGCCGACTTTAAATCTGCAGGGAATGACACCTTGTTAGTGATTCTCCGTGGTAGCTCAGTGTGCTTTCGCTGCTGGGCTCTGCACCCAGGAAAGAGTCTGCAGGTCACTTGGATTGTTTTTTTGGTGTACATCTGCTGCTTCTAGTGGTTCAGTAGATGCTTCCTGGAGATTGAAAGAAATGAAGGAATCTGTCAGTTAATCCCTGAGTTTGCTGAACTCCCAATCATGACCAAGTGTTGTTGGGTGACATCCTCCCTCTTGGCAGTATGCACGGTTGGCCCCTAGGACACATCCCACTGGACACTGATTTGACACTGCATGGTTGACAGGTCTGTTTTTTTCTTTCCTTTCTGTCCTTGCAGGCTGGATTACCAGAAATCAGCCAGGTACTTGGAATACCTTTCTCTCTGCCATGCCCCATTTCTTTTATTTCTTGCCGGTGTGATTAACTGACCCGACTGTCTTGTCACCTCCACCAGCCCTGTACTGGGGTAACTTCACTGACTACTCCTAACTCAGACCAGAGCCAAGGAAGATGAGGTCCTTCACTCTGCCTTCCAGAGCATGCTCAGATCACATTTACTACATCATCTGATGCTATGCCACATTTGCCCTTACAGTTCAAATGTTCAATACTTTGTAAGATGTTTCAATGGTTAATCACTCTCACTGTTAAAAATCAGTACCGTATTCCTTTGCTGAACTTGTTTAACTTTCTGTCATTGGACATCATTGTATTTTGTCTGCTGAAATGACGAGCCCTCTAACATCAGATTACTTTTCCCTATGCAGATAGATATAGACTATTTCGGTTAACTTTCTCTGGGTTAAACTAAATCACCTGAGCTCCTTGTATCTTTCATCATGAAGTACATTTTCCAATCCTGTTCTCAGTCTTCTGGCTCTTCCTTAAAACTCCCCCAACGTTTCTAACATCTTTTTGGAATTGGGGAGCCCAGGACTGTTCCTGCAGTGGCCTCTCCAGTGCCAAATAGAGGATAACAGAACAGCAGAAGCAAAAAAGTCTTCTCTGAGTGCTACTGATTGCCCAGCTACTCAATGCATCTGTAGGACTAGCAGTCGCCCTGGTTTGGAGAGCCTTACTTCCTCACCCCCTGGAGCCAGAAGCTGTGAAGTCAGTCAACTGACTGGCCACATACTGGATTTCTTATCTTATCCCAATAAAGACTTGGAACAGATTACTGTACTTGAATGGTCTTGTTTGAATGGAAGGGTTTTTATGGTGACTGCAGCAAGCCTTCTCCAGATCCATTATGTGTGGTTATTTAAAATGATGGAAGACTTATTTCTAGGAAGATGTCGTTTACAATCCTCAGCGGCAACCTTCCATTTGTGTTCCCTGCTAAAAGAGCAGCTCATTGGAAGAGCACAAATTCATGCTGTTCCTTGCAGCAGCCATAAGAAGCAAAAGTCTGGGGATGAAATCAAGTATGTCAGTGACTGCCATTCTCAACACAAACGTCCAAATTTCTCTCTTCCCCTCTTCCCCACATCTACCAGTGTCAAGGCTCAGGGGATCTTAAGGCTGTTTCCTTTTAAATGTATTTATGAACTTGTAGAAGCAAAGAAAACACTGCATATCCTCACTACTACCCACAAGCTTTTCACAAATGAGCCAAAGAAAGTAATTTGAATTATTTATGCATTTCAAAAAGGTCTCCTCCAGCATAACTAAAAAGAAACTTGCAGACTCCCAACAGCCCTGGACAACCCAAAATACAGTGGGCCACCACAGAGGTAAAACTCAGTATAACTTCTGCATCTGCCTATGCCATGTGTTCACACTTGGTAAGATGCTTGCCTTCCCAATTATTCAAGAATCTTATTGGGTGTGGCAACTATTGGTGTGTGTGAGTGTGTATGTGTGTGTGTATACATAGATATAAAACGGCAACAGCTCCAGGAGGGCAGCAGGAAGGGCTGCTTCTAGTGGGACACATTGTGTATTTCTGGTCTTGGCAAAAACACTGCACTGAAGACATAGGTAAAAAGACTCCTAGGAATATTGTCTCTGGTTGTATTAGCTGCAGCATGAATTGGCTCTAGGGAAACACACATACCGTCATACCCAGCTTCTAAGCGAAAGAAACTGAAAGGACTGTGATGCTGGGAAGAGGAAGTAAAGGGATAAAAATGGAAATGGCTGGGGGACCCGTAGTGCTCCAAGGCTTCCCAGGGAGAAGACTCCATATAATACACACATCAGCATCAAGGAGGCACATTTCGGAAAACATCATCCTTTAAGAGGGGAATTTGTCCTTAATACTACACAAGTGTCTGACCCTGTGGTGTAAACCTTCATAATTACAAACATGCTTAAGCAATAATTCTAATGAAGCAGGATGCAAAAGTATCTGCGACTGTGCAATGCAATAGAGAGCTGGCACTTGATGAAGAGATTATAGGAGAGGGTTGCCAAGGTAACCAGAGGATGCAGATCCAGCATCTTTGGCTTTGCTTAATCTGATAGCGAGTTCAGCTGGGGACAAGATACGTTGGTGTGTTCCTCCAGCTCAAGGGAATGTGCTTGTACTTGACTCCTCCCCAAAGCCAGATCTCCCAGCTCCAGCCATTATTATATCCTCCTGCAACACCCTTCATCCTGACCCTCTCTCTCCCCCTGTGAGAAGCTGTGCACACGGAAATACAAAATGAGGTTTTTAAATTAATATTTCCCTACAATCTTTACTACCATTAGAGTACTGCAGGGCTGGGAGCCTAAGCTCCCATGGCCACAATCTGCTTTTTGCTGAGCAAAAGGGCCATCAAAGATACATTTTCAGTCCTGTGAAAACAATCCAACATGACATACTGCACCTGCACAAGCTACAGCTGACCCAGGGCACAGTCTAATGTGCTGTAAATCCAAGGAGGATTATTTTAACTGTCAACGATCTGTGTCATTCACAGAATAGATTTCTTTTGACTTGAAACAGGCAGGCCCATTTTGTCCAATCTGTGAAGCAGACATGGGACACAAGCACTGCTGACGACCTGCCTACAACTGGACTTCTCGGACCCGTCTCCTGCTCTCTCTGCTTGGATAGGAATGTCATCCTTAAAGTTTAAACTTAATTCTCTTGTGTTATCTACAAATGAGTGCAGTGTGAGTGAACTAAAGCCAATTTCTTTGACAGGAATGTCAGCTGTCACAGTGTGCAAACAGACCAATAAATGAAACAGCAATCCAGCACATGGAAGTAGAAAGTCCTGACATTTTAATCATCTGAAGAGATTACAAGAGCAAAGTCTTCCTTGAGGCAAATGCATATTGATATAGTCATTGTGCTTTTCAGTAAGAGAAATAGGAGTTTGTATTTACATAAGAAACTATAGCGTCTGAGATCTTTAAATACCATATTTATGGAAATGATTCTGAATTACAGCATTTACAAAATAAAAACAAGCTTGAATAAATATTCAATCCATTAAATAATTACTTTTTTGTTCCACAGAAGCAACTTTTGTGCATATTTATTTCATAACTGAAGTCAGTTGTATTTTTTTCATCCTATAAAAGAAGCATTAGATTTGTTGTTTCTCTAAAAATAAAACTGCAATAATCATTGCATATGAAGCCTGAGATTTAAGCCTGAATAAGTATCACTGCTTGTACCACATTACCCAGCTCCTGAGGTATCCACCCTGGGTCTCTTTAAACTCTGGTGACTGTAGACATGCCATCTTGAGGATTTCATGAAAGGGAATTTGCAAAAAAATTATAAATAGAGTGAGGCTAACATCCTACTGCTGAATGTGTCTACAGGCAGATTGTAAGACTTGTACCTTTCACAAACTAGATGAAGCTATTTCACCTGATAGAAATGACAGCAATGCCAACAAACTGCTATGTTTATGTGGCTCCATTACATTTGATATAAAACTACATAGCAAAGGAAGTGTCCACAAAAGAAAAAATACGCACAGACCAGTTTTTGCTTTATCATTTTAAATGAGGACGCTTGAGTGAAATAGCGCAGTTTACTCTGTATCAGCTCGAAACATTCAGTTAACACCGCAAGTCAGCAAAGAGTTCTTGATCTCATTTCCTCTGTAACCACAGAACAGTGCTTTTCTTTGAATGTGGATAACATCAAACATGTCCAGACACCTCCAAACCCCGGTGTTCACAGAACTCCTACTGCATATCGCTTGTGTACGATCACCACATGACCCTGTGAATCTTTTATTTTCCTCTCCAAAGAGAAGCATAGTTTATATCTATGTATATGTACATTTTAATACAGATATGTGTATTAAAATAGATGTGTTTTATGAGGCGTTAGTGTGATTTACGTCTAAAAGGAAGAGCCTGAAATGTTTTATAAAATTACTCTGCAAACTATGGATGATAAATAAACTTTATATACTTGACGAATCTGTAGGACTTTTTGAATAAAAATATAAAGTGGTGATACTAGTTTGCTTCTAAAAAAATCATTTCAAAAGCAGAGCTTGGGATAACTCCAGTCTGTCATGCATACTGTACTAATGCTGCTAAACTTTTCAAAAATAAAGTTTTTTTAATAGCAATTCATTCATCCACTAACTCTTTCCCCTGGAACTTTTCTTAGTATTTTTTTATCAATATTGCAAACCAAACTCTCACATGCATCAGGATTTCATCATCAGGAGTTTGCATCAATGAGGCTTCAAAAAATCCCGAACTGGAAAGAAATAAATCAAAAGATGCAAGAACTAATTTTCAAAAGATACTCCAAATTATTGCTGTGCTCAGCGAGAGGCAACAGAAACATACTGCTCTGGGACTTTGGATTCTTCCTCTGTTGTTCAAAGAGAATTTTGCCTAGGTGAATACTGAATATGGGCTTAACGTATTTGCCTTAATTAATGCTAGCTCAGGCAGCTTGTATCCAGCAATGGAAAAGGTAAATAGCAACAAGAGGGAGAGCTAGAACACCAGCAAGTGCAGAAGTGTCCTAGCTGTGGAACTGATCTGCTGTGCTGAGTTAGTCAGAGTTAACCAGCTACTCTGTTCTTTGTGTGTCAGATAAGCAGCAGCGCAGCCATGTAGGTTCAGTCCACTGAGCCCTATTTCCTTCCATGCAGCACGTCTGTTCTGCATATGGCATTGGAATGCTAAGGTTAGAAATTTATGGAAGACGGTACTGCAGCCATACAGCTACAGACACTTTGTACTTCCCTTTAGCAGCTTAATAAAATGCAATAAAAAGTGTCTGTACAAAATTGAAAATAATGGATGTCAAAGCCTACATGCCCGCAACAAGGTCCTTCCTTCAAGTTCATTCTTGGCTTAGATCAAACGTAAGATCAGTCGATTTCAGACTCCAGTAGATGCATCGCTGACTCAGTGTGTCAGATACCAGCTTTGTCACTGTAGAAAGGAGTGACATGGAACATGTAACAGTGAGTGCAAACCCGGACAGGCTTCATCTGACCATATCGAGGTAATGGAGCAGAATGAGAGGAACAGCGAGAGCAGAAGATCTGAAAAATACCAGAGAGACTGAATGAACTTTACATGCTGAGGTTTTGGACATGACTAAAGCTGGTTAAAAAGCAGGCAAGGGGAGAACTGAATGTACTGCACTCCTGGCATGTCTCAGCTGGGAAGCACTCCTGTCTAGTGCATTTTAGCTGACAGCCCTCACCAGCCGGTGCCTGATGTCACCTGAGTCTGCCCAGCCTCTCCCAGGCACTAGACCTTGCTCATGTGAGCAGGGCTATTACAGTCACTTGGGTTGCTTGCCTGAGAAGGATTTGCAGGATTAGACTCCTGAACCTTGATTAAAATTGCAACTTAAGGCAAACACAATAAGAACCAGTTGGGTTTATGCCCCCTGAGCATGGGGCCAGGTTCCAGCTCGACCACACCACTCTCGCACTACAAGCTGCTGGAATTTGCTAAAGTTCCAAGCCAAGATTTGCAAAAGAGACTGTTGATTGTGGGTGTCCACTTGAGACAGGGCCTCAGTGTTACACGTGTCTGTCATTTCTGCAAATCAGCCCCTTTCTGGGTGCAAGCTGGGCAGCCAGAAATGGAGGTACCCAAAATAGTAGCTCGTGGCTTCTGATGCTTCTCTACAGCTGAACATGTGCTGGCTGGGTGGTGCCAGCGCTTTGTATGAGTGTGCCGTTCTTTACAGCTGACAGCACATCATGTGTTTCACTGAGTCATTACCTTGCCACAGCTCCTACAATGGTGCTTCCTGCGGATGACTGTGAACGGAGCTTTGCACGCAGTGCAGTAGCTGCAGACTTCATCTGGCACCCAGTCAGGAGGATCTGTCAAAACACACCAACAAAATAGAGCAGATAACACACGGGAATAAAAATAAACAATGACAACGTGAGCCGCTGGGGAGCTGGAGGAACAAAATGCTGTAGCAGCTCTCAGCCAGACATCTCCAAGTGCATTTAGCTAATCCTGAATCACAACTAACAATACAAATCATTGCCTTCTCCATCAAATGCAGCCGATCCTGCTGACTTGGGGGGGGAGGGGGGGGGTGTCCCCTGCGACCGATCTCATTCCCCAAGCTACTTCCAGAAGTGGTGCGGCCACTGTTGCTGGTGGCCCCGCTCCCAGCCGGCACTCGCAGGGAAGACACTGGTGCTCCTGCCTGCCCCCCGCCCACCGGCTAACCATGGAGTGCAGCCTGACAGGGGGTGCACCAGCGGTCTCACGGGGTGCATGTGCACCCCCCGTGTAGCCTCTACGCATCGCCCCTGAATACTTGGTTTAGACAGGGATAACCCTGGACTGGATGACTCCCTGATGTCCCTTCCAAGCCAATGTTTTTTCTTTTCTATTCACACGTGAGTCACATCCAAATGCATATTTATGTGACATTTTACTTTATTTCTCATATAACATTTATCGTATTAGGGCAATAATACGGAAAGTAAAAATAGACCAAATATACAACTTACTACGTAAGCTAACGATAAACTTACTACATATTCTAACAAGCAGGTTAAACTAGTCAGAAAAGTAGGGGAGTATAGCATCAAGCATCCCATGCAATACCTTGTCACAGCTCCTACCCCTCTACAGAAATGCAGGCAGCCAAAATATGAGGATACAAGAAAGTACTGTTAAATGTAGACATAGAACCAAAAGCTTTTTTGGCAATTTAAAAGTTAAAAGCAGAAGTCTAACACTGAGGGAGGTGTGGGGTTCCCCCACCTCTTCACCTGGGAAAAGGCAATTCATTCTTTTCCCCCTTCAGTTAGGCAAAATCTCTCCAAATAGTGAACTACAGGACCAATCCTTCTTTCTCCCCTGAAACACGCACAGTTCTCACTAGTGCTTGCCCACATCACCAGCAATTTGAAACAGAAGCAGCATCAAGGGTACAACCCAAATCCACAGAGAACTTCAAGTGCTTCACAGTCTTCGTCATTTTTTAAAAACTAATAACCCTTCCAATCTTTCACACAAGCAGTGCAGTGAGAGGATTTGCCTCGTGCAAAGAAAAACATGTTAGGCTCACTTCTGCCGAGATGTTTCTGGTTGTGGTGAGCTGACACTCCCCCAGGGAGCTGGGAGTTATGAGTGCCTCAGCGATGTAGCCCATTGCTTAATTAAGTTAACAAACATCTAATTGAGGGCAGGCAAAGGGCTGCCCAGGAAGGAATCTATGGACACAGCGAAATGTAAGCTCCTGGATACATTTACATAAGTTTCCCAGGTACAGTTTTGCTCTATTCTTTGGATTACAGTGAATGGACCTGTTGCTTTATACACATAAGGGGCCAGATCCCTGCCTCTAGGAGCATCCTGTGAAACAGAGAGACACAGATAGTGCAGTAAAGTACATGTCAAATGGAAAGCCAGTTGCAGGTGGAAGAAATAGCAATGGTGAAAGGGAAATTCAGGAAAGGTACATTGCAGCAAAGAGTATCTAGGCTGGATTTTAGGTATGAGGCTGGTTAAACAAGAGGCTAACCAGAGAGGGTGTGATCTCCATCCTTGTTGGTTTTTAAGAGCAGGTTAGTCAAACACTTGCATGGGTATCTGGTGCCTCTTGCATTGTGGGGGTATGTGCCCCCAAATCAGTGACCAGGGTGGGGCTCCCTTGGCAGCCGATCCTGCTGACTGGGAGTGGGGGGGTAGGGGTGTCCCCTGCGACCGATCTCACTTCCCAAGCTACTTCCAGAAGCGATGCAGCCACTGTTGCTGGCGGCTCCGCTCCCAGCCGGCACTCGCAAGGGGGACACTGGTACTCCTGCCTGCCCCCCTGCCCACCGGCTAACCATGGAGTGCAGCCTGACAGGGGGTGCACCAGCGCTCTCACGGGGTGCATGTGCACCCCCGTGTAGCCTCTCGCCCCTGAATACCTGGTTTAGACAGGGATAACCCTGGACTGGATGACTCCCTGATGTCCCTTCCAAGCCAATGTTTTTTCTTTTCTATTCACACGTGAGTCACATCCAAATGCATATTTATGTGACATTTTACTTTATTTCTCATGTAACATTTATCGTATTAGGGCAATAATACGGAAAGTAAAAATAGACCAAATACACAACTTACTACATAAGCTAATGACAAACTTACTACATATTCTAATAAGCAGGTATACTAGTCAGAAAAGTACGGGAGTATAGCATCAAGCATCCCATGCAACACCTTGTCAGAGCTCCTACCCCCTGAAAAGCACAAGTGGTTTATTTCAGAAGCTGAATTAGGAAAGAAAGGAACATTTCCTTTTTTGTTATACAGATCACAAAGAACTGGCTTGAAAACAGGCACTTCTGTAGAGGGAAATGGAAACAAACTGTGCATGTAAGGAGAATGCCACTGGAGAAGACTTGGGGAAGTTAGAAATTCCTATTAAGGTAAAAACAGAGTAGGGACCAAATTCAAAAGGAGGACTTAGGCATCTCAAGTTCAATTTTTGTGGCCAAGTTCAAGTGAGCAATCCACAAAAATCCCAACTAACCATTTGAATAGGTGAGACTCCATGGACACCAATGGCGCTGGGAGACCACACCTTTCCAGAAGAGTAACTTACGTCGGTTTGATATACTCTATATCAGAGGTAGGCAAAGTACAGCCCATGGGCCAGATCTGACCTTCCAGGCACTTTTATTTGGCTTGAAGGTATGCAAACAAATTGTACCCCACACAGCCCTTCTGCCAACGTGCACCCCCACTCCGCCAACATTCCCTATTGTGCTTCACTCCTACCCTTGTGGGCAGAAGGGTCTGGCCCAGCCAGCAGCAGCTTGCAGAGGGGCTGCTGCTGCAGCTGCCTGGGGGGGACCTGCTCCGCTTCCCTGGTATCCTGCTCACTCTGTGCGAAAAGTAGGGAGGCAGCAGTGGCAGGAGGAGGGGGAGTTGCAGCTGGGTGGGGGAAGGGAGTGTTAGGCTGTGGCTGGTGGCAGCATGGAGCCTGCACCCAGGAAGGTGGCAGAAGTATGGAGCTAGGGTGGGTAGGATGTGGGTGTGAGGGAGGGTGGGGGGTTTGAGGCCCCCACACAGTCTCCCACATGGCACACAGCCCCTGCTGCCAGCAGCAGCAGCAGATGGGGGTGTTGTGCCTTGTGCAGGTACTGGCGCTTGGTGGCATGTAGCTCAAGCCGGCACTGCACGTGGGGGCAAGAAGCACAGCCTGCCTGTATCATGGGGGCTCTATGTAGTGCATGCGCAGCTCCAGAACTCGAGCAGCACCAGGGGAAGCCCTGCACTGGAGCCAGCTGCTTTCTCCACCCGCTGCTGCACAGATCCCAGGTCTCTGCCTGAAGCGGAGGGGAGCCATGGCCCCTGCTTCCCAGCAGTCCCAGGACCCTCATGGCAGGGGATGGGGAAGGCAGCTGGCTCCAGCGCAGGGCTTCCCCTGCTATCACCTGAGTATGGGAGCTGCATTTGTGCCACGCACAGCCCCAAAACAGAGGTAGGTCGGGCAGGCTGTGCTTCTTGCCCCCATATGCAGCACTGACCAGAGCCGCGTGCCCCTGGGTGCCAGTGCCTACAAAGGGCATGAGCACCCCAAGCACTCCTGCCTGCTGCTGCTGCCAGCAGCCGGAACTGCATGCCATGTGGGGGAGTTTGTGAGGTCTTCACACCCCACCTCCCTCATAACCCACAATCTTCACACACCCACAGAACTCCCCCACAATTACCCAGTCTCAACATACCCTATGCCCCCCCGCACACCCCACTGTACACACCCCTGTCCCAACCACATCCTCCACAAGATATACAAGAGTAAGATTTTATTTTTGCATTATTATGTAATCCCTCTATATACAGTATGCAAACACAGATCATGACAAATACTTTTGTAAATTAAATTAAAATATGTTATGTAGGTGTTTGCCTTTTAGTGTATGATTTGGCTTTTTTCTGGTTCCAAGACAGCAACCCTCCCCTCCCAAAAGGAGTCTTTCTGGGAGACAAGGGGAGGGACTTCCGGTGGCAAAAGTCAGGGGATCGAGGGCAGGACTTCCAGTCCCAATATGGCAATTGGGGGGTGGGGCAAATGTCAAGGGGCTACCAACGTGGTCCTTGACATTTAACTCAAACTTGTGAAGTGGCCCTCCAACTGAAATAATTGCCTGCCCCTGTTCTATATCCATCAGGATCCAGGGTATCAGCTATTCACAGCAGACAGCTGCTCCGAGCTGACGTTACTACAGTGCCTCAAGGTGGCAGGGCAGCAAGTTTTCCTTGCACCAGTGTCTACCTCAGGATAAGCTAAGGACAGATGACACATCTGTATAGTTTTAGCCTTCATTTTGTCAAGGGTAATGCTACCCTGGATTCAGTGCAGGTACAGTCCTATGTCCAGTAACATCTTGGGGAAGGGCAAATGAACAAGCATCAGGCAGGGCTCTGAGGGAGCCCACACCATAGCGCTGCTACTGCTGGAACTGAGGCTGCTACTACAACAGCAGCAACAGCAGTAGCAGTAGCAGTCTTGTGTGCAGAGTGTGGTGGCCAGAACCAGAGGGGTTACTATCATGATCAATAAATATATGCTCTTGGAAACATCCCGGCAATTGTTTAGCAGTTAAGATTAGCTAATGCAAAGCTTGCAAGTTTGCAGCCCACAAGTGGAATTTGTCTGTCACAATTTAACCAAGTGTTGAATCTAACTGTTTGCACTGATCATGGGACTGACTGGGCCCCAAAAATGAGCAAACTACAAGATTAGCTGATCTAACAGAGTTCTTAAAGGTCAGCCATAACAAGATCTGACCACCTAATATAATTAGCACATTCCAAGGAATAAGAAACCAAGGGGTTGAGCTTGGGCAGAGTAATGCTAATTTCAAACCTCAAAGTAATGTGGTGTAATTTGCTTATTGGGTGAACCCGAGTTCGGGCAGTAACCTTTCATGATAATTTCTAACACCTTTTAATCCCATAGGGTAACAGCTATAGGGCAAGATTGTGAGTGGTTCTAAAGCCAACAGACTAGCATAAGATAAGGCATAAAGGAACGCACATGTCAAGTAACCAGTTTGAAGGACGGGACAGAAGGACCTACACTGTACCAAGCCCGGAACCCAGACTCCCAATGTGAGTGAGGACCAGATCCTGACCAAGGGACCTTCCCAGTGACCCCTCGGACAGTGTTGATTGGGGACGCCTGACTTCGCTGGAACAACTTGCCACGCACCTGGCACAGAGGGACTGCCAATAAGTTGCCAGCCCCTTGTGAGAACTCTTTGTCTTTCTATCTGTTGTTATTATTCACTCTTAGCTCTTTATTACTGTACTATCTGTTTGTCACATTAACCTTTCTGTTAACTGTTGTATGCTAAACTATAAGTAAATATGCCTTTACTTCACTCCTGACTCGCCTCCTCGATCCCGAACCCAGCAGCCTAGTGGCTGATACACTCACAGCACCTAGCAGGCCTGGGACAGCAGAGGGCTTGCGCAGGTAAGACTTCCCTTCCTTTTCTCCCCTCCCCCACACCTACAGTAGTTGGGTATCCACCCCGTCTCCTGCCAGGTGCTGCATGAGCTTGCTACACCTCTGGTTCGTAACATGGGGTTGTAGCTTGAACTTTTGGAATATGACACCACACTGGCAGGCAGCTGAACTTCATGCTGGAGCAACAAAGCTCCTTTTTGAATCTGGCCCTATGCTACCAGAAAGGCACATCCCTAAAAGAGCTGAAGGCACTGTAATAAATACATCCTCATCTGACCACAATCTCTTCTAGCCCAGAGCCTGGGACTACAGAATTTTGCTGCCAGATAAATTTTCTGAACATTAGCTGGTATTTATCTCTGCTTTCTCCTTGACTGTATAAAATGTCAATAGGACATGGGAAGCCCTTTGTTTTGCTGGTTCTGCAGGTATAGGAATAGACCCACTTTATTTATTGCTTTCAAAATTACAGAGTAATTTTCTTTTCTCCTAAATTGATTTTATGAGCCAAGTCGTTGCCTTACTCATCACTTCCTTATCACCAGTGCAGCACAGTGAGTAAAAGGGCACTCCCTCTCTCTCCGGTGACTCAGCAAGCACCAAGCAAGGGCTGGGGGGGTCACCACTATGTCCCATTTCATTTTACCCAGTTTCTCCTCCCCTCCCCAAGAGTCACTTTATACGTACCAACAGCAGCTGCGCTGCAGCACATCCCTGAATAACACTGCCTAGCCGTTATATAACAAGCTTACACGTTCAAAATGCTGTGCAAACATTAACCAATTAATCCTCAGTCACATCAGTCCCCTCAGGTCAGTGAGCCAAGCTGGTTGCACATGGAAAAAAACAAACAGCAGGGAGGTTTTCTGCCCAAGACCACACTGAGGGGGAACCAGATTTAGAATTCAAAATTTCCTAGTGCCATGTTCATCCCTTTGACTCCAATTGCGGCTGAATAATCTCTACAAGCCTTCCAGACACACTGGTCTGACTTCAGGAATTGTGTGTTTAAAGTACTTTGCTGGGCTGGAGACAAAGCCCTCAGCACCCCGCAGGATTGAGGCCTGCGTTTTAAAACCAGGCAGGTACCGACTATGACAATGAAATCTACAGGGAGGATCCTGGGTCCTCTGCAGGCTCCCGCTACCTACACGACTGGCAAGAGCAGCAGTTCTGACGCTCTTGTGTGAGTTAACCCTCAAGTCATCAGGCTCATCCTAGAACAGGGCTTTTAAAGACTCTTTGAGAGCTGGCTTGAAAACTACCCTAGGATGAAAAATGCAGCGATCCTTATCAGCTCAATTCCAAGCCTAGGACTGAAGGTGCTGTTGGAAGCAGAGGGGTGGCAAGGGCACCAGCAGGCTTTTATTTTATGGACCTTATCCTGATTTGCACTGCTCCATTAGCACTCCACGCAGCAGCAAATTGAAACATAGGATATGCCGAGTCTCTGAAGCCTTGTCTGCTCCTGCAAATGGAACGGAGAGTGAACCTTGTTCTTGGGCTAATTGGCTCATTGCTTTACAATACAAATAGAGGCCAGGGAAAATCTGTGGGGGAATGGATGAACAGCAGAAATGACCACAACAGACATCAGGAAGGGGAAAGAAATTAAAAGGCCAGAGAAGAGAGAGGGGAAAGATAGAAGGAAAAATATGAACAGAAGAGGGGGAAAATATTCAGTAATGCAAAGGAAAAGCAATATTAAAATGAGTCATAGGGGAGATTTGAGGGTAACAGAGGAGAAAGAATTAAAAAGGGACTAAAACCACATGAAATGGCATGAGGGAAAACAGACTATGACGGGCAGATTAAAAATACAGCAAGAACAAAAAGAAGCTGGGGTGAGGAGGGAGAATAACCATATTGCCAAGTCCATGTGCACAAAAATCATGAATCATGAATCCCACCAAATCATAAGATATTTTTAAAAACCACTGGTTGTGCTCACTCTACTGCCCTTGGGGCCCTTTTATGCTTCAGTACCCAAAAGGTATATAAACTTTCTTTTGTAAGTGAGTGTTGGAAATTTAGAAGCTCCCTAATCATGAGATTTGTGATAAAAGCACAAAAGCTGGAAACATTGGGAAAAAAAGGGTAAGTGCAATTCCTTACGCATATACAGAGCTGTTTAATGTGAGAAGATTGGGATAAAATCTCCCTGGCACAGGGCAGGACACCGGAGCCCAAATTACTGAGTTTCGGCTCAACTCCAAACTTCTGACTTTGGAGACTTTGCATTTGCTGTTCAGGTTCAGGCCCATTTGTACAAGAAAGTGAAAAAATGACACCTCCCAGGTTAGAGATACTACACAGCACAAATCAAAACAGCTTGAGGACAAGCGTCAGTTCATTCCAGAGAAGCTTGTGAAGGGGACTTTCTTGCTGGGCACTAACCACCAGGAGAGAGAGGGTTCAGTTTCCAGGTCTGGTCTCCACTCAGGGGAACCCAGAAACAAGCTATCCAGCCCCAGGAAGGGAGTGACTCTGTCACGCAGCAGGATTGCTCCGGCTGAAGAACAGTGCTGAATTACTCCAGGGAAGCCAAGCTTGCTCAGCTGGGAGGAATGGACTGTGATGCAGGAAACTGGGTGCAGATGACATGGGACATGGCCTGGGCTCCAGGCAGGCTTAGCACTAGTACATTTCTTCCCTGTAAAAAGATTAGGCTGCCTCCATAGCAGCAAGTGCTATGTGCACTTACACTGTGCTCCAGCTCTCTGGGAGAGGTGATCTACACTGTTCCTTTTGCATGGCGCGATCATTAACAGAGAGCACCAGAGGAAAGTTTCTGGTGGACCCATGTTTCACAAGTCACAGCAACGATTACAGAGGGAGAACCCTGATTATCCTGTTACCAGAGGCAGCAGAAACTAACCTGAATGTGCTGTTTCTGTGATGGCGTGTGGCACACCCCGGCCACCGTCACAGCACATTATCCTCACAACTGCAGAAGGGTCAGATCCATTTGCTTTCACTTTCCATGGGGGCAGGAGTTACCGAGGACTGAAAATTGGATGGCTTGAAGTACAGCAATGCTTGTCAAGCTTGGAAAGCACCATCTCCCATCTCCCTCACTTCAGTTCTTATTTTAAGATGGACCCTCCTGTCATTTACCACAAACAGCTTCTCACGGCACTCTTTAAAGTCCCTTTATTTCCTATCTCCGGTGCCTAGAAAGCACTCCAATTTAAGACGCACATGTTCTTTCCCTTTCTTGAGAAGATAGCTCAGCTCAGTCAGTACTGCCTAAAGTGAATCAGAAATGTGACAATGAAACACTTTTCACCATGTAATACCATCAATTGAAACTCAATATACATGTTTTTAAGTGGAGGGGTGGAATTACTGGTTTCAAGGAAAGACTTGTCAGAACGGTCTTTGAGGTCCGGAAAGTGACATCCAAAGCCATGTTTCTGTGCCATGGACTTTGTGTTTTCTAGTAGCATATATCTGGAACGTAAGCATCTTTCCCAATACCAGCCCTGGCCTGTGCTTTCAAACGTCAAATATTGCTGTTGCAGTTCTGATTCCCATCTGTCTACAATACTTTTTGTCAGCCCACTTCTGGGCCACAGTACAATTCTAGACGCCCTGTAGACAAAACCTCCATAACACTGTGGCTATTCCAAAGCCGTGGGACAGTTATGTTGCTGTGGTGCCACATGGTGGCAGTGCTTCATAGTAGCTGCGGGGCTAGGTATGGCTTCTGCCACACAGCGTCCCTGTGCTCCGTGCTATACACAGGGAAGACAGTCTCCGCTCCAAGGAATGTACAAACTAGATCAGATGCAGGCAAACGGTGCAGACCTATTGCAAAGGATGAAGGGAAAAGATGAGAAGGGGGGGAGACTTCTGGTGGGTCCCCAGGACTGAAATCAGCCCTGTTATTGTTATTATCCATGAAATTTACTTCCTAAAAGCTGCAGTCTGGAAAACTGAATGTTTTCTACAGATGATTAAATGCACTAATTTGCATATGTGATTGCCGCACACTGCTTCATTTGCATTCAACCAGTAACAAATCTGTCAATCCTTCCCACCCCTTATCCCCTCCTCCCTCTTTGGGTTACCCCTTCTGTCTGTTCCCTCCTTCTCCCCGGAGTCCCTGCTGTCTCTCTTTGCTCCTCCAAGGTAACTGTGAGAGCTAACAGAGTCAGGGCTCCAGGACTTCGCTGCCTCCCCAGCAGGCAGGAGAGGGTTTCTTGCCCCCAACATGCTTCAAGCTGCAGGCTGCTGTTCTGCATACTGCCTGGCTCTCTGTGTTGCTTTCTAGTGTCTCCATGGAAAAAAGGGGAGCAAGGAGGAAATTCCTGCCAGGGGGTGGATACTGGGCCTTGTTTTAACCTGCTGCCTGACAACCCAGACACCCAGGCTGCTACTCAGCAGGCCAGAAGGAAGCACCTGAAGTAAAAAGTCTCCCACTTCCCCCGCACCGTGCACAACACTGTCTTGGGCTGAAGGCAGAGCTGTTGAATAAAGGAGAGTTAAAACAAAATCAAATGGGCAAAACAGGCTTTGGCGCTGAACTGTGGAACACTTTCTTCTTTCATTTAGGAAGTGTGGCAGGTCATCCTTTGAAATTACAGAGCAGCTCTAAGCAATATATGGGGGAAGCAAGGCAAACTGGTGCACCCAGAAGAGGCTGACAGCTAATTCTGGTTTCATGACTATGACATGCCGTATTCTACAAATATCCTTGGGCTGTACTGTTTCCCATGGCTACAGGAATTGGAGCTGGAGACCTGGGCTGGTAAGCACTAGATTACATTATCGCTGTATGTTAGAAAGCAAAAGGACAAAAATGAGCAGGGTGGAAGGTTCTGAGATGGTGGATGATTGAGCAGAGAATAGTCTGACGAGGGCTAGAGACACACATTACACATAAACTGGTTAAGTGATCAGAAGCTGGTTTAAACCTGTAACAGAACAGATGTTCAATGCATATAAACCAGTTTGAAAATGGCAGAAAACAGTTTGAGATAAACCTGGTTGAATGTAGTATCAGACTTAACTGATTTGGGTCAAACCAGTTTATGCAATGTCTGTCCCAGACCCCTTGCTGGTTTAAGTTTAATTTAAGTACTCCAGCATCCCAGCATGCTCTCTGGGCTAGGTAGGACTCTGCTTCGCAGCAGAGCTGGTCCCTCCCTTCTGCTCCCTGGCCAGAGCTCTGGCAGAGACTGCAGGCACAGAGCATCTGCCTGGCTTCTCCATGCAAAGCATGGCTTAGTTTCCCCCTGCCTGCCCCTCTGTCTCACGCAGACACCTCAGCATTAGATAGCAGACCACATGTTGGCCACAGTCAGTGCTGTGGGAGATGACAAAGGCAGACAAGCTTTTTGGAGCCAATCAACAGGTAGCTTAATGTTCTTCCTTGCAAAAAACTGTTTAAGAAGACTTTCATAATGAGTTAATAAATACCCCGTTAGGGGTGATAAACATTCCCTGGTGGGCTGCTCAGGGACAGGGACAGACATCAAGGCATCTTGCCGGGGCCTGGCCAAATCCCCCTCAGCTCAACACTGTGGAAGGGAAGGGAGGCTGCTCTAGTGCCCCTGGGTTTCTAGCCTGAGCCACTGCAGGCATGTGCATTTCTGGAATGAAAAGGGAATCTCTATCCAATTCCAAACTGGTTCACGCTTTGCACGTTAGACTAACCTGCAAAGACTGAATCAATTCAGACTCAAGCTTTTTTAATGTCTGTCCCTGGCCAAGGTGACAGTGAGCAAAGCAGAGCTCTAGGAACAGAAGCATTGTCACATCATACAAATGGATGCAATCACACGGTTACTATAGAATTCACAAAAACATGTTATGGCTGGAATAGGTAAAAGCAGCGGTATGTGAGGGGCCACAGTTCTATTTTTATGCAGTACAAACTGCTTCATATGACGTTTCTTTAATTTCTCAAGCAAGGCCTTTATTTTTAAAATTTAGCTTGGTTGTTCTTAGGCCAGAGGTGAAACTAACCTTCTCTTTACTGGCCCATAATTCCATGATTTTACTGCATTAAAATGTTCCAAAACCCTAATCCCCAATAGGTGAGATTCAACAGGCAGTGCCAGCAGAAACTGTAATACAGCCAACACTCCAGATTAGTTACCCGAGGTTACCACACAGTAGCGAGTCTTAAGCTTCTGGCACTGCAGCTTCCAGTGTTATTTGAAGACCTTCAGTTTTTGGGGAACAATAGGTCAAAAGATTCCTAGCACAGAAAAGGCCCAAGAGAGCTTTCTGGAAAATATCCGATGAAGGGTAGGCGGGACAGAGTAAAGGTTCGTGTTGGAACTGTAATGAAGATTTTTCTAACCTTAATCCCATTTTCTTCATGCTGTATGGTATTTCCCCAGTATCCTGCAATACTTTTTCCTGTAAAGCATGTATATGCCTTGATATACATCTTCTTAGATGTGCATTTACAATATTTTTTTGGCAAGGAATGCAAACTAACCCATAGCTTACCGCATTTCAACCTTCAGAAGGTCATTAGACTTCTAACTCTTCTACCCTTGCCAATGTAAATTGGCTCATAATAACATTCATATTTGTTTTACGATCCAGACCAGCTGGTTGATTTTATATGGGGTACGACTGAGAAATCTGACAAAAACAAGTGATGCATCTTTATCCTCTGAACTCGGAGTAGAGCCTTTAATTCAGGGGTGGGCAATTATCTGGGCTGCATGGGCCACTTAATGAGTTTTGGTGAGCTGTTGAGGGCCACACCCATAAGATTAATGGTGGATTAATCAAATACACATTGATTAAGATTAATTAACGTGAATTTAAAAAAATCGTGGTCTCCTCCATGACCTAGAGGGAGGGAAAGAAAAGGAGTGGGTGAAATCTAGCATGAAAGGACTGGGGAGTCAGGGAAGCACTGGAACAGAGAGACAGAGAGAAGAAGAGGATGGGGGAAGCAGGAGGTCAGGGGGCCAAGGGCAGTGAGGTCCAGCCACAGAGCAGAGCCTGGGGAGGCCTCAGAGAGGCAGGATGCAAGGATGGGGGCTGGTTAGAAGGAGATGGGGCAGAAGGAGTGGAACAAGGGAGCCCTAAGGCTGGACCGAGGCAGCTCGGCTATCAAACATGGCTGGAGAAGGGCTGCAGGGAGCAGAGCTGCTTATTTACTGCTGGAGCTCCCTTAGATCATCTCTCCCAGCCCTCATCGGAAGGGCTGCAGCAGGGGCACGGTGCCTGAGGTGGGGTCAGTGGGGAAGCTGGGCATGTGAGGGGATGCGTGCCCTGGGACGGGCAGGTGCAGAGCAGCCTTGGCTGATGAGGACCTACCCCCACCTCAGCTCAGCTCAGCCCAGGGGGAGCCAGGGAGTTTGCCAAGGTAAACAAGTGCCATGCCCCCTACCACCCGCCTGTGCCCTGGTACATTTGCACTCTGTTCCACCTCGCTCAGGGTCAGGCTGCAGCTGTGCATCCTGCACCCCCCCCTTTCCTGCTCCAGAAGGCAAAAAAAATAAAATAAAATAAAGCAACTATGTGGTGCATGTGGCTGCTATCCCCTCCCCTGGTCCTGCCACAGTCATTAATTCAGGGGCTGATGGCACCAACCCTGAAAAAGTTGGTACTGATGTCCCCATGTAGCCCAGGGGGGCCCATGTGTGCTGCTCAGCCCCAGGGAGCCCGAGCCCGAGCCCGACCCATGAATCACCCTTACCTCAAGCGGCTGGCACCTCCTGCATGGAGGAGCCAGGAAAATGCTGCAGGGGCAGCCACTGGTCATATGCGGCCCACAGGCCATATTTTGCCCACCCCTACCTTAGTTGAATCTTATGGCTATTTATTCATGTTTTAATTTTTAACCATTGATCAAATGCAATCTTGGATGCTTTGGCACTACCTGTAAGGGTGCATCATGATGCTGGATGGGGTGGAGAGTGGGGGGCGGGAATTATTAAACTTATTTAGAGGTTTCTTTTGATTTAGAAAACATGGACTGCTCTTTCATTTCTATTTGTGTTCTTTGGTGATGCTGCCCCACGTTAATGGTATGTTCATTTCCTTTACATTGCTTTCACTGTGTGAGGAAACATAAATTTTAATAAAGGATAAGCAGCATAATCCCAACAGTGGCCTGCACACTAAATTAATTAATAGTATAGGCATGGAGATAAGAGTCTACAGTTTACTGCTATGGTGCATCCCAATTTTCTTCAGATGGTTTTGGGGAGAAAGGTGCAGGTAATATGCAAGAAAATAAGGCAATGCAGTATTTTACAGCAGGGTTGGTCAGCTTGCAGAACAAGTGCCACAGGTTGCATGGGCAGTCTCTGCATGTGGCACACAGCAGACTGTGGAAGAGACAGGCAGAATAGTGGCAGACAGGGCAGGGAGCAAAAAGAAAAGCAGCAAATCAGGCAGGAGCTATAGGAAAGGATGCAAAAAGGAGAGCAGTAGATCAGGCAGGGAGTACAGGGCTTGGAGCAAAAAGCAGACTGGGCAGGAGAAGGGGAAGGGGATCGGAGTGTCACTCAGGAAGGGTGTGGGGCTAATTAGTGTACATGCCTGTACACCGGGGTGGGCAAAACATGGCCTGCAGGCCCCTAAAAAAATTTAGAAACTTAATATTTATCTGTCCTTGGTTTATCTGTCATCTTTGACAGGAACAAGGGGCAGTAGGACCCTGGGGAAGCCCCAGTGGGGGCCCCAGCAGGGGATTCTGGCCTGGGACCATGTGGCTCCTCACGGCTGCACCAGCATGAGAAACTCAGGTAAAGGGGGGGAGGGGGGCGAAGAGCAGGGGAGGACTGTGGGCAGGGAACAAGTTGGTACTGAGCACACAGAAAAACGGCCCCTCCCCCACCCCATGGCTGGTGCTCCCTGCTGCAGCTGCTCGCAGCCTGAACAGGGCTGTCCTGAGCAGGCACAGGCAGCCCCAGGTGGGCTGTGAGCGGCTGCAGTGTGGGGTGCCGGCTACAGGGTGGGGACGCTTTTCCCCGCGTTCAGCACCAGCTTGCTCCCCACCTGCGCGCTGCTCCCCACCTGTACCACGGGGCTGAGAGAGGCACTGAGAATGAGAGGGAGTGGGAGCGTGGGACCCAGAGCAGGGCGTCAGGAGTACAGGGTCCCAGCTGGCAGGGGCTCTATGGAGTCGGGCCAACTCCCCCCTCGCCCTGCTGGTGCAGCCCAGCCTGGCTCTACAGACCCCTGCCAGCCTGCGCCCTGCTCTGGGCCCTGCCAGCACTGGCCCTGGAACATTGCTTCCACGACATTGTGACATTGGTCCCAAGATGGTGACCAGGGGGTGGGGCACCTGTCAAGGGGCGGGGCTACCCGTGTGGCCCTCAACAGCTTGCCACAATTGTGTAAGTGGCTCTCCACCCGCCCCTGCTGTACACTGTATCACTGTTCAGCATATTAATTAGGAAAAAATCAAGTTGCCAATGACATCAACTTTGAGCACCTCACTAATCGGCATACCAGCATGAGATGCTAGGGATTTTTTCATTTGTTTTTGTTAGTTCTTGTGATAGTAGGTACAAGGTAACTTTAGCTCCAAATGCAGATTTAACTGGTTAAGGTGACCATATCTGGGCTCAGAAAGCATCTGAAATACCTGGACCATCAGTTCTAGTGCTGGCACTGCTCTTCCACTCTTCTGTAACAATGGGCATCTCTGATCTCATTATCAGGATTAATAGTAAAGAAAGAATCCAGTAAGAAACCAAGGTGGGAACAAAGCATACCACAAAGCATTTATTATGACCAGGAAGAAGGGTATGCTGAAGATTGAATTTAGGTACCTTTCTTGTGCCCACTCCCTGTTCTTTCCTCATGATCTCTTTTATAAATGGCTCCCATCACTATAATATCTGTGACAAGGGCGGGTTTTTACATCTGCAACAATGAACATTCTTTTCTCTGTTATGCAACATTTTTTTATTTTCAAGGATGAATTTTGGTTCCTGGCAAGCCCATAGTCATTTGGGCGAGAACATCATTTTCCCATCCACCCTATTTATACATTTAAAGCTAACCCTTTTCCAATAACAACACACTTTCCCTTTCATGACATCCATCCATTGCTAAGGATAAACCAAGAAAACTCACAGTCTCCCAGGAAAAATGGCAAGAGGCGACTGAAGCAGACGCAGTCATTGAAGACAACAGAACTGCACTGATTTATACTAGCTAAGTCACCCCCGAGCCCCTGCAACATTCCTTTTACATTGACTTCACTACAAGACAGGTTATATTGGTCAAATCATGACAACAGCATACAGGAACAGGAGATCAGTAGTTCGCTGCAGTCTCTACAACACCCATTTCACAGGCAAGATTTTCTGCTTCTTTTGGTCAGATTCTTTTATAAATATAAGCAGTCCAAGTGGTGCTTAGTTGTCCCCCTGCAATCCACCTTGCTCAAGTCCCTGAAAAACTGTTAAATGCAAAAGGTAGGTGGGTTCTTCTCCTTTCCCTTCCCTTCCCCCTCCACTAATCACAAGGCTGAGTTGAAAGTGTGCTAAAAAATATAGCTGTGTTAACAGCTTTTTTCAGGAACTCAAGTAGAGTAGAGTAGTACTTAAAGGCTTCAGCACCTAATAGATGGAAGAGGATCTGGCCCTGTGACTTTTTCTGAGCACTTAAAAAAAACAAACCAGAAAATCACAACTCCCCATGGAATCAGCTGTTTTTTAAGGAGAAGCAGGTATCCCATTAGCAGTACGCCGAGCCCTGCTAGCGTGTAGTGGTGGCCATTGTACGCATATACCTGACCCAGCAGACAAAACAACCACCCCACTTGCCTGTGGGTCCTGCCTTCCTCCTGGCAGGGTCCATTAAGCACCTCCTACCCTGAAAACTGCACTTCTGCTCCAGCGCTGGGCTTCCTGCTCTGTGTGGAGGAAGGTAAGAAAAGCTTCATGGTAGGAGAAGAGGGGGCTAAGGAGGTTGCGTCGTAGCAAGGTGATGGCCCGCCTCTTATGTGGGGATGCAGTTCAGATAGCTCAGGTTCCACAGAGGTTACTTTTCATTTGTGACAGGGCCCAGAAAAGAGAGCTGCTTTATGTAAAGCTTGTGCCAGCTTCCTGAGCTGAGCCTATTCGAAACATGTCAGATTCAACTACAGCCTTCAAAACTGCAGAAGTGTAAACTTTCACAGGGCGGGAGGGGGGCATAGAGAGGAAAGCCACTGCATTCTGTCATTGTCTACACCTAGCATGTACTGATATTTCATTAGACGCTTTGTTTTCGTGTGAAATAATCCGAGCGTTCTTTATGGCTCCTTCTGTCACACCTTCAATTGTGGAACAATAGAAAATCAATTTAAATTATTATCGAGTAATTCTTCACTTTATCTGCCAAGGCACCATCTTCTCCCAGAAAAGGCTTTAATATTTCGACACTGTGCTGGTCAGATGGATTTGCACCACTGTTCAAATGAGGAGATTACATTAGAAATCTTTTAGCCTGCCATTTCAAATGAAAGGTTAGCAGCAATTCACAGGGTGTATATAAACAGAAAACAATGGCTTATACATATACAGTACTGCTCTAAAATCTATTACCCTTTCAGTTCTTTTCTTAAGGCCTTTTGCCTTTGCTGCTACAAATCACATGAAATAATGTATACTGTCTCCCTGTCTCCCCACTGCATACAAGTGGAAAGGTAAATTGCCTAGCTATTGGATCTCAGTTATCCTGGATTCAAAAGGCACTGAATGGGACAGCAGTAGTGTCAACATGACTACTATACCACTCGCATTCAACTGAACAGACTTTAGAGACCAGCCTTGGACCTGAGGACGCTCTATTTGGGATCCCATGATTTGAGACAGAATAGTTACACTTAAGAAAGAACTGAGACCCAGCTTTGTGTAAGTCAGAGTACTTCTCAAAAATATACCACCGGGGGTAAATGTAAACAAGCAACTCATTCTTAACCAGGGTGCCATTAGATCCTTTTAAGGGTATCGTGGCATGCTACTTAATATTAGCACTGGTAAGTATGCAAACACCTACTGATGATTCATCAGATAAACCCAGAAATTTCAAATAGGAATCCATAGTGTCAAAACTGGAGCAGGTCCTCAAGGAATCCATTTCTAACGCACTTGGAGGAGAACGTGGTGATTACAAGTAGTCAGCATCACTTCATCGAGGGCAAGTCATGCCTGACCAACCCGATTGCCTTCTATGATAAGATGACTGGTTCTGTGGATGCAGGGAGACCAGTGGATGTGATCCACCTTGACTTTAGTCTTCCACAACATTCCTGCAAGCAAGCTAAGGAAGTATGGGTTGGATGAATGGACTCTAAGATAGATAGAAAAATGGCTGGATCATTGCACTCAGAGGGTAGTTGGCTTGATGGCTAGTTGGCAGCCAGTATCAAGTGGAGTGCCCCAGGGGTCAGTCCTAGGGCTGGTTTTGTTCAGTATCTTCATCAATGACCTGGAAGATGGCATAGAGGGCAACTTCAGCAAGTTTGCAGATGACACCAAACTGAGGGGATTAGCAGATATGCTGGAGAGTAGGGCTGGGATTCAGAGAGAGACCACAACAAGTTGGAAATCTTATAAAGACCAAAAAAAATCTTATGAAGTTCAATGCAGAGAAGTGCCAAGTCCTGCACATAGAACAAAACAATCCCATGCACCAGTGCATGTTGGGGGCCGACTGGCTAAGCAGCAGCTCTGCAGAAAAGGAGCTGGGGGTTACAGTGAACAATATGCTGAATACGAGCCAACAGTGCCCTTGTTGTGAAGAAGGCTAATGGTATACTGGGCTACATTTGGCAGCTGTTTTGTTGTGGAGGTGTTTTGGGCCATTTCAGCACTTGAAACACCGAATCCGAATTGAAACGGAAGGCTTTGAAATGTTGAGGAGAATTTTGGAGATTTGGAACTGGGCTTGCAGGGAAACAAAAACTAAGTGGGGGGGGAAAGGGGCAGCAGAAAGGACTGCTCTGATATTGACATCTAGCTCATGGTTTGATTCCCCAGCTTTCTGATCACTTTCCCCAGATCTTCTCAGGGGTACGGGACCCCGATATACATGCAGGATTTCAGCAGGCTGCTGCTGCAGGCTGAGCCCAGCAGCAGCTGCTCAGCACAGCCTATGCTGAGCGCTGGGAGACTGCGGTGCTGCCCCTGACCCAGCCTGCAGTGGCAGCCTGCTGAAATCTGGCGTGCAGATCTGGGGGCCTGCACCCCCCCAGGAAGAGCTGGGGGAATGATCAGAGAGCTGGGGAATCGAACTGGGGGCTGTGGAATCCATGCCACATGACCTGGCTCCGCAGGGAACAGAGATCCGCACTGGGGTCTCCCTCCCCACCCTGTGCAGCCCCAGATCTCTGCTGCCTGCAGAGTCAGGTTGCGCAGCAGGGACCAGTGGGCTTGCTCACTGCTCTGCACTGCTTCCCTGCCCTGCGACTCAGTGTGACAAGAATCAGAATCATGCAGGGGTCTCCTTGCCTGCATGGAGGGCAGTGGTTGCTCCCCCTCCTCTCCCAGACAAGCCACCCATGGCCCTGTCCTACTACCTGTTGGGGCCCTGCAGCCCCCGGCCCCAAGCCCTGCCTGGCTGGGCAGCAGGGCTGTGCAAAGCTTCTCTTGCAGCCTGTTTGAAACAGATTCAGCCTAAATGAAACAGGACAGCAATCCAAAACACTGAAACTAATCACTGCCCTCTGAAGCGGCCGAATCCAAAACAAAATCGAAACACAGCCATTCCACACAGCCCTATTATTCACCTCTACTTCACACTGGCAAGGCCACATCTGGAGTACTGCATCCACTTTTGGGCCTCCACCTATACAAAGGATGTGGACAAATTGGAAAGAGTCTTGTGAAGGCAAACAAAAATGGTTTGGGGATTTGGGGAATTGATACATGAGGAAAGACTGAGGGAACTGAGCTTAGTTAGTCTAAAAAAGAGAAGACTGAGAGGAAATTTAATAGCAGCCTTCAACTACATGAAGGGTGATTCTAAAGAGGATGGAGATAAACCGTTCTCAGTGGTGGCAGATGACAGAACAAGGAGCAACGGTCTCAAGTTGCAGCAAGGAAAGTTTAGGCTACACATTAGTAAAACACTGGAACAGATTACCCAGAGAGGTTGTGGACTCTCCACCTTTGGAAGTTTTAAAATCTTGGCTAGACAAAGGCTTGGCTGGGATGATCTGGTTGGGGCTGGTCCTGCTTTGAGCACGGGGTTGGACTAGATGGCCTCTAAGGTCCCTTCCAGCCCTAACTTTCTGTGATTCTATGAAAACCACTCTGACGTGTTGTGGTCTTTCTGAGTTCTTTGCTACAGAAGGATTCTCTCTCTTTTTTTTTTTTTTTTTACTATGGCAATATAATAGAGTGAAAGCTGAAATTTTCCAAGGGTGCCTTAATTCAAAAAGGTTGAGAACTATTGATCTAAACCCATGTTTTAAGCTGTCTTATTTTCACCATCTATTAAAAGGAGGGTATGAATGCTTATCTACCTGCCTTGCAATGGCACTGTGAACATTAATTTTCAAGGTTTATGTGCCTTTGAACATGAAAAACATCATATGCCGCATGGTACAGCAAGCACTAAATGATATATAAGCCTTGAGTTACTTCTGTGATAGCACATACAAAACCTTAAGATAGATGAAACAACCTCACTCCTCTGATACAACTTGAACCATATCTTTTTGGCTTGTCTAACAGGGCAAGCCCACATAGTACAATGCTGTGCTGTGCAGATACCTTAGGTATTTCTGAATGAACTAACTTGGGTACTAGAACCAGTACAGCCATACTAGCACTGTGTTTTGTCTGGGCCGGTAGACTCTGGCTTCCAGTAGAGCCAAAGGTGAAGATGAGATGGGTCATATTACTCACCTAAGGTCCCAACATGAATCACTGGTTCTGCTTGGCCTTAAAAGGTCTTAGAAGATCCACTCCACTCACCAAATGATACATCATGCAGGATGCAGCATTTTTAGCAGATACTAAAAAGTGCTTAAAAACATGCTTCCATATTAAACAAAGACGTGAACCTCAGAGTGAGGCAAATTCACACACAACTAAGTTTCAGGAAATATTAATATTCAGACTCTGAATCTGGTCCCATCCTTTTCATTATGAAGCTATCTAAACCAAAACTGTAGATAGAACATATTTCAACAACAGTTAGGCTCCTGGTGTACTGATATCACTGCTTGTCATGCTGATCCACACTTCCCCATTGTTTCCTTGCTCTCCTCCATCTGTATCTATCTATTTGCTGCCACCTGTTTCATACTTAGATTGTAAGTGTTTGGGGCAGAATTGTTTTTGTTCTCCATTGCCAACCATGCGGAGTCCTAGCCAAGGACTAGGAATTCAAGATACTACTGCAATCTAGATAAATAACAACAAGAACTTCTGAGCTTCCAGGACAAAAATTATGAGACGTTGATCCATTTCTAACAGCACACACTGTTCTCTGACCTGTCCCCCTACCACAGATGTGCTATTAATATATAATTAATATACGTGCTTACCATTTACCTTTGACAATCATCTGCACTTGCCTATTAAATCATCTCCTCTGATGGTTTCTCTAACTTTCCAATGACCTGAGTTACTTTATTGTTTCTTTCTAGAACCTAACATGTTCTTGTTGTAAATTATGAATTAAGCTGGCCTACAGCCCAGAACAGGGCATTTTCAGTGCAGGACCCCTACCAAGTTTATGGTCTGATTTCATGGCCCATTGCTGCTGAAAATAGGGACTTGTATTTTCAGAAAAACTGAGGCACCCAAAAATGACTATTGACAATTGCTTTTGAAAATTAATTGCTTGAATATAATTGGAAATAGGGTACTGTCATACTTCCAATAGTCATCTGCTTTTAGCCCCAAGATATCAGACTTTAAAATATAAAAATATATATAAATATAAATATAAAAAGTCCTCAAAATTGCCTAATATTGATCTTTTAGAATGTTTGCTCCCTAGTCAGCACAGATTCATTAATGGGGCTACGGTTTATGTTGGCTTTATATATTGAACATAGTGTAAAATAGTATTAACAGAGTTATAAAAACAATTTTTTCAGAAAAAATGTGTTTTAGAGTTTTCAAAAATAAGTGGCATTTAAAAGACAACAAAATGGTCTGGTACCAAAGTGTCTGTTGGTATTACTTTGGGATGATTTACGTAACTCAGTTGTGGTTTACCTCCTATTCAGACACAACCCCATATGATATATAGCCATAGTTACGTATTCGCCACATGCAATGTTGTTCTGTTCTGATACAAAAATGTATATGCTGTAAGAAATAGCTTTCAGATGCCAGGTAGTGTTTGTAGGGCTGTCAGAAGAAATAGTTAAGATGGGAAAGTGTGAACACTTCATCAGATATCGTGACCGTATAGAAAATCCTATGATACCATTTTTAAGGTCATTTCCCAAAAAAGAACAAGGATTTCAAATACAGCATAACCTCATAAATCCGGATACCAAAAATCCGGAATTATCAAAAGTCTGGCACTTTCCCCCACTGCTCCAGGACCGGCCACCGCTGCCCCCCACCCTCCCAGATGCGGAGGGGGAAGCTCACATGCGGCGGTTGCCACCACCATTCACAACCCTGTGCCACTGCTTTGTGTGCGGCTGTTGCTCCAGGACCGGCCACCACTACCACTCCCCTCGCCCCTCCCTGTGACTGGCCCCCACGCCAGTTTAAAAAATCTGGTATTTTCAAATTTCCAGCAAGTGCTCGGTCCTGACTGCACCAAATTTATGAGGTTATACTGTACTTTTCTTTTAGCTCTAATGAGCAGTTTAGGAACCTCAGTCAGTGTGTCCTTATTTTAATTCTCAGAAATATTCAAGTACCTTCAAAGTCCCCATCTCTGGCCTTTGCTGCAAGTTCTGAAGAAGATATGGTTTCCTGGCATAAAGCACAATCTTCTAGTGCTGCATTCCTTAAACTCTGATTAACTGTAAAACATTAAAAAAAAAGTGTACTTAAATTCATATGTTTCAATTTGTTCTTAAAGTCTTCAGGTTAGGTCTTTTATTAGACTATAATAACTTCTATTTGTACCGTCATCTTCTTTTTCCTCTTTCCTTGCCATGATTTACAATACTACTTTACAAGAAGGCCAGATTTTCTCACTTAATACATCACAGACTTTCAAATTAGAAATGGAAGACACTGTACTGCAGGACTTCTTGTCCTCCCTTACTTCCAGTGTGGAGCTGTTCTCTACATTACATTTCACAGTTTTTACAGCCAGTCTTGTTTTAATTGGTCCAATTGATGAGGCATCCAGAGTCTGTCTTAGGAAACAATCTAAAATAACCAACTGTCAGGAAGTGATTTTTGATATTCAGCCCAAAATTCTCTTGTATACATTTCTGCTCATTACTTTCAACTACTTTGATGATTTAATTGTAATTATATATAACATTATCTTGATATCTGCAAACTGTCAGAGTAGATCTCCTTAATCTCTCATTCATAATTTAGCATTTACTAAGCTATGTCTACACAGGTTCTGCGCTACCCTTGAGGTCACTGCCAAAAAAATATGCCCCACCCATCCACTCCCACACCATATACTCCAACCCCAGAACTGAGGCAGTGAGGACACATTTGAGATGTCTTCTACTGCCACTCTCAAGCACCCCAAAAACAGTTCTTGAGAGCAGCAGCAGAAAGTATCCACAGTGTATTTTATCCACCTTGGCTCCAGGATTGGAGCATGCAATACAGGAGTGGGAAGATGGAGCTTATTTTTGGGTGTAACCACTAGCCAATGTCAACATACCCTATGAATTGTTTTCTTTTGAAAAATAAAAGTCCAGTAGGGCCTCTCTCTTCATACCCAGAGATCCTATTACTACAAAGGTTGAGGAAATGCCAGCCATACTAAGTAGATGGCAATGTTATTTGTTGGATGCTCATTCTCAGTCATGGCTTGGTGAAATACATTTAACAGAAATACCAACAGAAATTGGCTTTGTGGTCGGACCCAGAGGGTTATGATTGATGGCAGTCACTCATCATGGTGTCCTGTAACCAGTGGGGTCCCTCAAGGCTCTGTCCTGGGACCCATACTGTTCAACATCTTCATTAACGACGTGGACATTGGAGTTAGGAGTGGACTGGCCAAGTTCGCCGATGACACCAAACTTTGGGGCAAAGCATCCACGCCAGAAGA
>NW_017728948.1:15226090-15243323 GCF_001723895.1 Crocodylus porosus
TATCTTGCTGGGATCCTATGACCCCAGCTGACTTCCTGCCCTTTGGGCAGGGGGCTGGACTCAATGATCTCCCGAGGTCCCTTCCAGCCCTAACGTCTATGAAATCTATGAAACCTCAAAGTGATGATATTCAAGTTTAATAGTAATACATTGAATGCTTTAAAAATGCTTCAGCATGAAACAGGGAGAAGGGGAAAAGGAGAGTCTCTAATTATGAGAAGTCAATGAGAAAATCCAAGAGTACTGCCTGCCTTAAGGTGTTCAGGTCTAGATAATATAATGTATAATGAGGGGCAGAATCAGCCATTCAATATCTTGTTGGACATTTTTAAGGAAAGAATTGTGTTAACACTGCTTTTTAAGCAATTCAGCAGAGCTTGCTCTAGACAGGAAAGGATCAAATGCTGATTGAGAAAAGCCTGCTAACATCTGAATCCTTTTGTTGGTTCCTGCTTCAGTTCTGGCTCCTTTTCTCCTCTTAACTGGCTAGTGCTTCAAAACCAGATATTTCCATACTCAGCATTCTTTGATTTAGTCTGTCATTTTTATTGAGATAAGCCAGTTCATCTCTTTACTTGCTTTTTTAAAAATTATTATAACTGTATAGCGTGTTATTTTTCCGCAGAGTTATCACTTTTATTTTGAAAATTAAAATACCCACTATTCTAAAGCATGTGTTAGGTGTATTTTCCTTAGGACCTGTAAAGCCATAAAGGTCATGAAATATGATAGGAAATCAGGCCCAAGGCCTGACAACATCCTAACATAACCACACAGACTAAAAGGATTGATCCATTCCTCATACCCAAAAGGGAATGGGCAGAAGTACCCTGAAGGATATTGTTTTCAGCTGATGGTGCCAGGCACTCTTACACATACATACATTTTCCCATTACCAAGTTCTTTTTCTATGACTTCATTTTAGCAAGGGTCAAAGGACTATATAATAGCTAGGGGTCTACCAAACTCAAGGAGGTGGCCAGTTGATTTTGAGCATAGATCTCGGGGCTGGCTGTTATGTTTGCAGGCTGAGTGCAGCAGGGCCCTTCATCTCTCTGATTAGCTGAGGGGCCTCAGCAGTCCTGCCCCTCTTCACAGATTGCCACATGGCCCAAAACCATGCCTTAATTATCCTGATAAGGCCCGGGGAAGACATTCTCCCATGTGTTATTAAGCATGGATGAATAGCTTCCCAGGCTTAATCAGGGTAATTAAGCTGTGGTTTCTGTGATCTTGGCATGCTCGCTGCAAACCTGCCTTCCGCCCCAATCTTACAACTAAGCAGAGTCTTGGAGCATGGGGTGCGCAGAGGGGGGAAGGGACAGAGCTGCTGCAAGCCCCCTCCTTCCTGTGCTCCAAGATGCTCTGCTTGCCTATAAGGGTTTTTTGTTTGCTGCTTTGCTTTTTTGCAGCAAGCCCACCAAAATTGTAGAGTCCACTGTTTTCCGCAGAGCCCACCATTTTTCACAGAGCCTGCCTGAATTCGCAGTTTCCACAAAAATCGTGCAATTGCGAATTTGGTTAGGTCCCTAATAACAGCCTTGTAGCAAAAGACAGTTATTAAACAAAACCAACAATTGATTTACTTCCAAGTATTTTGTGGACTAGTGTACAGCAACCAAAGGAAAATGGCAGTACAGGACATCTCCACTGCTGTTTTTACCTTTCTTTTGTTTTTCCTTGTCCTCTGTTTCAGGTTTGGTTGCCATAACTTCAAATAAGGTCTTCAGGATGCTTCGCAAGTCACTGGCATAGTTTGTCTGCAACTGGTCAGCAACACCTAACAGGTTGTGGAAATGGCTAAAACCATTATTATTTTCAAAATCTACAAAACTCATCTCTAGATACAAGCAATGTTATGGCCTTTTGTTAAAAATAAGACACACTTACAAACATATTGGTGATAAAATTAAGATAATATAATTAATCATAGATTTCACTAAACAAAATTTGAGTAAGCCATACTAATGGTTAAGAAAGAGTTTTTAGTCCTTGTGGGGTTTATGATCTGATATACAGCCACTTCCTTATTCTTTTGTCAGGACATCTTGAGTTTCATTATAAAATTTCCTTATAAATATTTCCTTATAACATTTACATTACAACAAACAAAGAGCTCTCACACCTGAGATGCAGACAAAGAGCCTGTGAATAAGGTCATTGCTGCCATGAAATCGGGATCTTATCTTTTCTCGGGTAGCAATTTTAGCAGCCTGCAAGGCAAGCTGGATTTCCTCCTGATCGATGTCATCAGATGAACAAGAGCTCGTCATTAAACTGCTGTGGGGAAAAAAAAAGAATAGAAGGAAGAGAGGTAACTTAAATCTTCGCTTTGCCATTCAGAGAGTGACTGAACTTTTAAAGGATTTATTGTAAAAGCAAAGCCCTTACTACAAAACAGAATAAACAGTAGTAAATCCTTGTTGACCCTACTGAACCTTGCCTATTCAGTTACCATCCAGCCTGATTTTCATACTGTGACACATTTATGAAGCAGTCAGCTATTTGCCAACATTTTACTATACTCCATTAAACTACTACAAAATGCTTGCAACGAATTCATAATTCAGGTTACTTTCTATTATAAGCCTAACTAGAATTCCTCTTTGCTTCAAAATTGCACAAAGGAACACTAGCCCAAAAATGGGTGACTTAGCTGAGGGACCAAGTTAGCATTTTTCTATCAAATCTGAAGTTAATTGGAAAAGGGTTTTTTAGGAATTCAGAAACCCTAAAGCTTAGAGGCTCAGCAGGGCTTTGCTTCTATACAAAAATAATATGGAGGGATAAAAATTCGCTCCCTTATTTGATGTAGATTAGTCCATTACACCTCAATTTTAAAAGATATTGAGAAATTAAACTGTTTTATCAGAATGGCTTTTTATCATCTTTACTGAGCCTAAAATGGACCACCAAGTGACCTCCAGAGACAAACTGTTCTAATAAAATAAAAAATAAATCAGTCTTGAGCTTTTTTCTACCTGGCAGGGACACAACTATTGATGGACTCAGAGGAATCCCTAGTAGGAATGGGAGAAGTTCTCCATATACCTAGAGGTTCTCAAGCAAAGCTATATTTTTAAGTCAAGACACACTGCATCAGAGAGAAAAATCTAATGCTGCCATTCCCCAAATCCCAACTTGAGAACAGAGTAGGAGGCAATTACAACAAAGTTTTCTGGATTCATGTAGTGGAATGGAAGGAGGCATTCCTCCTGACCCTACTATGTGGAGATGGTTCATGTTAAGACTGTTCTTCCCCATCCACACCAAAATTTTATTTCACCAAGAAAACTAGAATGCTTTAACTTTTATTATATAATGGTTATATTAAACTTCAACTTATTTTTAGTGCTCTATACACTACAGAGAAAAAAAACTAGTAGTTTACATGGTTCCCTAATTGGATAAATAGCATACAGAAGGCAGTTACATCCCTCCACATTCAGCTGTTCTATTGGCTTTACTTTTTGTAAGGTGCCAATGGAGGTGGTCAGCATCTTGCAGACTCAGACCCTATGACTGCAAGGGCAAATCAGTGAATCATGTATAAGATACACAGTGAGTGCATTTACTAGGGTAACATGAAAACAATTATAACCAATGCTTCATGGTACAGAATTCTGTTAAATGACCTAATGAGCTGTAAAAGGAAAATGTAAAGTCAAATAAATTAGGTTGTGGAATGTTTAAAGTCTTCAATCTGAAAATAAACACTACTTCCAGCTTAGTTCTAAAAGAAACACAGATGGAAAGATGGGCATTTGCCTGGGAATCACCAAGACGACACAGGTGATGTAGCCTGGATACTTTAACAATGCTTTTCTATACATTCAAATAGTTGTGGTTCTTTCAAGTTAATCTTAACTCTGAATTTCCTGAGTTTTTGATCTTTGTTTTTCCCCTTTCTTCTTCCAATTACTGTGATCTTGTTTACCCACGTTTTTCATTTCACCTTAACAAAAGATTCAGTTTAGAGTTACTGAAGATAATCAGGTTTGAATCAGAATTCTCTCTTTTCCAGTGAACTTTTCCATGATCCCTGATGATGCAGATGTAATATGCTGCCTATAATACAACAATCTAGTGACATGGTAAGATCTGTGTTGTCACCATATCAAGGGAATGACTTCAGCTTAGGGTAATGCAAGAGGACTGAGTTGTGGGGCAGCGAATTGTTTGCCATCAGAAATCACTAAGGGCCAGTAGTTAGATGATTAGTCTCACTGATTCCAAGATAATTACTTGTATGACTTCTAGCTAGTATGAATAAAAGTTTTCTACTTGTCCCCACTATGGCAAAAAAAGTTGATTTTTTTTAAGAACCAAGTACAGAGTAACATACTTATTATTTCTAGTATACATCTCTCTCTCTGAAAGAAGTAAAGAGCTAATGATGAAATAAAAAAAAGTTTGTTTATAGTCATACAATCTCAGCTTGTGATCTCATTAACTCTGACAAGCTCAGCAGAGTTGGGCTGAAAGGGAGCCCTTTACAGAAAAAACCAGGTGCAGCAGACAGTTAGGCTGGTGATTCAGCAGATGACTGTCTTCCCACTGAGTCACTACTGAGGAAGTGTGTCAGAGCATAACTTGAAGTGGGTAAAGAACTGTGGAAAGCATCTTTCAGAACAGAGAATATTTAATTACTGCAGACTTTGCAAGTCAGGGATGCTCACTCTAGCTTCCTAGCCAAATTCTAATCTGAATAACTAGGTTTTTCCTACATCATTTTTCTCCCACAATTTTAAATAGATGAAATTTTATCCACTTTCTAGTCCAAGCTATTTTATTCCACAGTCCCCGGCATGTAATAATAGTTGTGTATTACCTCCTAGTTGGTAACACTACTGTTGTAGGGGAGTTTCCTGAATACAAACTGTGTAACGTGTTTTGAAATCCCGGGATGAAAGGTAATATGCAATAGATAGATAGATATACATGCACGCACACACGCTTGCACATATCTATATACACACACGCATACATATGTATGCATGAATACACACGCACATCACTATTTATGAGATGTCTAAATACTTTCCCCTCAGGACTGCTTCTCTCAGGGTTGAGAAAAAATGAACTTTCCACAAAAATTTAAAACATGCTATAACCATCAGTTCGTAGCTTAAAAGAAACAATTAATTTGCCTTTATCATAATGCTAAGCATTTACAGAAGAATTGATACAAGTGAAATATTGAAATAAATGATTTAACATCAATATTTTATTCTGAAAGATGCTTTATTTTTAAAATAATTTATTCGCAGGGATATTAAGTGTGAACATACAATGGAAAATTTTATAAGGATAAAAACACGCTTTGATGGTTTCAGAGAAAGTGGTCCATCTGGAAATAGATATTTGATTGGTATATTTGATTGGTATACAAATTGTGATGGCTGTGTGAAAACAGACACCAAAGACATACTTGGCTTTAAAAATTATCTTCGAAGAAATTAACCTAAATTTTCATCTGCAGAGGTTCAAATAATTGGACAGCTATGCCAGTTATCATTTTCAATGCCTGAACAGGTCATTTTAGAATTATCTTTATCAAATGATACGAGATGCATAAACGGTATTAATTGTTTCTGATGTTATGAGACTGTCTAAAGAATTAAAATGTTTTAGCGCAGATAACTGCAGAACTGATTTATTTACACTGATAGGCTAGGGACAGAAGTTACACATAAACTGGTTTAAGTGATCAGAAACTGGTTTAAATCTGTAACAGAATGTAAGTTCAGTGCCCAGAGACCAGTTTACAAATGGCTGAAACTGGTTTAAGATAAAACTGGCTGAATGTAGTATATCAGAGTCAACTGATTTGGGTCAAACCGGTTTATGGAATTTCTGTCCCAGGCCCCTTCCTGGTTTAAGTTAAATCAGATTCCCCCAGCATCCCGGCCTGCTTTCCAGCCCTGCGCTGGGCTGGGCTGTCTGCTCCAGACAGCGGGGCTAACCCTGCCCCTCTCCTTTCTAGCCAGACCTCCAGCTGGCTGAGAAGGGGGTGGGGGACTGCAGCATCTGTTTCCCCTCACCACTCACTGCTCAAGCAGGGACTCCCCCCCCGGCCCCTCCCATGGCAGGGACCCCAGTAGCATGGACCCTAGCCAGCACCTGGCTATGCCCCCCATGCTAGCTAATGCTGACAGGTGTCTGTGTGTGTGTGTGTGTCTCCAATTTCACTGCAACAAAGGCACACAGAACAGTGTCTGTTTAGGGCTAGAAGCCAGGGGCTTGCAAATGCACCCTGCAGATATGAGAAGCTTGAAATTAATAAGAGATGCATTTCTTTTCTTTTATAGGGCTTGATGGGCTGATAAGCTTTGCGTTCTTATAAGCTCCCTGCTGGCTTGCTTGCTTCAAAGCCCGCAATCTGTCAGTGTTCAACAGGGGACAGAGAGAGGTGTGAGAAACAGATTCATAGTCATTAAACCTAAGGGCTGGAAGGGACCTCAGGAGATCATTAGGTCCAGCCCCTCCTGCTCTTGAGTTCTCAAATGACCTGGTTTGCAATGAATGTGACCTGTGAGTGTCATCAGTTTGTTGCAGACAGTAAGAAGAAGCAAGGAGAGAAAGACTAAAAAGCTCAGTATCATCAATAGATGCATGCAGTCCACACAAGCAGTCCTCCCTCCCCCCACCCCTTTTGCCTCAGAGTGCTAGCTATGGGCAACACTCCCTGCCCCTTGAGCAGTAAGCAGGGGGTAAAAGCCTGGTAAGGGCTGCTTCCTACTCCCCCTCCTGGCAGACCCTGGTGGGGACTGTGAAAGCCAGGATTTGGGTTTGAACCTCTCCCTAATCATAGCATCCACACCCCACCCTCAGCTCAACACTGTGGAAGGGGGAGGGAGGGCTCACTTTAGCACTCCCTGACTTCTAGCCTGAGCCTCTGCAGTCATGTGCCTGCATTTCCTGATTCAAAAGTCTATCCACTTGCAAATCACTTCAATCTCTGCAGCTTAGACTAACCTGCAAAGATTGAATCAATTCAGGCTTTGGCTTTTTAAATGTCTGTCCCTAGCCATAGGGAACATGTACTATCACCTGAAATGGATAGTTCCTGTTTTATTCAGTGTCTCAGCTGAGGGGAAGTCTAGTTCTCTAAGTAATAAATATTAAACATAAAATAATTTAATAATTTCAGACAGACGACTAAAAAAGTATCTAAAGTTCCTCTTATTAAATGCTTATCATGCAAGTACTGAATTAATCAACCATCTATCCTGTTTTTTATTGTAAAAAAACCCCACAAACATGTTAAAGGAGAGTATCAGGAAGGGAGATGTTATGTCAAAGATCGATCTCAATCAGGGAAATTGCCTGGACATGATAAAGTAGCAGCTCTTCAGGCTGACACACAATGAATCAGCGTATTATCTAAATAGACTAGCATTTACCCAGCAGTCTTAAAATGGCACATCATTTATCATGTTATCAGACTGGTAAGCCTTTTCTGGTACTTTAAGGCCAACCGTCACCTTCTAGGGATACATATTTTAAAGTCTGAACATGAAAACCTGGGATTTTTAAAATTTAGGCAAACTGAAATGTCCATGTTCACATTTTAATATATCTTAACTTTCAATGGAGAAGTACAAGGAGAAGTACTAACAAATTAAGCTTAACAACGGCTATTAATTTTGGGTGGCCCAATTGAAAGATACCAAGGGCCTTATTTTCAGAACTCTTGAGTGCTCTCAGCTTTATCTGAAATAAGTGGAAGATATGAATTCTCATCAGTTCTGACAATTCAGATATCAGTCTCCCAAAGTGAGCATCCAAATCTAGAGGGATTTGAAAAACCACTCCAAATTGAAAATTCTCACATACTTTGCCAGGGCACAATGAGCATCTGTAAGTATTATTAAACTATATTCACATAGAATTATCAGATATTCTCGCACACAAAACTTTCCTTCCTAGTGCATTTTTTGGCAGAGTTGATTTTATTAACTCAAAATTATCCTGAAGTGAACACAGATATATGCAGGACTTGCAACAGTTCTTTTCAATCAATGACCAAATCTTCAGTATGTATTAATTATACAAAAATAGTAAGTAAAAGAATTAAAAAAGCTAATATTGCAGAATGTCATCCCATGGAACATAACACTTGCATAGAAACCAATTGAGTATTTCTGGATTTCCAGAGAGCTGTAAACAATGTACATGTATATTATACAAAAACAATTAGTTCTCCCAGAAGCACATTAAAAGAAGTGGCTGATTGTTCATCACAGAGGAAGTATATTCAATTCAGTAACTTTCTCAATTCCAAAAGGAAAGAAAAAAAAAAAAAGATCCCCCTTTGATGTTCTGGTTTCTGGTGATATCTTTAATTATGACTCTGTTTCATGTAGAGATTTCAGCAGGTTGTCAGTGCTGGTTTAATAAATCTAAATCAAGAAGGCTTCAATTCCAGCAACACAGATTGTTCTTCAGCATTAAATCAATGTGGCTATTTGAAGGTTTTACAAGCAACAATACATATATTTGCCAGAAAAATATTAAATAGAACTGAGCAACACTTCTTACTACATGAATAATACTAAATTGCTTGTATTGTTGCATTTCTGTTTATTTGTACTGGGAAACACTATCATGCTTATATTAGAATGCACTATGTTTGCAACAAAATTGTTGTAAACTTAAATTTGATTTTAAGTTTCACGAGATTTAATGGTTAACTTGGTATTATTCTTATTTGGAGTTTACCTCATTTTCAGGTAGAAATTTGGTTCATTGCAGAAGTAAGTTTTGAAAAATATTTGACAAGTATTCACAAAAGAGCAAGTTTCAAAGGAGTAGAAATGGAATGAAGTAAAGGTTTTCCAAAAGTTTTCCATAGTTTCATATTTTCCTACTTGTAAATAATGTTAGACTGCTATACCTCAGGCTGGAAACTGGAAAGAGACTACAGTGTCCACTTGTTTAATTCTGATCCATGTTTTACAGTAAAGGAGCTTGGGCTCAATCTTCGCTTGGTGCTAATTATTTTAACACTTTTGATTTCTTTGCATTTAGTCAATTTAATTTAGCTGAGAATCTTGTTTTTTTACAGTCCCATGGTTAAAAAAAATGGTAAAAAATCACAGAAAATGTTGAGGTTAAATTTGTGTGTATATAGCTCCCTTAAGGGCATACACCATGACAGTTACATACTTCTATAATGTTATCTCACACAATATAATAGCATACCCTCTTTGCAGCTCAGATGGAGTTTTTGTCCCATGTTTGCCCAATGCTTAGCAATGACTATAGTTTCCAGGTAGTATTTAATACAATAATATAAGGCAATTTTTTTTCAAACTTAAAATCTTAAATTTGTATCTTTTAATAATTGGATTTTATATTTAAAGTGACCTAATTTCTCTCTCAGAGGTGTTTCCTATATCTTTGACTTTGAGTGGATTCCCAAAAACACCTGGGATGTGTCAAAGTTATATTTATCACTTGATTAATGTATTAATCACATGATAAACTGCAGCATGTCACACATCCAACCAATTTATGGCACCATAAAATGGCAAACCAGCCAGAAAGATATTCCACATATAATGCACTAGAATGTATTTATGGTGCTTGTGTTAAGCTGTACCATGTAGCCTGGCATTGGGTATATCAAGAGGCATAGATTTAGGGATCTGGGATAAAATTCTCAAATCCCTATCACACAATTTAATTAATACCTGCCAGTAGTCTTAGATGCAAAAGTCCCACTGAAATTCACTTGCACATTACTTGAGAATCAATGACTTGCTGCAAAATATTTTTTAAGTAACTCTTAAATCCAAGTCAGGGCTCCACAGTCCAGTGACAGGTGACAGAGAAAAAAAATAAACACTGCGCCCTGACACAAATGTTAACCACTGAGAAGGCAAGAAATAGCTGATGAGTGGGGAAAAAAGGAATAGGAGAGATGATGCTACAGGAAGCATGCAATTTTTTAACCGTTCAGTATCTACAAAGAGAATGTGGTTTTTTGCATTGTGCACACATGGAACAAAAACTCAGCCTGAGTTGCAAAGATTTTATGCTATTATATAAAGTGAGAAATGCTATGCAAATATGTAATGATCAAAGTGTATACCAGGGGTGATGATCCCCAGAGATGCCCAGGGGTTTTGGAGCTGATGCACAGGCAGCACTGTGGGAAGCATCGGATGGCCCCATGCACTACATGTGGCACCCCCTCTGGTCACTCTGGGACTACGTCGTGCATGGTAGCCACTCCAGGGCTGTGCTGCATACAGTGGCTGCTCCAGCTTCTCCAGGACTGCGCTGCATGTGGCACTCACTCTAGGACTGTACAGCACAGTGCCAGAGTGGTGGAAAAGCTGCCACATGCAGGATACCTGTGGAGCAGCTGCCACATGCAGCTTAGCCCTGGAGTGGCCACCACATGCAGTGCAGGCCCGGAGCAGCTGGAGCAGAACTGCACTGCATGTGGTGCCCGTTCCGGCTGCTCCAGGACATGTGCTGGATGCAGCATCCAGGGCCAGTCTATGGGTCTGATGCACCCTGCAGATTGGCCTTGTTTGAAACCTCTGGTGTATGCCCTTAAGGGAGTCAGATACATACAAACTTAATCTAACCATTTCCTAATATTTTGAATTTTTTTTTAACTGTGGGAATGTACAAAAAAAGCAAGATCAACCTGCCTAATCTTTAACGTGTTATAGTGTCACAACTGCATTACAGAGAAACCTCCTACATTACAGCGAGTGTTGTGGAAGGAGATGAAGGAGAAGGTGGAGCTGCCTGGGATTTTTTTTCCTTTGCAAGGGATACCATAGGAGATAACAGAAAGGCACTTCTTGAAGAAGCAGCATATACTCTACAGCATCCCTGAATTGTTTTCTCAGTGTGAATATCTCAGCACGGGCTGGGTTTCTTGCATAGGTAGAACAGTATGAACCAAAAGACACTGAGGGTTTATCTGTAGCATAGTTACCCTTGTTGACCTGAATGTTTAACTAAAATTCCAGGCCTTAATGAGAAGAATGCAATGAGAGAGTCAGGAAACTTTGATGCAACCCTGCTTGTTTGCACAGAAGGGACAAAACCAGGTTTCCTTGATGCAGTAAAAATGAAACAACAGGAGATCACTTCTTTACTCAACATGTTCAAGGGCCATTCAGCCCAAAAACTCTCTTTCTATAACCTAACAGTAGTGCTATGGCTGTGTCTGCTACTTCCCTAGTGCTTTCTCTTAGTTTTTTTTCAGTTTCTCCTTCTATTGCTCTCAGACACACAAGCCTTACAAACAAAAGCCAATACAAAACTTCCACCCACATGCATCTTTCACGTACCTTTATTTGGCAGTGATATAACCATTATTTGGGAAAGAGTCCATTCTTTGTTTCAGCTATCTGGTTAGGTCAAGTTGCTTAATGAATTTTTATAACAATCTTAAAAATATGGCAGTAATTTCACCCTCTCTGACCCCATTTTCAGAGATTTAATACAATACAGAATAATCTGCATTATTTATATGACCACTGAATCAATTACATTCATACGTGCACTGAAGGCACAAGACAAAGCTGAACATGAAACATATTTAACCATAAAAATGACATCCAACAGGATTTTCCTCTCTATGGAATTTCCCAGGAATTTTCTCCTGTCTTTAAAAAAAAACAAAACAAAACAAACAAACCAAGGAAAAAACCCACAGAAAGACTTTCCACTCTACAGGGCTTCAGAGCTCTATTGGTTCTAAAAGTAGGACTTTAATGCAATAGAGTGATACAAATAAATAATCATGATACCATGGCCCTATACACTTTGTGAGATATGACAGAAGCCCTTTTCTTCTGTCAGCCTTTTGAGTTCTGCAGTTGGGGAAGATACTTCACAATATCTGCAGAAGCCCTTTCTCACCCTTAAAATCCCCAGCAGAGGCCAAGATATGCATTGTCACTAATGGAACTTGGATGCTTATCTTGCTGGGATCCCAGGACCCCAGCTGACTTCCTGCCCTTCGGGTGGGGGGCTGGACTCGATCTTCTGAGGTCCCTTCCAGCCCTAAGGTTTATGAAATCTATAAATCTATCAACTGGCACGGCACCCTAAAGTGCGTAATTTGCTTATAGGAGTGTAGGCTGTAGCTGTGTTAGTCTAAGGACACAAGCAGACAAGGGTCTTTGGTGAATCTGATATATTTATTAGACTAACTTCAATAGTTGGGAAAAAAATTTTAAGCAAACTTTCAGGTTTAAAAGCCCTTCGTCAGGCTGAGGAAGTCTCTGCAGTTGGTGTGTGCTCTTCCTGGATGGAATGGAAAGTAAAGAAGCCAGACACACTATCTGCAGAGACGTCCTCAGCCTGGTGAAGGGCTTTTAAACCTGAAAGCTTGCTTACATTTTTTTTTCCAACTGTTTAGGTTGCTCTAATAAAAGATATCAGATTCACCCAAAGAACCGTGTCTGCCTAATTTGCTTATATGCAGTTGCCACTTATACTTCCATAGAGTTAAACCCATACATCGGGATCTACTTAAAACAGGCAGAGGAGAAGTAAAAATTGTGGACCACTTGCAGTGCCCACCGCTATTTTCACAGTCACCTCACGACAAGCCCACCCCCACCCTACACCACTGATTGGCTGAGGACTGCCTTTCATGTGGCCCTACCCCTCACTGCTGATTGGCAGAGAAGGCTGCCATTCATATGGCCCCACCCCTCACTGCTTAGACGCAGAGGGGGGGAGGGCTGTACAAAAGGCAGCCCCCTCAGCCAGTCAGCAGTGGAGGGAGGAGGGGGTGGTTGGAGGAGGCCACCATCTTTGTTGCTCCCCTTCGTGCTGGTGGCTTCTCCCCCTCCTCACCCTCCGGCAGGCTGCAAGGTCAGGCCGTAGAGGCCAATGGTTCCCACTGGGGAGCCAGCGTTTTATTTTTGGTAAGTTTTTTTTCCCAGCAATTCCTTGCAAAATCGTAGGGAATACCATTTTTCATGGTGATTATGGAAACTGCCTTTATCACGGTTTCTGAGACAATCACAAAAGCATGAATTGAATAGATTCCTACCTACAGGTTCCAACAGCAACAAACATGCTCTCCATGATGCATCTTAAAGCGATCCCCAAGCTTCCCTGGCTCATGGGCAATCATACTTAGCAAGAAATGTATTGTGGGCAACACTTTACTGTGCTCTCCCCATCAGCCTCCCTTTTAATTTTTCAGGTGGTAAATAATTGTTCTGTGTTGGTGGGGGAGAGGTCAATTAGTGACAGACTTCACATAGGAGATTCAGGTTAGATATTAGGAAGAACTTTCTAACTTAGAATGTAAACGTATTATGTATCTGCTCCCTTAGTCAAAGATGCATTTAAGGGTCTCTATTGCCCTGGGAAAAGATAAGTATTAAGATAACAAAGCATAGGACAAATCTATGGTTAAAAATAACCGTTGATTTTGAAAATAAAGATATGAACATCTTTATGCAGGAGAAGGAATAGTGGAAGATACCATGCTCTGTGAAAGGATGGAAATGCATGGGTTCTGATTTTGATTGCTCATTCCCATACTGGGCAAATCTGGAGCATTTTGGAGACAGTCAACTCCTAAGGGAAGGAAGGCATTTTGCATTGTTCTTCAGCAATGTCCTCTGTCAAATGCAAGAAGCTGCACTGTCTGGCATAATAAATAATAGTAATATCACAGCTGACTCCAAAAGAAGCTGTCTTTCTATCTCTCAGGCAGAAATTGAGACTGAGAACCAGAACTAAAGAACAACTTTTCCCCACAAAAAAGAACTACCAGGGATAGAGAAACTCATTAGCACAAAATGTTCATATCCCTTTACTCCTACACAATCAGTTCCCTTAAAAAAAAAAAAATCAACCTGCTTAAGTCAGCTGTAAAACCTCTCATGGCCTGACGGAGTCCCTGAGGAGCAAAGTATCTAGCTATAGGAGTCAGAACCGCAAAAAGCTAATTAATGTATTAAACAGAGCCTTAAAATTTTAATTAAAAAAGGAAGCCCGCTTCTCCATTTTTCAACTTAAATGCCATTCAAAGGGTGGGAAGAATTTTTCTCTCTCTCTATTTAAACATAATTAGTGATTTTACATTATGTCTCAGTTTTAACTATTGCCAAGAACTCTGCAAAGGTTGCAATTATTGTAGTGATTTAGTTAATTATGTATAACCTTAAATTCCCCAAACAACCTGCTATTTTAAGTTTTGGAAAAAAGTAATTTGCATACTAACACTATTTCTGAAAGCTAGTAGTTTATGTGCAATTGGAAAAACATCAAAATGAGCCTTGACAATGGTTTTATAGGCTTAAAATGAGAAAAAAAAATGATAAATGAGGTCAAATAATTGAAGTGAAAATCAAAGTTTAGATGAGTAAGAGAAATAAGAAAAAATCTTTGTTATCACCAAGGAGTAAGGATGGCATACATTCCACATTAGACAGATTTTCTGGCTCCGACTACTCTGAGGCAAAATGATGCTCCAATATCTGTGGATCATAGCTAAACTGGCACATATATGGTCCCCACTAAAGCCAGCCACTTTAAATAACATATTTTTCTTGTATAAGACCCATTTTGACTATTTTATCTAGTTTACATGGAAAAGAAAAACTAATACGAAGGAGAAAAAAACAAACAATACACCCCCCCGCCATTAAGAAGGAAAGAACAAAAAATACCAGCTAACGTTTGCCTCTCCCTTTAGAACTTTGCTAAAATATTGATGAATTCACATGTACACTGCAGCAGCTCCTTTTCAACCATTCCACTTCAGTCACTATTGGCTAAGCTAGTTACATAAATATAACCTGGCCTACAAACAAGTGGTGGCATTTTCTAGGTGACAGGCAGTAGATGAGAAAATGCAGCACCCTTTTGAGATTTAATGTGCGTCTCCTGGGGGTCAGCTGCAAGTCCGTACAAACTGGCATTGAAAACAAGGAGAGGCATGAAACACACCAAGGAGATTCCTGCTGGTGAAAAGCCAGAAACGTCTGTTACAGGCACAAATGTCTAGCTGACCAAGATCATAAGTGGGAGCTAGCTGAGCTGATCAGCTCTGATCTTTTGTGTTCCAGTCTACAGGAGATTTGGCAATACAGAAAGAGCATTATATATTCCAGCTGAACTACTGCACTATTATGTTTTATTAAATATACCTTATTAAACCAAACAGCATGCAAGTGACAGAGCCACATCAAATAACCCAGCCTCAGAGACCTTAAGCCATGTACAGAGGATCTGTAATCCAACACCTTTCGGCAGGACTCCCAAATATTTTAGATTAAAAAGTCTAACTGTTAAATATTCTGATTTTCTCTTAATATATACACAATCCTCTCCTCCTGCAGCTTTGTTCATTGATATCTGCATTTTCCTGACTCCAGTCTACTATGTGCAAAGTAATTCTCAATAACCTTTAAACATTAGGAACATTCTTTTCAGAAACAAGAGTTCAATGTGAACAGGGAAAAGATCAACAGCTTTGCAGTGTCTAAAATAAAAGGCCCTACATTAAGAAAGCACCAAAACCCTATATTAAGGTTGCAGTGTTGGTGCATATACTTTAAACAAAAACAAATCTCATTAAATTGATACAATTTAAAACAAACTTTTGAAGGTGAGGGTTTTCAGAGATGAGGTTAATCAGGTAACTGATCCGTGCCCATACACGTGACCACCCTTAACAAATATTCCTGAGAGGCAGTTAACCATCTTAGCCTGAAGTCAGACAGAAAAGAAAGCAGGGAGAGATGGCACCTTAGGACTTTCATACACATGCTCCAGCAGTGTATATGTGGGGGGGGGGGAAGAGGGAGGGGAGAAGAGAAAGTATGTAGGGGTTTGCTGCCTCCTAAATGTTTAAGGCCTTATAAGTCAAAACCAGCACTTTGAATTGCACCTGGAAAGCTATATGGGGCACTTGAGTTATATGCTGGTTTTCAAGTGCAGCCCTGCACAGAGGACATTACAGTAGTCTAGCCTTGAGATTAAAAGTGCATGGATGATGGTGGCCAGATCTGAATCCGGAAAAAGAGGCTTGCAATGTTCTCACCAGATCAAGTTGGTGAAATGTGCTCCTAGCTATCACTGCCTCCTTAAGATCCAAATGCAACAGTGGATTCAGGAATACCCCAAGGCTGCAAACCTCAGTGACAAGAGGAGGCTGAATCCCATTAGTAATAGATATCCTGGTCCTCACCAAGACAAGCAGTATTCCCACTACCATCATCTCTGTCTTGTATGGATTCAGTTTCTACTGTTTCACTTGTATCTAAGTCCCAAACTGCAGTCAGGCACTGGGAAAGGACTGAGACTGCATGGCTAGAATCAGAAGAGAAGGAGGGGTAGAGCTGGCTTCATCAGCATTACTGATGGCACCTCGCTCTAAATTTCCACACGATCTCACCCAGTGGCCTCACATACACATTGAACAGGAGGGGCAACCAGATGGAGCCCTGGAGGTCCACAAAGGAAAAGTGCTGAGAGGATAATGAGCATTCACTCAGCACCCTGTCTGAGACCACTTGGCTAGGAAAGAGTGGAACCAATTTTGGCTGTCCTGTGAATACTCACCAGCTCATGCAAATGCTTTATCAGCACCTCAGGTCAACCGTATAGAAGTACATATCTCCTTCGTGAGGTAGAGAGAGAGATGCTGATGAAAAGTATTATATCAGAGCTAGGAATTACCATTCAAAGCCACCTAGACACTACATATGAGCCACCTTGACAATCAGAGACCTTTGTTCAACTGAATTTCCTTTTAGGAACCAGGAAATCAATATTCTACCTCTGGCCCTCTGTATACTGCACAAAGGCGAAATATCCCTCCCTATACCATATAGGCATGTTTTTTTCCAGCCTTTCAATATCAACAGTTAGTGATTTTCTCAATCTGTCAAAATCATAATATTATACCTTTCATGCATACTTGGCTGGATCCATTTTTAACAGTTTATGTATTCATGATTTAGTATGGGAATTGCAGATCTGATTCTTTACTAGTTGTTTTCTCCTTTGTCATGATTTCAGTTTCTGTTTTTGCCATTAGTATTACAAAGATGGTGCTCAGCTGCTCTACCCCTCATTGCTCTAGCTGTAACAGCAGCTAGTCTCAGGGCTCCCCCTCCCACCTCCAGCTGCTGCTTCCTGTCTCCAAACCAGGGCCAGAGCAGTGCTGTACGCTGAGTGGGGAGCTGAGGGTGAGTCTGGTGCCAAACACACGTGCATGTGTGTG
>NW_017728948.1:15243423-15274783 GCF_001723895.1 Crocodylus porosus
GACCGCCGCGACGGTCCTCCATGAGCGGGACGAGCTCCCCGAAGCGAGCGCTCCGGGGCATCGTGTCTGACCTTAGGGGGACGAAGGCGTTCGTGGGGGGGGGCTCGGGCCGCCCCGCTTCCCCCGGAGGGCAAGCGGCAGCGGGCCCGAGGGATTTCCCCCTCCCGGGTCGCCTGCGAGGCACCCCAGTTCCATGGGTTAATTACATTATGTGAAAAATAACTTTATAACATTAATTTTAAACATGCTTCCAAAAAATTACTGTGTTCTGCTCTTTTGGTAGCTGAAACAACAAAAAAGGCCTGTGAACTGTAGCCTGAACTACAGCCTATTAAAATCCAGAATCCCATTGACTACAATGAGTTTTGGATCATGTCTCACCTGTACAGATACAAACATTGTATGGGAAATAACTGGATTCACATAATGCACAAAATGTGGCATTAACGTGCTAGAAAAGTAGTATCTTGGTGCTGCCTAGAGGATTTGAGTCACACAGTATGATTAAGACCTCAGTCAAACAGAGAAATTGAAACCTTTCCTCCAATGCATTTAAAATTCCAGACCACTCTTGAAAGAAAATAATTTAAAATAAAAATATTTAAAGGAAGGACATATTTCTCAGGGGAAAACAGTTGATAATGTCAGAGAAGGCAACAAATCTATTATTAAATGGTCCCCAAATTGCCTGTCAGTGATATTCCATTTTCTCATAAGAGTGGATGAATCACAGGTCATCCTTTACAGTGTGCTTTATTCTCACTTCAAGGAAAACATGCCATGTGAACAGTCATAAATGAAGAGTAAGGACCAGGGCAACTGTAATTTTAATCTTAAGAAGTGGACTCTAAAATATGATTTAGCCAAGCAAGTGCAATATAGGTTCATTAGTGTTTCAAAAAAAACCTGATGAGCTTTACACATAGCTATACATATAGCAACCTCTTGTTTCTTTTGTTAACTTTGCTTTCCCTCTTCATCCCCCTGCAATGTTTCATTCTTGTGTCTCTCTCCAATCCTGAAAATCTCATGCTTAACTTTAAGAACTTGAACAGCTCCATTGACCTCACTTCAATTTAAACATGTGGTTACAGTATAAGAAACAGAATAAAATACTTTATTATTAATCAGTTGAATGGAGGTCGAGAGCTAGGGGCAGAAAGAATTCCTGCAAAGAAAACTTAACTTCAAAAGCTAATGATTTTCATAGACAAAGAAAATATAAGTTAAATCTACAAATTTTAGATTCTGGCATTACACTATTTCTTTAAATGCCTAAAACTATTCTTCAATGTATGTACATCCATGGAAACAGAAAGGAGAGAAAAGGAAAAGAAGGTTAAAGAAAAGCTTTCTGATTGGTTCACTGAGTTTGCATTAAGCAGGGGGTCAAACTCACTCCTCCTTATGGATGGGCAAGATTTGGACTATGAGGCCTCTCAGGGATCAGACCTTGACATGGCGGCATAGGGTTTAACACAGCTATTGCTTGATCCCTGTCACTGACACATGCATCCACATCCTCTGGGCCTGGGGATTTGGTTGTGGGTCTCATCTGTGCTCATCTGTCCAGGAGACATGCAGGCCAGACAACACAGACCCATAAGCCAGATCCAGCCTGCAGGCCATAAGTTTGGCACCCCTGGTAGGAGCAAGTTCTGCTTCTGGTTGCGTTGCTACGAATCCTCATAATTCCACTAGAGTCCGGAGTGTGAGTCCGTATTTAGAATGGCAGATTTAGGAGATTAATTCAGTGCAGTGCTGGGAAGCTGCATGACGTACAGATCCCCAAGAAGAAATGTAGTATGTTTAGTTTCTATTTGTTTCTATTAGTTTTGTCTGCCTCAATTTTTCAGTGCTTAAGATGGTAGAGTTTGCAGAGGGTCATCTCACACATAGTGCTGAGCTCCCAACCTTCTTAACCTCAGGCCACTTTAAGGATGCCTAAATTCGGCAAGGGAAATAGAGACGTAAAATGACCAGTTCATTTTGCTTTATGTATATGCCTTGAAGGTTACAGTATGCAATATTAAGGTAAGCAGATTTTATCATAACTTTTTATTATAAATTATTAACAGTAGGAAACTCCTCTGTTGCTATGAAACAGAAGAACTGATGATGTCATTATATAGTGTTCAAAATATTCAGTTGTAGTCTATACTGAAACCCAGCCAATAGCAACAAAAAGGTGTGGAGCATTAATTGGGGAAGAGTGAACAGATCAGCAGCGAATGTGCTGAATCAATGCACTTTATGAGCAGTTTCTTCAGCAGGATTGCTTTACAGTCCCAACTAGAATTTTAAGCTTTCCTCCTCCAGCAAATTTCCTGAATGAAGGCAGATAGAGACAATATCATGTTAATCTTCCCCGACATTGTGGAAGGAAATGATCTGTCTTTGGTGAAACTAACCATACATTTTTAAGTAGAAGACATTTCAGAACATGGGCTCAACTTCAGATGTAGCAGGAGTTGCATGTGCATACAACTGTCCCTCTCTCCAGCTGCAAAATGAGAAAAACTAAAGTAGGTTGGGTTCCATGTATCATTTTGCATTGTTTTAATTTCATGAAACCTGAGAAGCGGGATAAACCTGAGACACATGGAGCTCTGTCCCACCTGGCTAGACTGCTGGATAGGTACCCAACCCAGCTCACCTACCCAGCTACCCATTCTACACTGCACCACGCATGCAGATATGAGAGACAGTCCGTATTTTAATGACTTCCTTCCTCTTTGTGGCATCAACATCAGTTATTCCACATAGTTGTAAAGGATCATCGCAGTGACCCAGAGAAATTGCTGGTGATTAACGAGTAAATGATTCCTTCTTCCTTTGCTTTTCCTAAAGATACCTAATGTAAAAGGGCTAATCTGCTCTATTCTAGGAGATGCATCTGTCATTGCAGAAGAGAATCTATTGCTTCTGAGAAGAATTCCCTTAATGAAATACTGCCAAACAAAATGTGGAAGTTTCTGCAAAATGCATAAATGAAATTACACCACTTTAAAAGAGAAAAAAAATAACAGGGATGTGATATTGGAAAGTCTTACTTCTCAGGGGATCACACAATTTTTTTTTGGTTTCAATCTATATTAGATCTTGGTGTTAAGTTTAAAATCAAAACTCTAACAAAAAAACCACTCAAACTACCAAGTTTGTCTTGTGTTGGTATAAGTACTATACAAACATCTTATTTTAGGCCAGAGAGCCTCGACCCATACTTAGTATGTCACCTCATCAACACTCTCTGAAGTCCAGCTGTGTAAGGCAGTATTCATTGTGTTGAGGCCCTCTGGATTTATTTTGAAATGAAAACCAAAACAGGAACTGAAAACCAGGCTCCTCAGAAATTTCAAGGTCCTTTGTAAACCTTCAATGGTTTGGTACAAACAATAATTTGTACCAAAATTTTAAATTAGACACATTTAAAGCATGTGAGGCTACACAAGTCAAAAAATCCCAAATGATTAAAAAAAAAAACCCCTTTCCTTGCATAATAGTAAGCAATACATTTAGATCTCTAAGTTCTTATTATAAGCTCTTAGTAAAAATAGAAAAAAAAATTAATAAAATAGAACCATTAAAATGCCTCATTTAAGAGTAGAGGCAGAAGCAAAGAAAAATAAAAGCATCCAAATAAGAAAGACGAGTGCTATAAATCAGCAAGAGTTCAGGAGAATAACGACAAACACAGGAGATTGTCAAGACTGCATAAGAAGAAAGGAGATGTTTCAAGTAAGTAAGGAGCAAAAAATAATATTACTGGGGAGCTCTGCAAGACAACAGGAAGAATTTAGTGACCAAAAATACCAGACATTTCAAAAAGCATTAATAAATATTAGCAAGATTGCTTACAAGGGACAGATATACCTGGCCAGTAAATTTAGTTATTTGTTCAAAAGATGTCAAAGGAACTTGAAGCAACATTAAACTGTGATATAACTCTGAAACAGTTGGTAAGATGCACGAGCAAGCACATCTTAGATGTACAACCTGAGACGATTGTACAGAATGGCAGTGGGAACATTTCTAGGGATATTTTAATGCTTATTTCAAACAAAAATGTTCTTAGATACTGGAGAAAGAAACACTGTAGATCCAGTTAAAGGTATCTGGGAAATTAGGGAACCAAACTAAGCAAGCACATGAATAGTACCAGTAATTTAAATCAGTATAGTCATTTCCCTAATGATGCATAAAGCACAATGTTGGATCCTGGCAGGTGTTTTGCTGCATCAGGACCTTGACATAAAGGCTTGACCTGTGGTGACACTGATTGGCTGTGGAGCAGAAGAATGCTTCTTTGCTAAAATGACAAAGCCAGTGATTTAGCAACAAATTTTACAGTGCTGTAATTGTTAAAACACAGCACAGATTCACAGATATAATTCCAAACCTTAACATCTAACACATTTGAAGAAACAACACAAAACAGAGTGGAAAAAGTTGTAGACCTGATTTACTTGAACTTTAAGATGGTTTAATGAAGTGGCATATAAAATACTGGCATACAAGGGCAGCAAGTATGGTATGCAAGAGAAGCTGTTCTAATTGATAAGCAGTATGGGCTCATCCCCACGTACAGAAACATGCATTTCCAAGGGCACAAAAAGCAGCTGCGCACTTTTCTGCTGCCACTTTGTGCCCCAGGGCATGTCCTACCTGGATTCCTCCCAAGGCAGCAGTGGCACCAGTCTGTTTGCATGGAGCCTGGCTGGCAGGCAAAGCATGGCTCTGGAAAGCCAGGCTACATTTCTGGTGGCACCCACTGCTGCTGTATGCACTGCGCCTCTTTTGGGGTGGGGTTTTGGTTTTTTCCTCACATCGGGACATTCCAGTATCAAATTCTGGCACTGCACAGCAAATTTGCAGCACAGCACACAGTTGCACATTTGCCACATGCAGTTTGTGACACCAAAAACACGTTTAAAGTGCCACAAGCCACTTATGTGCGCTCGTCCAGATGCACCATAGTTGTCCTTAAGACTCCTGCAACAACTGGTGAACACTTGAGGGATCTAACATTGTTCTTTTTGCAATTAGCTTGCCAAAAACATACTTGCTCTGATTTTATGTATTACATTTAGCAGAAGGGAACCAGATTATGGAGGTAAACATTTTTCTAGCTAAAGAATATTCGTAAGAGGAAATACTTCAGAACAGTAAGGTACAAAGAATAGTTCTTTTATAGAACAATACAACCATTTGGAACCATGACTGGGTCTGAGGATGGGCTTATTTAGTCTAAAGAAGAGAAGACTGAGGGGAGATTTAATAGCAGCCTTCAGTTACCTGAAGGGAGGGTTCAAAAGAGGATGGAGCTGGACTGTTCTCAGTGGTGGCAGATGACAGTACAAGGAGCAATGGTCTCAAGTTGCAGCAAGGGAAGTTTAGGTTAGATATTAGGAAGAACCCTCTCACTAGGAGGGTGGTGAAGCCTTACCTAGAGAGCCGGTGGAATCCCATTCTTGGCGGTTTTTAAGACCAGGATAGACAAAGTGTTGGCTGGGATGATCTAGTTGGGGATGGTCCTGCTTTGAGCAGGGTTGGAGTAAATGATCTGACGTCCCTTCCCACCCTATTTTTCTATGATTCTAAATTTAGAGAAAAGGGACAGATACCAGCAGACTATTTAGATTTAACTTTTTCCATAAAGAAACAGAGAGATGTGAACTAAGGCAAGGGAAGGGTGAAACGTCAGAATTTAGTAAAAATATATTTATGTAGAAAATCAAGGATGTAAAAAAAATTAATAAGTTTTTGTAAAATGCTGTCAGATGTGCAGGATCTTCTTACAGCCAGGCTTAAGGATCAGAAATTCAGTAGAGAGGAGGTAATGTAGGCTTCCCTATAATGTTTTAGGACTACTGATTAATATTCATGCAAGGAGAAGGGACAGGGAGCAGGGAGGCTGAACACATTTGTGCAGGAATAGTATAACCTATGAGGAAAGTTTAATGGTTTCCTAAAATATCATCATTTGTCAGCATGAAGTTTGGAAATCATCAATACTTGAGTCTTAAGATGGGTACACCCAGAGACTTTTTATTTAGGCAGGGTGCTTCCTTTGACACTTTTTCCGGAGAAGGATCCCTCCCTTCCTTCCCCTCCATCCCCCCCACAATTTTTGCCTCTCCAAACTTCTATATAAAATCTTGAATTCCTGAACCTTGGTCAAGGTAAGGGAGCGTGGAATACAAATAAACAGTCGGAAGACACAGTGGTGACAAGAAACACAAGGAAGCACAAGAAGAGTACAATTATCATAATTCTGGAGACATCTTGAATAAAACTTCAACATCTGTCCAAATGCAATATAATAAACCAATGACATATCTGTGTACACATGAAAAAAAGCAAGAGAAGATTCTGTTCTGCTCTAATAAATATTTTTTCCCTTAAAATGTATTCCTTTATAGTACTTACTAATTTATCTTGGCAAAGTTAAATTGCAAACATTTGCTTCCCTCATATAAGCTTAAATGATGAGAACACAAGACAGCAGTCCCAATATATTTTTCGTCCAAGAAATAAAAACAAAAAATAAAGATATTATTCTTAGTTCCGAGATTCCTCTGATTTTACTATTAAATCAAAAGGCAGCAAAAAACAGATGGAATAACTATGCCATCTGGAAAGCTAAGACAGTAATGTATAGACATTCACTATTTTTTAGTGATATTCTCCTTCTGTAGTCCAGTTTCACTGTATCAAGTGAATATAACTCTCTTTAAAATGCATATTAAGAGTTAGTTATATTAAGAGCTAAAAGTATCTGTTTAGGAACACTGAATGAACATATTGACAAACAAGATCCGTGCCAGTCCCAAGTGTTTGCTGACATAATTCTGATGAAAATAACCCATGAAGAGGTAGACTCTCACAATGACTGCACAAGCAGAAAACGACCTGTAGAATGAAATGTGCGTCAGCATTCCAAGAAAGGATAATCGGAAGTGTTGCTGTCACTTGATTCTTATTCAATGAAAAATTTCTATTGACCATCACCCAATACACCAATGAAGTGAGATGAATATTACCTCAGAGCGTATATGCTGGAGAGACTACATGTAGTGACAGAAACACTCTCATAGTCACTGCTGGAGATGGAGCTGAGGGGAGAATCACGTAAGCCATCCTGAGAACTGAAAAAAGCATATGGAAATAAAATGAACTTCAGAACAAAAATGAATAAAGGCAGAGCAATGGTAACCAAAGAACTGTAAGTGATCATGTAAAAAATAAGTGCACACAGACACAACACTCCGAGTTCCTAGAAGCCCAGATATCGATTGTAATTGCCATAAGAAGCACAGAACATGTAGCAAGACTACAGGACATGCATTTATTTATAATGTGTAGTTAAGTGCACTTGGGACTTCGTACACATTGTCAGCATGATTAGATTGTGATGTCTTCGTTCAAAAATCAGGCATCCAGAGAACCACTGCGTTTCAGGCCAAGACATCCAAAGAAATCAGCTTCAAGGATTTTTAAAATGCCATGATAAATATGACCTAGTAGTTTCCAAGATGCCAGAAGGAAGAATAAAGATGGGAAGGGAAAGTCCACTGGAAAGTGGAGAGCTGCCTCTGTTCCTTCCTGTTGCTAAAGACGATGATTTAACGAACAAGTTATTTCCTCTGTCAGCACAGGCTCCCAAAGTGCCCTGTTGCTCATATTTGTGTCTAAAGACAACCAAAGGTGCTATGCTAATTATCCAAGCCCTAAGGAGGCACATGGCAGATTGCTGCTTTATAATAGGTGCTCTGCAGGCACATGAACAACTTACAGCAATGGAATACAACCTCTCTTCCCCCAGCTTTTAACTACTATGAGATCTTTAAAAGAAGCAATGACTTGAAATTTTGCCAGTTTCCAAATTAGAATTGGCACTAAACCACGTGATTCACCTTGGCAATTCACAAAGAACAGTATTTATATCTCAGGCACAATCTACTGCACGGGTATTGGAAGTTCCACAGGCTGAAGGCTATTAATTGACATTAGATAAGGGAAATGTATTCTTGAGCAAAAGTATTGGAATTGTATGGTTCTAATCACGGGGAAAACTCCTCCAAAACCCACTGATTGATGCTTTGCCAGTAGAAATTTTTAGACCCACAAAACAGATAGACACATGTCTGCCTAAGAAGCATTTTTAGTTTAAAGAAATTAAACAGATTAGATCAGGGGTGTTCTCCTCTCACTAGCAGAATTCTCATAACATTTGGATTGGCACGGATTTGTGAGCTATGCAGTTAAATGGGCTGTATTCTAGATTTCCTAACCCTACCAGATTTAACAACACAGCAGACAAATATCTAGAAGAATATATCATGCAATTTTTCAAAGTGGTGCATGGTAGTTAATGTCATTAAAAAATAATAGGGTTTTTTTTTTTTTTACTTTCTCCCACTGACTACTTTGAAGGGATACCTTGAATGCCTCTCATTTCAGATTGCCAATTTAAAAATAAATCCCCAACTGGATTATGTTTTAGTTGAAAGGGGTATTGCACACTGCCAAAATAGTTTAATCAGACTTAAACAACTATCTATTTAACTTTCATTTGTTTAAAATAATTTCCCTTGCTAACTGTACTCACTGTGAGGAGGCATTTGCATTTAAACAAAGGTATGCCTTCTCAATTCTTCATCTTCACCAACCCAATCCTGGCCATAATATTCATACACAGTTCTATAGAAACAAAAAGATTTTGAAAATATATTCGATTATGATTTCATAGCACAAGCAGGTAGGGAAAGCTATCTTATGATAAAAGTTATTGTTCAAAAACTTCAAAAGGAAGACAAAGCCACCACCAAATTAAGTTGCTTCTGTTAAAATTTTTCTTTTCTCAATTTTGCCTCATTACCTCCAACTGATTGGGATAATGATCTCACAGAGGAGGAACCAAATCCTGCTTTCCTGGTACAGTCTGCATGAAGAAATTCATTGAGAGTTTCTCAGCTGTCTGCACTACAAGAAAATCGTATCCATGACAGTTAATGCCAAACACTAGCCCAGGGGAAGCCAACCAGTGGCACATGTGCCAGAAGTGGTACAGGTGATCTCTGAGTGTAGCACATGTCAAACTGGCAAGAAAGCAAGGAACACAGACAGACAGAGTAGGGAGCAAAAGCAGAGCAACAGCTCAAGCAGGGTATTGGAGTGGCTCTCAGGTAGGGCACAGGGCTCACCTTGTGGCACACCTACCAAAAAGACTGCCCCCCCCCACTGAACTAGACAATTAAGAGGAAGGCCCCAAAGTTATGAGATTTTATCACAGGCATAACAAGTAATTTTTGCACCCTGGGCAGCAACACCCACCATTCATGCACCCTTTAAATCAGCCTCAGGATGCTAGGTGAGTAACATGATTTTCTTTTTAAAAAAATATGTTCTCTAATGTTTTATTCGTTTTCTTTGCCATTGGTGCATTGAGCCTTTCAGAATCATGTTTCCAGCTTTTCTCCACAACAAAAAAGTCTAGTCATTTTCATTCAAAACCCCCCCAAAATTTAAAGAAAATAAAGTAAAAAAGCCAGTCATTAGAATCACATAAATGGAGATGCTAAAAAGTGTTAGAAGAAAGAACAGGTATCACAAGATTTACAATTAAAAACGCTAAGATTGGCAGTAACATTATCCCAGTTACTAGACATGGGTGCCATTTTTAAGTGTGCGTGTCACAAGTTAGAAAAAAAATAATCTGAAGGGAACATCCAAACTGGCAAAATATGGATCTGGAACTGGGTGGTAGAGAAGCCTGGTGATTACCCTGAAAGTATTACTGAGCAATCACTGAAAAATACATTCAAAGCCTAGTGCACCAAAAAGACACATTTTGCACAAAACAACTGCTAGCATCTAATGGCATTCTGTTGACTGTTTAAACTTCTCCCTCAGGTCTGACATGTGGCGTCAAATTGTGCCATTTGGCCCATCACCAGAGGTATGCAGTAGTGTTAGCAGATAATGTGAAAATAATAGCCCTTATGTTACAAGTTTCAGAATGCCCACATTATACTGAGGTTATTTCTCACAATCTTTCCCCTATACCTAAGCAATCTTGTGTACCCGACACCATATTATTGCACTATTCTTCCTTTATTTGGATAAAGAGTGGTATTTCTCTCTTGTCAGTTTTTATTTCAAATAGCTATGGACAGTGTCTACATATGGCACAAGGTCTCTTATTTCATTTACATGTGTCAGATAGCAATTCTAATTAAGGCGTACGCTTTTTACAATCTGTTTTGGAATTTAAGCAATCTAAATCCAGCTCTGGATGTCAGAAGTTACATTTGACTTGATACTTCATAGCTACACAATATTCTGGGCTCTTTCTGGAACTGCACCTGAATCAGGCTTAGAATGATTATCTGCTTCATAAGTATTAACTCCTAGTATACTAGCCTGTCACTGTCTAATGTAGGCTTGTGTCAAGTCATCACCTACATGCAACATTCAGTTTTATTCACTTTTTAAATCATGAAATGATAATGGGGAACAGTTTTGCCTATATATGCTATATACAAAAAAACCAAGTAACTTCATTTGCATTCCATCAATATGTAACAGGTACAAAGTCAAAAGCCGAAAACTTTGTTGCTCAGCTGTGAGTCCTAATGCAGTTTGTTTCACATGATGAACATCTTACCTGTAGGTTGGCTCTTCACACAATATGTACAACACAATTATACCAGTGGTAGGAAAAAAAAAAAAAATCAAACAGACTATACAGATTTAGATGAGAATGGCAACTTGCATACAGAAAAAAGCATTCAGTCACAGACCCTCCCCCCTCCCCCCACAGCTTTCATGTTAAAATATACATGAAAATATTTACTTATTTTTACAAAACCCGGTTGCCTATCCTGGCATGTCCCTTTCTCCCTGTCTTCCTTTCCTTAACCCTCTTTGTCAAAGGGACTAGGATTTCCTATTCTCTCAGACACTGGAACTAGTGGGATTCATGCCAGGCTGGCCATAGGAGATAAGAAAAAACAGCCTTACTTTTGCTTGTTAAATTTCTTCATCTGCACTTCCACATGACATTATTCTAATGAAGGTCTTGATATCAACTCCTAACACAGGCAAAACACCCCTTTATGTCCATTATGTACCTTCTAACACTTGTGATTTCTTTTCAGTTTCTTTGTCTGCCCGCCTGGCTTTGAATAGTCTGTCGCGCACAGCCTTGGTCCAGCCAGCCAGCAGTGGACATCCTGTGGTTTCCTGTAAGCCTGGTGGTAGATGTTTATCACCTGGATGGCCTCCCCCAGACTCGCCTGCCACAACTTTGAATGCTGTTCCAGTGGGAGGGGCAAACCACCTAGGGGTCCTCTTCGGCGGAGAGTCTGCCTGACGGCCGTCCATGGGACTCCACCTCCCCTACACCCGAACCTTGCACCAACCTTTCGGCAGGTCACCGGATCTTCTCAGCCGCATCCCGATGATGTTGTGTTTCTTGAGCTTGACGATCTTCATAGCCTTATTACACCTTAAGCACTTCCTCCTGGGATAACTCAATCACTTAGCTGTTTGGCTTCAGCAGAGCCTCCATCTGCCCTAAAACAGTATTGGACCCGGGACTTTAAATTTAACCACCAATCAAAGGAAAAGGAAAAGAAAAGCGGTGCAGAGTTGTCTTGCCTGTGTCGCCTCACCTTCTCTCTCAGCCCCTCCAAAAGGGGGAAAACAAAATGCCAAAACAAACTATACGTCAAGGAAGGACCTGGCTGGTTTCCTCCTCCCAGCCCTACTGCTATGATAACAGGACGTCATTTCACCCCCAGGATCTCACTGGGGCTGACCCGTAGTTCAGCCAGGGTTGACCACAGCCCCTCATACTGGGTCGTTTCTCCCCTCACCCCGCTGAACGTGGTATGCAGTACTACTCTCCTCAGACACTGTCAGAGGCGTTCTACTTCTGATGTCCTGTGGTACCTTCTCAAGTGGATGGCCACCTTCTATTTTAGACGCCGGTGCCCAGCCTCCTGCCATCCTATTCCACTGCCTCTTTTGCTGCTCACGGCCAATCCTGCCAGAAGGGAGAGCCTCCTTTGGCTCTCCTGTTCCTCCGACACTCCCACTTCAGCCGCTGCAGAGAGCCTCCTCTGGCTTCTCTGCCTCCTTGTCACACCAATCTCTGCTGGTACAGAGAGCCCCTGCTGGTTCTCTCTCCCCAGGAGTATCCCTCACATCACTCGGCTTGAGAGTCCTCTCTGACTCTCCTCCTCTCCTCCTGCTGTCTTGCCCTGTGACCCTTTTTATCTCTGCCAGCCAGTGATTGCCAATGACATCACCGGCTGGTTTCAGCTGGATAAAGGCGCGACTTACGACCTGCGCGGGTTTCCTCCCGCACTCCAGCTATGCCGCGGACCCTGCTGCAGGTAAGTGTTTCTCTTTAATTATTTTTGTTTTTTCTTCTTTTGTACATGATCCTCACCCTCGGGGATCCCCATTTGTCATTTGGGGCTCTTCTAGCTGCTCTCCTCCATGACACTCTGCTTGCCTTGAATCTATATGTTGATATCACTCATCATCACTTTCTTCAACCTTGTTGTCTTTCTTCCACTTTGCTGAAATTCTCCTCCGTGCTTCTCTTCCTTTAGTTAGTTCACCTCCCCGTCCCAGGTCCTTCTCAAATCCTAATTTTCAACATTTTAGATACAGTAGCAAGCTTGGCTTTCTCTTACATATGAAGAAATATTAAGATGTTAAGATAATCTCCACCTTATCTCATATGTATCATTTCTCACTATTCTTTTACCCCCTTCTTTGCTCTTACACCTTCTTCCTTTTCAGCTAGGCACTACAGGTGCCTTTTCAGTTGTTCTGTTCCATTCTTCATTTATATAAGTCTCCTTTCTTTTCACTCCCTCTCTGACTGTGCTTCAACTCTCATAATGGAAAATGCCTTCCACTTCACTGCTTGTTGTATATAAACCTATATACAGTCAGTTACCTATTGACACAAAGTTCTTCGATACACACTGCATGAGCAAGTTCAAGATACAGTGTAATGTATCTACAAAGTTTATTACAAAAGTATAACATTTGCATATTTTTATACTTTACTTCTATCTGCCACTATATAGTGAATTTCTCTGCCAGAAACACTAGCATTTCTTTCTGCTGAATTATTTAGATTGTAAACCCTTTGGAGCAAGGAACTCTGTGTCACTGGAATGCCTTAGCAATGGGATGCCAATAATGATAGAAGCTCCACACACAAACACTAATTAACCTAGCTGGTGGAGAAACAAATTCTGTATTCACTACAGCCTACGTTATATGAACAGTGTAACCTCACATGAACTAAAAAACTACTTAACATGCATGAAATTGGGGTTTCCCTTCATAAACTTCTCATTAGTTTGTCCCAGCAAACTCAGTCATGAATTCCAGGGACGCTGCTGGATCCTGAGGTAAACTGACCTGCATTTCCTGACTTATACTTTCTGCCATCCACCAATGCAAGTGTTCTTCAGCACTGTTATAAGCAGTGAAGTTGTGCGTGGACTGGCCCATTTCACAGCCGGAGTTATTATAATCATCGTATATGATTTCTGCTTTTTATTTCACCTCTTTCTTTGTTGTAACATTACATCTCTATCATGTCATTTGGGCTTCCTGAGCTTGAAAAGCTCTGCCAGAACCACAAGTGGGGAAAATGTGGCAAGTCTGTCTCAGTTTATAAACATGACAGAACATTTTTTAATGCGACAAATGGAATCGAGCAAAAAGGCATTTAAAGTGAAGCACCTATTAGGTTGTTTCACAGTTTCTGTTAAGGCTAAAGAATTATTTCAGTAATAGATAAAAGATATCTAAGATGAAAGGAACCCTCCTAATGTGGTACAACCAAAAATTTCTTTTAAGGGAACACTGGTAGCTTTGAATCAGTAGGCTTGACTATTTTGTGCAAATAAAAGAATAGGCTGTGTAAAGTGCTTGTTTATATAATTTGATGCTTTATAACTATTTTTCACTCTTCTCCCTGAGATGTGCCTATAATCTTTCATGTTTCACCTAATTATTTTTCATTGTTTCATAGGATAGGGTTTCTATAAACTCCAGCTACTTCCGCATTCAAAATATACATTTACCAACTGATATACACTTTTTCTGCAAGGTCTATGACATGTTTCATGTGTTAACTAACTCATCTAAGCCACATGTGTCAACTATATTAAACCCTCTCAGATGAATGGCTTTTAAAGCATAATTTTCATTATATTATTTTACGGGATTATGGGGGTGCCTCAAAACCCTAGTCTTCACTGCCTCGTGTATATTCCTTTGTTGGAAAAAAAGTTAAGGGCTATCACCCTGACAGAAATGCACTCTCGGTGAGGTGTTAGGTAGCCAGCAACAGCTTTAATTTATTGCTTTCTGGCAGAAGCTACAACCATTGAGGCATTGAATACCTGGACTCAGTCCGGCCTTTGGAGTCTGTCTCAATGGTCTAAAGGGGCGATGGTAGGTCTAGGGCAGCCTCCATTCCTCCATACTCTTGACTAGGCATATGCACTGAAGGTCTTAGTGTGATCTATACAGGCCAAAATGATAAAGTGACTTGCATTTATTGGGCTTGTCAGCCACAAACTGATTAATAAGGTATCTGACTAGATCTTTTGTGTGTACACCCTGATCCAAAGCATACACACACATGTATATTAAACAGTGACATCTTCTTTTCTGTCCCAACACTGGATGACAACTTCAGTTGCATTTTAGTTATTACTCAAGATCACAATGTTCATGGAAAAAGTCAAAACATAGTCCATTCTAATTTGAGCTTAGCACTGCGAAACATCAGTGGAAAAAAAAATGACCTAATTCAGCCTTAGCAGCACTTGCTTAGACTAAATCTGAATTTGGTCGAACACACAGATATAGGATTCTATAATACCAAAGCAAATAATTGCAAGGAATTTCAATGGAGCATCCCACAAAAAGTTAGCAAGTCACTAATGAAAAAACTTTCTGCCAATTGGAAGTTTGCTCTTCTCCCATTCAACTGACTTTTCCCTCTTACTCAGAACTATGCCAAGGGCAGTGAAATTTTTTAGTCCTTTGGCTGCAAACCAAAATCACAACATGGCTGAGACCTGGGAGATGGAAGCCTTCAAGGTGAACGTGCCCAAGGGTCAGTGTTCTACAATGAGTCCCAGGTCAAATAATAATTTGCTGTTAAAAGACTTCTTAGACTAAATAATAAGCAAGAACAGAATAAAATCAATAACAGAAAATAATACACAGAGAGAAAGAAAAATACTTTGTTCAGGAACTACATTTAAACCAAACTTTGCCCAACCTTGAACTATACTAACCAGAAACAAGTGTTTCTAAATTAACCATCTGAGAGTAAGAATGACATGTTTTAGAAGCTGAACACAAGCACCTGAGCCCATTTTACAGAATTCCATTTATATCTGAAGCCCAACAGTGATAGCAATAGTTGTAAATTAATGTCAATGTTTTATGCTTCATCAAGCCAATTTGTATTACACTGTGCATTTCAATGTCGATTTAAATAACGAATATTTGAATGAGCAGAGGATATAGACAGTGGTATCAAGTGATCAACCACTATAAGTTGTTACAACATAACTGTTACACTCACATACTCCTGTAGCATACAAGTATAGTAACACACTTGTAACTTTGTTTCATTCAAGCTTAAAGTTACAGCAGTTTAGCTAACCTGCATTTACTATAGGAGCTCATAAGTTATGTTATAACAACTGATACATGCTCCCAAGGAGCTGTTCGCCTTGCCCTTTTAAAGCAGTAAAATGTTGCTTTTGTCCGCAGTAAGAAGCCACTGGTGCAGCCATTTGTTACAAAGTGCAGAGAAGCATAGAAGAAAGTTAGTTTTTCAGTAAATCTAGCCTCCTACTTTCCAAATTAGAACCCTTGTTTTCTACATATTTATAAGAGTACAATGTCCATAGCATCTTTATATTTTGGCTAAGAACTAATAATTAAGTACCACATTACAGCTGATTTATAGGAACCTACTTAACTCATGGTTTCGCAGATTCTGCAGAAGCCATGAAACCTGGAATTGTCCGTGAAATACACAAAATCAACAAGGAAATAACTTAATAAAAATAAAATGCTGGTTCCCCAGTGGGAGCTACCAGGCCTCGCGGCTGGGAGGGGAAGGTGCCAGCTGCGGGGGGCAGCATGAAGGGCAGCAGACAAGACAGTGGCTGCCCCCTTGTCTCTCCTCCCTCGACCAGGGCTTCTCCACCAATCAGCACCATTAGGCAGGGCAGCACGAAGGGCAGCCAGCAATCAAGATGGTAGCTTCCCCCTCATCCCTTCTCCCTGTGTTGAGGCCTCTCTGCCAATTAGCTCCAAGGGGCAGGCCCACAAAATCTGGTCTGTGAGCGGAGTGGGCCATGAAAAACCCTTTGTCTCACCACAATTTAAGTACGTTTATTGACTTAATAAAAACCTGAATGCTGTTCACATGGGACTAAATGATGAAACGTATTAAGCATAGGAATAAAACTATTGAAATTGAAACTTTCAATTAAGGTAAGCAATGTTTATTTCTTTATATTTTGAACAATATTTTGAAGAAATGTTGCTTTTAAACATTCAGAATGTTTATGGATAAGAAACTGCAGCAACAGAAAATGAACTGCCTGGAACATGTACAAGAGGAATCTTCATGTCATTGACTGCAATCAATAATTAGCCATCTGCTTTGCACATAATGCACTACCCAGTCCCCTGCACCATAAAGACAGAGTGCAAGGCACTTTTATTCTTAAGCCTGTTTTAAATAAATGCAAACAGAACCAGCTGTAATAACTAATGATGGACAATGTTACAGCCTATAGCAAGTGAGAAGAAACTGTGTTCCCTTCAGTACTGCACACAGCTCTTTATGTCTACTCTAGACCTTACAAATACGAGAAGTCTTATCAGAGTCCACTCTAAATACATGTAATAAATTCATTAAGAATGTTAATATTAAAGGAAATCAGGTAAAATCCGTATTTCAGGCTGAAATGAACAGAATTCTAGGAGAAAGGAGTGAGGGCACGCTTGCAAGGTTGCAGGTTTAACAGAGATAACTGAACAGAGCACAATGAAACTAGGCAAGGGACACATACAGGGAACTAATAAAAAAACCGAACAATGCACAACAGATGAAACTGCCAAAGCCTTAGCTGATTTGTGAAATAATCATCCAGCTTTGCAACAAACCTTCAAGCTCCAATAATATCAGAGAGCCAAAAATTGTCTACATGCCCAAATCAAACAGCATCTTGGATCTATGCACCTATTTACAAGGGAAGGCAAAATCATTTTCAATATTTTACTTATTTTATCTTCCTTATTTACTTATTAAAATAGAGCACAGATCCAAATGTTTCTTCTCCAGTGTTTCCTCCCCTAAAACACCACATGCTTCTTTGTTGCACAGCTTATTGTCTTCTGACTTATTGCTGATCTGCTATTCTTCAAACAATTTTCTTCCTTCTGGGGTTTCTGCTTTGTGTAACGTGACAGGTTTAGTGCATATATACCGTCTTCACATCAATTCACAGGCTCACCAGATCTGTATAAGTCATAATTGCATAATACTCATACTGCTGTCTGGGATTCATTTACTGCCCCAAATGTTTGATTGCTTCAACATACTTAGAAGGGTATTAGGGGAGCAGGGGTGGGGGGAGGAATCTACTGCATAAGTGAGGGACCATTTTCTGCCACCTACAAAAATAATGTAAGGCTTGTTGAAAATACCAATCCAGTTATGTTGTAAATGGAAGAATTGGAGTGTTTGTTTTAAACACTTCTGACTTACCAAAAATCCTAACACTGCTGGATCAAGAAGTCCCAAGTAGGTGGCTTAGCTGAGGTGCTTGCAAAATGAACATATTGCGGCAAGCTCCTATGTTACCTGGACACACTTTCTGCAACAATCCTGGTTGAATCACAGAACTCATATCTATAAATGATGTGACTGTCCATAATATTAACCATAAATCTCATTGTATGAAGAGATTCATGCTACCATTTATTTTTATTTTTTTCAATTGTTGTTTGAGCAGCCAAGGTACAGAAACTTCTTTTCTCCTTCAGTTGTTGATTTGTAGCAATGGAAAAATAAGTAAGTTCCTTAACCTTAAGAAGCTGAGCTTGTGGTGGTGGTCCCATGCTGGCCAGACTGCTGTTCTAGCTGAACAGTCTGTTTTTGCAAGTAATCCCGTGACTCATTAACATATAGTAGGAATTAGCTACAGGTGTGTAATGTGACAGTCTTACTTTAAAAAATAAAACAAAAAACCCCTCTGAACATCAGTAATGCATCACCATTGGTACAAGAAGTAAAAGATTAATTATTTTCCTATTAGTACTTCAGTTTTTTGTCCTGTGTTGCATAACCACTAAGACACAAAAACAAGAACTAAGTTACACTGTAAGTATGTGCAAATCACTGCAGTTTCCATATTCCTAAAGAAAAAGCAGCACCACTTCTAAATCCTACCCAGTTTCTAAATTAGGGTGCTGTTACAGATTACTTTTAAAATATTTTAAAACCTGCAGAACATTATGCTGTCAACATTAGAAGAGTGTCAGAGCAGTCACAGGCCAAGGCTTAATGCCCTCTCAGACCTGCACAACTATGACTTGCCACTAAAGGGCCTGGCAAGCAGGGATGCAGGTAGAAGCCAGGATTCTCTTCCTCCTCTGGGATGGGAAAGGAGCGGGGAGGGTGGGATACAGCTTGGAGGTGGGGAAACCACCACAGGGCTGCAACTTCCCTTGCTCCACAGCCAGCAGAAGCCAGCCAGAGATGCAGGTGTTTGAAGTGAACAGACAATGGGGAGAAATAAAGAGAATGAAGTGACAATAAAATAAGATAAAATAAAATGAATAAAAATTTTAAAAATCGACCAAAGTCTTACAAGTGTTTTACTAAAGTGGGGTTGGGTTGGGGAGGACTTGGGTTAGTAGTCATATCAGGGCAGAGCTGAGACCCAGAGGGCTTGCTGCATGCATGTCACACTAGGGGCAAGCTGAGATCCAGGTTGCAGCCTGCCTGGTGGTTTCCAATCTCTGGCTCATTCTCTTCATGGAGTTAGGTACTATGATTGCTTCTGCTGTTTGTATGGGAGTGCTAGAGCAAGCACCAAACTGGTGAGCTAAACGTTGGTGCTCAGAGTGGTCAGGGTGTGCTGGGTTTGCATCCCCTGTGGGTGGGAGAGGGTGTTGGTTTGGGGCCAGCACTATCTCCGTGGGAAGCAAAGTTCAGGAAGGTTGAAAGTGTGCCCATGGAGCAAGGGAGTTGAAAGGAATAGGAATGGTGTATCCTGGGATGCTGGAGGAATGAAATTAGAGCATTTTATCTCCCTGGAGAAGACTAACAATACCCTGGTATGACTTATGTAAAATGGATCAAAGATATTTGTCAAAGTGGCATAACTTTAAAATGAGGGTACTTAGCACAGGTTAACACCTTTTTAATGGGTGAATGCCTTTATTATATCATAGATTTCATAGACATTAGGGCTGGAAGGGACCTTGAAGATCATCAAGTCCAGCCCACTGCCCCAGGGGTAGGAAGTCAGCTAGAGTCAAAGGATCCCAGCAAGATAAGCATCCAAGCATTTCTTGAATGAATCCAGAGTAGGTGCCTGCACCACTTCTGGAGGGAGTCTATTCCAGGTCTTGGGGGCTCGAACCATAAAGAAATTTTTTCTCATGTGCAGCCTAAAACAGTCTTGTAGGAATTTATGACCGTTGGTCCTTGTTTTTCCTTGGGGCTCTGGAACAGACGTTCTCCCAGATCCTAATGTACACCCCTTATCTACTTATAAGCAGCCACCAGGTCCCCCGCAAGCCTATGCTTTTCCCTGTTGAAGAGTCCCATGGCTCTCAGCCTCTCTTCATAAGGCCTATTCTCTTGCCCTCTGATCATGCACGTGACTCTCCTCTGGACTCTCTCAAGCTTCTCAATATCCTCCTTGAATTGCAGAGCCCAGAATTGGATACAGTACTCCACCTGCAGCCCCACCAAGGTCAAGCACCATGGGAAGATGACATCCTGAGATTTACTTGAAAAGCATCTATAGATGCAAGCCAGGGGTTTTTTTGCTTTACCAACTATGATATTGCATTGGTGGCTCATGTTCATTTTGTGGTCAGTCATGACCCCCAAGTCTCTTCCAGCAGTGGTGCTAGCAAGTATAGCACTGCCAAGCCTCCAAGTATGCTGTGGGTTCCCCGCCCTCCCAAGGTGGAGTACCTTACCATTTATCGGTACTGAAATGTCATCAGGTTTGTATCTGCCCACTTACTAAGTTTATCCGAGTCAACTTGGATCACTAGCCCGTCCTCAAGTGTGGATGCTATGCCCCAAAGTTTAGTGTCATTTATTAACTTGACCAGTGCACTTCTGACACCAATATCCACATCGTTGATAAAGGTGTGGAAGAGAATCGGTCCGAGGGCAGAGCTTTTAAGGACGCCACTGGTCATAAAGGGCCATAATGATTCGCTGCCATCGACCACTACTCTCTGGGTCCAACCTCAGAACCAACTTCCCAGCCATTGGACGGTGGTGTAGCCGAGGCCGCGGCTGGCCAATTTATCCAGGAGAAGGTCATGGGACACCAGTTCAAAGGCTTTTTTAAAGTCCAGATATATGATGTCAATCTTCTCCCTTGTCATCCATAGAAGATGAGATTGGTTTGGCAAGACCTACCCACGACAAACCCGTGCTGGCCGTCTCTCAGGATGCTGCCCTCAGCCAGCTTATCCAGAAGGGTCTCTTTGATCATTTTCTCAAGAATCTTACCAGGGATTGAGGTCAAGCTGACTGGCCTGTAATTCCCAGGATCTACTTTCCGCCCTTTCGTGAAGGTAAAAGGTAAGACTATAAACTTTCTTATAGTTTAAAGGTAACCTATAACACTACCCTTTAAAGTACTTTAACCAAAAATGTGTGCATTTATGAAGAGAAATTAGTGTCTCATCAAACACAGGAGGCACACAAAGTTGTAGTCTCAATAATATGTTTATACAAAATCAAAAATGGCTAAATTTAATCAAGAAGCATTAATCTGATGGTGCTGGATACCACATGTGCTCGTTGGTTTGTCAAGGACACCTGACTGTTGCGTGAAAGAAAGGAGAAACATCTGCACATAACATTGACTGCACAGAAAAGAAATGGGGGGGGGGAAGCTTATAAACAGTATTAGCACATCAGCCAAAACCCCTTCCCATATATCTTAATGGTCCATTGAGTTATTTTGTGACTTGTAGAATGGCCCTGGCAGACGTCGCATCATATTTTCATGAGCATGTCCCAATGTTCAGATTTTTAGCTTGTGGGTTTATAACAGATATTTTAGCACTGTACAGCATTGCTGTGTAGTCACTACAATTAGAAGTGATATACTGCACATGTTAAAACAAGATTCCTTTCACAAGTGTTACAAAAACCAAAACCAAAAAAGTCTATTTGTTGCAAGGATCCAGGCCATTAATTATTTTTAATGATGAAATTCCCTCAGCATTTCCATTGTAAGACACTGAATGTGGTTATAAAATCCAAGATACGGCAGTGACGAAAATCGCTCACAGCCGAGGATGATCACTCCCATGGGCCTTCATAAGCTCCATGCTTTACTTGGCCCAGGAAAACTTGGGGCTTGTGAAGATCAAGACTTATAGCATAAATGTTCAAAGCAATAAGAAATTAGTTGGATGATGTTACACTGTATTAGGAAAGGAGACTGAACACAAGGAATATGGCTTCATGTGCAAAAAGGGTTATTATTAGCATGTTTAAATTTTAGCAACACTTACTGTTTGTTTTTTTGAAGAAAATGCACAGTCAGCATGTGAGTCACAATTTTTAGAAAAAAATAAAATAACAATTAAGTTTTTTTCAAGTCTAGCTCTGCTAGCAGTGGTCAAAGAAACAGTGCTAGCAACTGAAAAAATTAACAAATATTAACCAATTAATTCTGTTCATGCATATCAGATATCCTAGCTGGGGACTGCGAGGCAAACTATTCACACTGCATGAATGGCAGAAGGAGGCACCTATTTAATTCTGTCAAAATATTTTGGCTCAGAGGGACTCTTGGTTTCATTTTTCTCCATGTTGCCTATCTGTATTACTATATTATTAATATTTGACATTTCTACACCTGCAACATTTGTACCATTGTAAAAGGGGAAGTGCAAGGCAAAGACTTGATATCCATGGCACCATACACACAGAGCAAAAGCCAGTATTTATCTCAAAGGGTATGCACAAGGTAAGTCTTCATACAGAGAGAGTAAAATATAAGAGCTATAATAAAAGTGTGGAGAAAATTAATTGTTAGCGGAACTGTAAGCAGGTGGTTGTGCCTGCTCCCATGCAAGTGAGCTTTGTCCCTCTAAGAACCACTCTCCCAGTCAACAATAGTTCATAAGTGGGCTTGAGCGGCCTCCCCAGCTGACTTTGCCATTCAGCCAGTCTCCGTTACACAAAAAAAATAACCCTTGCCCCAAACAAGCAAAGCAAAAACTTTAGCTGTTCTCCAAGAAGCAAGAGAGGGCCCTATTAGCAGTAGCGTAACTAAGGGTGGACAAGAGGGGCACCAGCCAACTAGGGAGGAGTGCCAAAATCTTCCCCCACTCTTGCAAAGTCCACACCCCAGCAGCAAGAGCAATCCTACAGCATTATTCTTGCAGCACCTGGTGGTGCATGCATGCACTGCTACTGCTGCTTTAAAAGCAAGAGCCAGAGCAGGCAGAGCTCAAGGTAACAGCAGCAGCAGCTCCACAGCCTCAGACTGCTTTGGACTTCCCAGCATGGCTAAGACTTCTGTGCCCCGGGCTCTCAGAACCACACCCCTGCCCTCTCCACTCTCTCCTTGCTACACCTCTAACTTTGGTCCTTCCTAGAAGTGAGCTCCTCTGGGTTTCCATCTGCCTTCTGGCCACAAACTGCTCCTACTTCAGCTCAAGCAGCTTGCCCTCATTTCCTTGTACTTTTAATCCGCCAGCTAATCAGCCACAGCTGGGCTGCTACCCCAGGGCTGTCTGCCCTACTTAAATGACCAGATCACCCTGTTACAAGAGCTTAGACCTCATTTAAAAAAGACAACATATTATGGATCAGTGTGGGAAAACTTTGTATCTCCATATGCTGATATCATCATATCAGGAGGTCAGTCCCTTGTGCCTGTTAACTTTCACCTACACTTTCCCAAACTACCCAATCATTCATGTAATGTAGAACTGCAAACCCTTTTTCTTGTGTGAAACATCAGCTTTAAAAAAGACACTCTAGTTTAAGTAACAGTGCACACCAATAAAGACGCATACATCCCTCAGGTTTGGGATTCGACTTCTTTTTCCTTGACAGATTGAAAGCTTCTATTGTAGTAGAAGTTAGAATATCATAATAGACACTCATAGTGCTTTGTACTCTTCATAGTGATTACTCATCATCCTGTGAACTGAAGTAGACAAAATAGTTTTGATAGGCAGAGCACAGGCAGCTGTGACCTTGGAAACAGTAGCAGGTCTTATCTTAGAAGTAGGAGAATGATTGTATCCTGCCTGCACCCTTGAATTGATCAAAACTTTACCTACCAAAGAAGCTTAGTGTAAATCTGAAGTAGAACAGTGATTCCCTCACATCTTTTACAAAGGAATTAAGGAAAGCTGAGAAGAATTTTATATTGCTTTCATAAGTATATGGGCAGGCAAGGAAAAGTGATTAGCTAGAAAATCAGTTGATCAAACAGAGAATCTTTAAGTTGAAGGCTTTGGGTGACAGCTCTCCCAGGATTCAAACCCCTGGTGCTTTGGGATCCTGAATACAATGAAAACAATAGGACTGTACAGCATGGCACTGCCTTGGCCTCATTCTGCTACACTCACCTGTGTTTTGATTCCCTGGAGTACATGTACTTCTGCAAACTATTCTAAGTAAATCACAGTAAAACTAGGGAAATTGTCAACAAGATGGGGATAGGACTCAGGCAAAATTCAGCCGACGTTTTTTCCTTCTACCGTATAATATGATAAACAGACCTTGGAGCTCCAGGCTAGCATATACAAAGCAGCAAAAGTGCTAATTCTCTGATGGAGTCTACAAGGTGCCTTGTTGTAGTAAAAAATGTATGGGATATTCAGACTTTTAAAAGCTGTATGTATCACTACCATAGAGACAGCAATCAGTGCTCGCTGCTGATTTGAAAATGAGACTGGGAGCTAGGAGATGCAGAGTTCCAATCTTATCAATATGGCTTCACTTTGATGCCTTAGATAAGTTACTGAATTGCTCTGCTTTAGCTTTCGCAATACCATTTGCCAAACTGGGATAACAATTCTTGCTTTTTGGGGAGGATGTCAGCTAATATCCTCTGAAGCCTCTGAAGAGGAAAAAATATACACATTAAATTATTAATTAGTAAAAATAGCTAGTAAAAATTAAAAGTCAGTTGGAATTTTTTAAAATAATGTTTTTGTTTGGTTAAAAAGGTCTTTTTCCCCCAAAATAAAACACTTCGGAAAAACTATACTAAAAAAACCCCACCAAATATTTTTTTTATAGAAAGTACCATACCTTTTTTGGAATTCTTCTAGCACCTATTAAAAAGATATTAAATCAGAAAGGCAAAATATCTAAATCTGTATTTCTATTCACAGTAAAGGTTGTTACTACTCTCAGTCTTCCATACTGGTGCTAACATCATAAAACAATATTCATTGTGTGCCATGATTGATCATATTAAGTGTCTTTTCAAAAGTATCACAAAAATAGAATCAAGTTACACTTTTAAATAAAAATAATACATAGAGTTTCCAGTAGAATAATTCTTTGTTAGGCTAACCAGATTACATATCATTTAATGCATTTATTTAAAAGGTTAGGGGCTAGGTTACAGGGTACAGGGCTGGGTAGATGAGAGTAGGATGGGATTCAACACCGACAAGTGCAAGGTGATGCACCTCGGGAAGAACAACCGGCACCATACCTACAGGCTGGGGAACTCCCTTCTCCTCAGCGCAGAGGCGGTAAAGGATCTTGGAGTCATCACTGGTGCCAAGATGAACATGGGCCGGCAGTGTGGGGATGCAGTCAGGAAGGCCAACCGCACCTTGTCATGCATCCACAGATGCATCTCGAGCAGGTCCAAGGAGGTGATCCTCCCCCTCTATGCGGCACTGGTCAGGCCGCAGCTGGAGTACTGCGTCCAGTTCTGGGCACCGCACTTCAGGAGGGATGTGGACAACATGGAGAGGGTCCAGAGGAGGGCCGCTTGCATGATCGGGGGCAGCAGGGCAGGCCCTATGAGGAGAGGCTACGGGACCTGAACCTGTTCAGCCTCCAAAAGAGAAGGCTGAGGGGGGATCTAGTGGCCTGTTACAAACTAGTCAGGGGGGACCAGCAGGCACTGGGGGAGTCCCTGTTCCCCCGAGCACTGCCAGGAGTGACAGGAATAACGGGCACAAGCTGGCAGAGGGTAGGTTTAGGTTAGACATCAGGAGGCGCGACTTCACGGTCAGGGCGGCTAGGGTCTGGAACCAACTTCCAAGAGAAGTGGTGCAGGCTCCTATCCTGCGGATGTTTAAGAGGAGGCTAGATGAACATCTTGCTGGGGTCATTTGACCCCAGTACTCTTTCCTGCCATGGCAGGGGGTCGGACTCGATGATCTGCTCAGGTCCCTTCCGACCCTACAAACTATGAAACTATATTCTTTACATACCTGTTTGAAATTGTTAAAAACACATTATATATTTTCTATGAAAATAACTGACAATTCAATTCACTATTTTATGAAACACTTTTTTTGGTTTTTTTTTAAATAGCCAACAATTCTTTGGCCAGCAGCATTTGGTTTGTTTAAACATAAGCCATCATTCCACATACGCTTGTCGTTAAAGCAAGGAGAGTAAAAGCTTTGATCAGGTTATAATCAGTTACTTTGTATGCAAGTCCTAAGGTAACATAATCAGGGCAAGTTTCTCTTACCTTGAACTAGATCTTGATTTAATGTCTTCCTTTGCTATCCTTTCACTGCCACTTTCTTCATTGTTCTCTGATTGCATCTCACATGCCTGCCTTCTTTTCTCCCATTTCTTTTGCTGATTGGAGATTTCCACCTCTACCTGTGGTGCATGTTCTGTTCCCACCTGCAAACCTGAGGAATGTGCCAGGCACTTAGAGGAGCTAGACAGTTTTTGCTCTTCTCTGCCAGAGTCTGCTAGCAAAGCAGGAGAAATTTCAGTTTTTAATGCCTCCTGTGCAGAGACCGTACTGTCCAATTTATCCATATGGTCCTTTTCTTTAGATTTCACTAAACTATATGAAGCTTTTATAACTTTTCCTGGGGAATGTTTGGTCTTTATACCTTCAATATTTTCCTCCCTGCTGTCTTCACAGCTGCCACAACATACACAGGAATTAATTAGACAGTTTGTGGCAGCTATACTGAGTTTATGGGATTCATTCTCCTCTTCATCAGCTAAAGGATCAGAAGACCCAGGAATACAACCAGTGGCTACTTCTGGGGTTGTTTCCAGGGAGTCTGAAGTAGAGGGAGATTTGGGATTAAATATTACAGTAGCAGATATTTTCATTCCACCAGTCCTATGGGCTATCATCTCTGCTGTCTCTGCATCATCAGCGTATGCATCCCACCCATTGAGGTATAATTGAGAATCAGGGCCTTCTAAACAACTGCATGAATTTTGAACAGAGATACCAGACATCTGTTTGCTATCTTCAATGCTGTTGTTATTGGTTAAGTCACTTTCTGCCTGTTTCAAAAGTAAAATCGCTTCTGTCTCATGAACATTTTCATACACTAAGGGGTCCCTGTACTGCACACTCTGCTTTGAATTGTGGCAAGGGCTGTTTACCCAGGCAAAAGTGTCATTAGCTGAATCCAACCCAGCAAGAGCTTCACCAGCTCCATCTAGATCATCCATAAAAAACACCCTGTCTTCTTCATCGGTTAAATTGTGAAGACATTGCCTGCTTGGGGAGGCCTCTGAGCTGGAGCTGCTTCTTATGCCAGGTCTATGTGCTGGGGACTGGCAGATGCTTGGTGGGGACAGCAAAGATGACATCTCATCTCCTACTCTATGGACCATCCTATTCAGCTGTTCCAGTTCCTGCTCATCATACTGCATAGAGCAAGCTAGTTCAGTTTCTGTGTTTTCAGCTTTTGCTGAAAGCTCTTCAGTGGGTAAAGTTGCTGCTAAGGCAGGCGTAATGACAGATGGCACTTCAGGATCTGTTCTGACAGGAAAATCCAAGTCTTGGGATATGCAGAGGTTACATTCCAGTGTGTGCAACTCATCATCAGTTAAGGTCTGGAGGAGGTCCCTACAAAGTGAAAAGCACAAACACGGTGTTGCATTTGTACATGAGAATGGTGACTACACCATGAACACTACAAGCCACTTTCACTGTTAGCGAGGAAAGGTTTGAAAACAGACACAGGGAAGGACTGCCTGCAACTTTCAGCAGCAGAATTTCAAGTACATGTGATCTTCCAGGCTTGAATATGAAACTAGATTGGGGAACATAGGTCATAGGATTATTTCTGTTCTTGTGTCAAAAGCAAAACATAAACAATCTCCTCCTCCCCAAACCAGAACCAAGCAATATAACCCTCCAAACTGCACCCCAATGTGAGTGGTTTCCATTTTAGATATATTAATAGTTCAAATTAAGCCTCCCACACTGTACTTTGGTTAGGGTACAGATTTGCCATTCTGGGAACTAGCCACTGGAGGTAATTGCACCCAAGAGCACTGTTGAAATTTCCAAGCCATTATGTGGACAGATAGAAAGAATTTATTAAAAACATTCATCAACATCTCTTTTGCTGTGCTGACTTACTGGAAATGTCAGCCTAATTGAGAAAGCATTTTAACATATTTTGGAGAAGCTCTAACCCCTCGGTCTGATTATAGCTCTCACTGTCTATGGTAAGTTAAACTTTTTTTTTCATTTTCCTTTTTGACTTTCATTATTAACACATTAATAGTGAATAACTGAGAAGCTGATAGAGGACAAGGCTTGGCCATTTTCCATATTCACTCTCTCCATCATCTGAGTGCTTCTTTGAGATTCTGCTCCTAGACAACATTATTTAAATAGCTGAAATAATACTCCAGTTCTTGCTTGTGAGTGCTGAAAAAGAATATTTACTGGCATTTTTTCTTTCAGTTCTAACAATAATACTTACTGTTCTTGAGAGTAGTATTAACTTACAGTGCCATCTGAATGATTTACCTGAATGGGGTTGTTTACGGCTGATTCAAGGTCCTTCTGGGAACCTTTCAATTGATGTCACTCTGGGCTTTAGCTTAGATCCTGAAAGCACCGTGAGTCTCTCTACTTAATGCTCAGAAACTGGGAGCATTGAGTTAAAACCACATAAGGAGTAGGGACCACAACATTTCATTCTGAAGCACCTAAGTTTTCAGCCCCTTGCTATGGTAATGAAATCCACAGCTCGGAGCTAGATCCAATGTGTGGGAGGAGCTGACTGCCTCAGGAAGGAATTTCACAGTAGCTGGTATGACTGAACATGAGCCACCTAACCTAGCTAAGAGAAAACATTGCAGAGGAGGATGCCTTGAATCCCATCTTCTCTTGGACTTAGTGAAGCAGAACTCTTCTGGGCTGTACGAAGGTGCCTCCCTTTACATGAGATCCACAGCCCCGAATCCTCTCCTAGAGGTAAACACTTCAGCCTCTTTGAAAATACTGGGCAAGAATCATCCCTTTCAGTCAAAATGGAGCAAAAGAAGAAGACAAGAAAAGGGTGGTGCCAACTGCCTTTTATCCAATGCTTCCTTGGTTGGAGCACCTACCCAGGATACAGAAGATCTGGGTTCAATTCTCTCTTCTGCCCGAGAAGATTCAAACCCATATCTTCCACCTTCCGAGACTGTGCCCCAACCACCAGTCTATAAGGCTCTTTGAGACGGCTCTTCAGATGAAGCTGTCCCACTTTACATGGAGTACAGGCCCACTAGTCATAGAAAAAGTACTAGAATGAGCAGGGGCGTTCTCCAGGGACAAGCAGCAGCATATAGTTGTGCTGCTGCTATTTGTCCCTAGGGAAACGCATGTGCGTGCTCCTTTGGATGCGTCCTTAGTGTCCTCCTTCCCAGGTAAGTGCTCTAACTACCAGCTGTCTAGCTGCTCAACACTTATCAAGCATGAAGCTCTTCACACGTCAAGACCCCAAGAAAGATTTACTCAAGTTAAAAGGGAGAGTGAGTGACTCAAGAAAAAGAAATAGACAACCATCTTCCACATTTATTTCCAATCAATGGCTTTCATGCCAAAATTGTTAAGTAAAAAGTCAAACAAGATTTTTCTGACTACCATTACTGCAAGATCAAAATGTAACCTGAAAGTAAGTCGCATTGTATTTGACCCAAACATCATATAATAAAAACTGTAGCATCAAACAGTAGCTGGCAGCTTGGATAACGATAATTGAGGCACAATAAAAGACAGCATATGCATTTCTGCAGTGACAGTGAATGTACATTGTTAGTCTTAATAAACCATGCTTTAAAAGAAATCAGTTAACTGAGAAACATGACTCAGAAGCAAGACTTGTATATAGCCATGTTCAGTCACAAGGAACCATTTGTACAGTCATTTTTATAAACATAATCACAGTATGTGGATTGTGTCCTCCACCTTCCACCTACAGCTATGTTCTCTCTGGCAGATTTGTTTTCACTTCAAAATGCTTATTTAAAACCATTACATGCGCATCTTGAAATTTAATACTTGCCTGGCAATTTGCTCAGTCTTAAATTTCTTAGAAAGATTAACATATAATCTCACCAAGGCTCCAATATCTTCTACGAATTCAGGCCAATATTGCTATCAACGATGTATTATAAGATTTTAAAAATATGTAAGTTTACAAATTGGTTTGATCCCTAAAAATTACATAAATATTTCATATAATTTCAAAGATAGTTTAATTAAAGAATCATTGGTGTTTGTAAAAGGAGAGAAATGCTTGATAGCAGTATTAAAACAGCTGACAAGGTGCGATTACAGTTTATCTTAATTTTTTGGCATAAAATTAGTTGCTATTCTTATTACTGATCGGGGATGTTTGACACTGTGTAAAAATATCAGGCAACATGTTCTATACCAAGCAGTTTATAATCTGAAGATCTAACCTGGCAACAGCCCAAGGGAAACAGACCTTTGTGTATGTACTGAATGTCACTGAAATCAGGGAAGCAGAGTTCACTGCAGAATCAGGGTCTAACTTTCTTTTTTTGAGAGCAAGTATATATACACACACAACACTGAAGTGCTTAAGCAATACTCCTTCGTATTCAAAAGAAAGGATCACATCCTAAAAAACTGTTATAGCAGGAGGCAACCTATGGAATGTAAAACCACTGGAGCTGGCCTGCAGACCCAGACACAAAAAAGTATAACAACTATTAATTAGCTGGGTTTTTGGTCATAATTAAGTATTACTTACAACTTAACTTGCGTTGCCAAATACTACAGTGGGCACAATGTGCATGAAGAATCTACCCTTTAGCTAGCTTCACTTCTATAATCATAAATTAATTTATGGTTGCCACAAACAACATTTTAAACTAAATTGAAACTTCAGCCCTAGTCTGGGTTTTTGTTCAGGCCTCTGTCTGCTTAACAACTAAAACTTGTCCACAGGTTCAGAATCTATTTTGTTCTCATAATCAGATTTTGTTCAGTTCAATTTCTCTTCTGGTTTGAACTGGCATGTTTCTATTACCTTCAAAGGTGGCCCTTTACAACAGATTAGTATCTAGATTAATGTTTGTGCTGGAAATTTATATAATCTTTTTAAAGTTATTTAAAAATCACATGCACAATTACACTAATCGTCCTAAAGAGCTCTTAATTTTTAATCAATAGTTGTCTCACCACAGGAACGGAGATATGATTATTTCTTATTCTCAGTATAAGCAAATAGGACCCAATTCAAAACCTAGGATGTCATCTAGGACCACTAGCAGACTTTACACTTCTTGTGGAATAAACATGTTAATCATGCAATAAACTGTAACACATCTTACAGGAGGAATATTCTGCACTGGTCCAGTCCTGCAGGGAGCAAACCAGGAAAGCCAAGGCTGCAACTGAACTCCAAATAGCTTCGAGCATCAAGAACAATATAAAGTCCTTTTTCAGATATGTGGGGAGCCGGAGGAAAAGCAAAGGAAACATTGGACCCATGCTGAACCAGATGGGGCAACTGACAACTGATGCCCAGGAAAAAGCCAACCTATTAAATGGGTACTTTG
>NW_017728948.1:15275289-15276491 GCF_001723895.1 Crocodylus porosus
AGTTCCGTGGTCGGACCCAGAGGGTGGTAACTGACAGAAGTCAATCATCGTGGTGCCCTGTGACCAGTGGGGTCCCCCAAGGCTCTGTCCTCGGACCCATATTGTTCAACATCTTCATTAATGATGTGGACACTGGAATCAGAAGCAGACTGGCCAAGTTTGTGAGAGAGAGGAGCCACCAGGCTCCAAGACTTACGGGCTAATCAAAGGTTTAGTGGCCCCGGGTCCGCAGCCCAAAGGAGCCCAGCAGAGATTCCCCTTACCCAGGTGTGTCAGGAAGGGAGGGGCCGATAATTCCCCCGCCAGTATAAAGAAGAGCCCAGGATGGGCAGGAAGCAACAATGCTGAACCAGAAAGAGGAGGAGGAGGAGGTAGAACATGACGGCACACGCTGCAGGGAACTCTAAAAGCAATGTTGAGTGCTGGTAGGAGCCTCTGGCCATTTTCTGGTCCCTGCGGGGAGTAGAACTGTTTGTTTGACGGGAGCTGGAAGGGGGGGGGGGAAGGGTACCGTAATAACCCTAATAGAGGGGCACTACTGACTTTGGGGTACCGTACTATACGTAATAGTGGCACAAGCCAATAGTATAGACTTAAGTTGTTAAGAGAAATCATGGCAAGCTCTACAAGGGGCTCTCAGAGAAAGAGAGAGAGCCAACAAGAGAGATCGACCCATCGAAGGTCAGGTTTGATTTCGAGTGTGGCTGCAGACAGCCGGAGCCGCAACAAAGGCCAGGAGAGCCTTCTCTATTTTCGTGTTTTCTTTTTGACCTGTCTTTTGTTGTTTGTTCAAGAGGAACTGAGGACACGTGGCCGGACCAATTGGCTGGCCACCTCCCAGTGGAACGGGTGAGGGTGTAGGGGTGGCAGAGCCCTCAGAAACTCGGGACCTTGCGGGACGCCGGTGAGACTAATAATTGGACTACATGTGAAGGTATCTGAACCAACTCTGTTAACATCAAGTCGTGGCAGGAGAAACATATGCATGTAAGATTCCCAGTTATAGCTGATAACACCCTAGACGGCGTCCGTCAGGTCCACAGGGGACGGCAATACTCGACAAAGTTCACCGATGACACCAAACTCTGGGGCAAAGCATCCACACCAGAAGACAGGAGGGCAATCCAGGCTGACCTGGACAGGCTCAGCAAATGGGCAGATGAGAACCTGATGGTGTTTAATACCGAAAAATGCAAGGTTCT
>NW_017728948.1:15276591-15291861 GCF_001723895.1 Crocodylus porosus
CAGGCTGGACATAAGGAAGAATTTCTTTACTGTCCGAGCCCCCAAGGTCTGGAACAGTCTGCCAGCGGAGGTGGTTCAAGCACCTACATTGAATTCCTTCAAGAGTAAATGGGATGCTTATCTTGCTGGGATCCTATGACCCCAGCTGACTTCCTGCCCTTCGGGCGGGGGGCCTGGACTCAATGAGCTTCCGAGGTCCCTTCTAGCCCTAATGAAATCTCTGAAATCTCTGAAAATCTTATGTTCAGACAATTTATTATGCAATAAAAATGGCAAACTGGCCACAAAGATGTTCTATATTTAATTGCCTTCTAATGTGGAACATCTTTGTGGTTGGCTGGCTTGAACTACACTTTAATTTGACCACATGGCATAGGGCTCCAGCTCCCATTGACTTGAGGTCATGCCTTACATCCATACTATCCACCAGGTGGATAAAAGAATTGCTATATGCAATCTGCCAAAATTATTTTGGTAATCTGTTGGCATTATTTTGAGTTTTAGAATGAAAACAATTATTCCCTTAAACTACTGCCTTAAACCAAACATAAATCTGCTAAAGATTGTCCCAGGTCACCAATTCAAAACATATCAAGAAATACTGTATTTATAAACTGATGAAAAATAGGAATCATGATTAATTCCATTTTCTTTGATTTTGTATAGAACAAATTACCAGGGTTACAAAGATGCTTTAAAGATGCACAGTAAAGCTTCTTTTTCTTATAAGATATGAAATAAACAAATATATGAAGCACTTCTGGCCCATAGATCAGCCTCGTGCCATTCATTTGGCCCAGGGGGCCAAAACTTTGAGCACCATGGTTGTAAAGCATCTGATATAGGTCACTCTAAACAGGATACTGAACTACCTAGACCTTGGTAATTTTTATGTTCCTGGGACAAAAATAACAGGCTGTATTTTTGTGGGTCTCTATTTCTCTGTTTTCACAAAAAACTGGCAGGCAGAGAATCTGAAGGCCAACACTGACAGTTACATTGTTTTTCCTTTTTTTTTTTTCTTTTAATAGGGGTTTTAAAAAAACATGGGATATAAAAACCACTTTGGGGGTTCAGCTGCTTTCATTTCGATTGACACATCATCACAGGAATGCAATTTACCTTTGAGGAAACAGAGAACGTTTATCTTCAGCCAAATACCACAGAAAACAAAAGACTGAACCATATTCTTAAAGCTCGCTGTGGTTGTTACAAGCTGTAGTAGTAAAAGTTTACATTGCCTATTGTGAAAACAGTAGGCCTATTACACTCTGTCGGTGTAATCTAGACTGTAGATATTATTCCATCAAGTGCGCATACAGACATTAGGGGAGGTTAGCTCAAGTTAAAAATGGCCACCCAATCTAAGGTTAAGTCAGGATGGGAGGGGGTGGGGGATTTAGGAGGCAGGCGGAGTTGTGGGGAGAGGGTTCAGGGATAAGTGGGGGTCCACAGGAGGGTTTCTGGGGTCAGGAGGGTTTGGTGGGATCAGTGGGTCTCAGGTGGTCTGCAGGAGTGGGGGTGGGGGGGAAGGAAGGAGGACTGAGGAAGGAAAAACTAATTACCTGTCCTCCAAGCACAAGAGATATGTGCATAGAGATTCAGTTTGCAACTCCTGTTCTTACAGTGGTGATTCAAATTCAATGTGTTAGGATTCTAGGTATCTATAGCAATCACCATGGAGATGTTGGCATTTATCATTTGTAAATACCCAATATCAGTGTGGAATTACAGATATTTACTACACAGTTCAAAGCCTCCAATTAAGTGATTTTTCTTTAAATAATACCCGCCCGAAAAGGGAGCTAATATAAGCTGTTACCCCAGCCACACTAACATGGCAGAGTTACATAATTACCCAAACATTCTGAGTTACGCTTGCAGTAATTTTAAATGTCTCAGAGTTTTTACAGTACTTCTGACCCCTCATTAGGGGGTAATTTGTTCTACTTTGTTGAAGTCAACAGATCCTCAACACTGATTTCACTAGGCTTAGGACCAAACCCTACCTAGGCAGATTAAAGATGAGTGTTACCACTGTCTACAGAATACTAGACTTATTCCTTTCCGTTTAGTGTCCCTGCTCTCTACAAGTCCATTGGTAACATCTGATGAAATGGGCTGTAGTACTGAGAACTAGAACTAAACAAATTCATTCTACAACTCTCAGATGCCATGATTATATGCTCACCTTCAATGGAAGTAAATTGGTAGAAGTTGCTAAAGTTCATTATTAGTTTAAATGCTATTTAATTAATCGGACTCATTTTAAATCATTCTGTGTTGACAGAATACATATTTTCACTTGTGTGTACAGCAATGGCATATGCTTTCTTATTGTATGATATAGCAGTATTAATGTAAATATTTAATATATGCACCTTACATGTATCTTAATTCAAATTTTAAAACTATTTATCTTCTTCTATAGTACAAGAACCTGAAAAAGCACACACCCTCTTGCTATTAGATTACAGGGTAGAATCATCACTGCTGGCCTAATTTTTAGAGATACTCAGTGCCAACAATTCCCATTGGTTTCAAAGGCACGCTGCACTTTTGAAAATCAGGCCACCCTCCATTAGAATACCAGAGAGAAGAATAAAAAAGATTTACCTGGCTAACAGACATTTTACGAAGCCAGTCTTGATAGTGTTGTTTTATGACAGCTATGGGGAGCAGTATAAACCCACTGTCTGTTTTTTTTTAATGATATTCAACTTGACTCATCTTATACAGTAAGTGTTTCAGTAAGTCATGTGCTTTGTTTAATACCTAGAGTAAAAATATAATTGGCTAACAGGTACAGAATATTAAACTTTTTTCAAACTTTATACTAGATGCAATAATGTGCTGCAGCAATACACTGAGGTTTATAGTCTCACAAAAAGCACACTGCTGCAGTACAGCATCTGAGCATTTCAGCAGAGAAAAATACTAAAGTTCATCCTATTGTTTTAAATAAAAGTAGGGCTGGAATAAGGAGACCAGCTCTCCTGGCCCCTCTTACATGCTACCCTGAGTCTCCCCTGCTTCACTCTATCATCTGCCAATAATCACAACCCAAAGAATTTAAAATATGGTCACAGTGTCAGAAACACCTGGAAATAAAGTCTGCATTTGTTTTAAATAAATGATGCTGGTGACAGAATTCATCAGAAATTGTTGACAGGACACTCCAAACAATTGTAAATAATTAGTATAATTGTGGGACTACAGATATTCCATACACAGGGAATATTCTGTTTATTTTTCATTTTCTTCCATAGTTAGTCTCCTGCTGTGACCCAGGAAGCATTTAATTTTGCTATCATACATCCAAAGCCATGCCAAATGGAGATTTTCTGCACTGTGAATGGAACTGTCCTATTAAGCAACTAGCAAAATTAATGACTTAAGTACTTTACTCTATTACAGTCTTAAGTACTTTAAACAAATGAGTCATCCCACTGAAGACAAGGAACAGAGCAAATACTTGAAGTTAGATGTGTGCTTAAGTAAGTTGGGGAACCAGGACCTATCTACCCAAGAAACAATTATTAATCCTTTTCTCCTCCCATTGCCTTCATTTTCTCTCCCTTAGAGGTATCTAGAAAACTGCTTATCTGAGGTAAAATTGATATGTGGTTACTTTATTTTCTCCAATATTCCACTGTACATTTTTATACCAAGTATACCAAATACTTTTGGCAGCAAAATAGATGTCACCAACCCAAAGCGAATCAGCTGTAGCAGGACATGTATTGATGCGCGCTCACCCAACCATCCGAGTGAAGCATGGGTTGGCACAGGACCTGGGAAGGAGGCCTGGGGAGATGTGGGAGCCAGGTAATTCCCAGTGCCCCATGCCTCTACACTGGGACCCACAATGTCCCATGCTCCACATGGAGCCATGGGTCAGTGCTGGACAGATCACTGGGACCCCAGCTGACCCATGCCTCCATGTGAAGCACAGGACAGAACGGGACCTAGAGCAGTCCCAGCATGGAGGCACAGCACACTGGGAATTCCCTGGCTCCTCCACCTCCCGGGGTTGTCTCTTTTTTAGCAGGGAAAAGTCTGGGACTCCCTGCTTATGGAGACACACCCTTAGGAACTCCTGTGTACATCTCCCAAAATGAGAAAAGCCCAGGGTCCCCTGTTTCATGACATGCCAGCCAGATCCCAAGGGTGTGTTTCTCCCTAAGCAGAGAATCCCAGGCTTTCTTCACTTAGTGATGTGTTCCTGGGATCTCCCAAGCATGTCTCTTTAACTGGGGAAACCCAGGCTTTCCCTGATTACAGATTCAGGCCAGGAGATGCTAGGGGTATATCTCCATAAATGGGGAAAACCTGGCTTTCCCCACTTCCTGAGATGCACTCCAAAATTCCCTGGCGCAGGTCTCTGTAAGAGGGGAAAGCCAGGTGAGTGCACCATGGGCCTGCACCTGCCTGGGGAATTCCTGGGTGTGCAGAAGCAAGCCCCTCTAGCCTGCAGAGCACCTGCCTAGGCTGGCTGGAGAGTGCAGGCACCTCCAACCACCCACACTCTCCTGCCAACAGGGGTCTGGATGTCTGTTTGCTTTGCCTTTGCACCACCATAAAGGCAAGGAAAGGCAATATCTGTTTCCACCTTCAGTAATGCAAATACTGAGGCTAGATGGTTACAAATCTAATTTAATTATCAAAACCAATGGGCCAGTGTTTAAGTACCAGCATTGTAGTGGCTTCCCTGTTGCTGTAGACCTCTTTTGCAAATGAAGTTGTGCATCTAACAACATGTAATGAGCTGGACCCGGAAATATCCAAAGGGATGTAAAGTCATTACTATTTAGTGCAGCTGAACCTCCAACCAGTGAATATGCAACATCCAGGGTAGCTTCTCATTCTACTTTTCCCCTTTTCTTCCTCTATTCTTTTTCTTCTCTCTTCCTCCTTTCACAGAACCATTACAAGGATATTACAGCACAGAGGAAGAGGAGGAAAATCTAACTTGAAGGACTTTGGCTCTGAAATCCCAGGACACTATGAAATAGAAAACCATAGAGAAATAGCTTAACAGGAAGTTGTCACTTTAATCACCCATATTATATGATTTTGACCCATCTAGCAAGGCTGCTAAAGATACCTGACTTTCTATAAATTCCACCTTACTTATGTTCAATTTAGTTTGATTTTCTTTCAATTTCTAATAAATATTTCTTGATTGAAGACACTTGATAAACTCTGGCTGCAGACCACTGCACTCAAGTCCCCTGCCTAAGAGCAAGCTCTCATTTTGAAGAACATAATGATAACAATTACACAAAGCTAGGAATTTGTAAAAACTAGTTTTTCTAAAACCAGAGACTGAGATAAAGATTTTTTAAGACTGCATTGGAAATACTTGTTATTGAACAAACAAGCACTTTCCTGATGCATCTGCAATCTAACCATTAAGACTTAAGAATCAGAAATTTAAATGCAGTAAGCAATAACTGCTATCATTGATTTTCATTCCTCATGTTGTAAAATGTAAGCAAAAAGTAAAGCATAAGCAAAAAAAGAATAAATGGTGAAAAGCATGTTTAGTTTTAAGAATTGCTTCAATTTTAAAAATCAAAGTGAAGGCAAGTAAAATAGGCAAAGGATTTTTGTTGTACTTGCATATTTGGATTAAATAGGGTTTTCGTTGTTTTAACTTGTACTGGATTTTACGGTTCAGTGGAACTTCTCATGACAGGAAGAACTAAGAATTCTGTTCTTTACCTTATCAGTTCTGTGGTTCAGTGATTTATTTCTTTATGCTCAACTTTCAGCATCACTCAAATACATTACTACAAAGTTGAAAGAGTAACATGCATCTATTTTAATAGAAGGATACAGTACCACTAGCACAAAGATCAGTACTGCATATGCACTTGCATATCTGTAGTATAAATCTTGTAGAGAGATGTATCAGGAGATTTTTAAAGTCACAAGCGAATACTGCATGCCTAACTTCCATTCACTTTCTATGGTAGAATACATGCAACACTGTGCATCACCTACAAAAGGTATACATAAAACTATGTTTTAAAGTATTGGTGCCGACAGAGTTCAAGGAAGCTCATAATGACCAGATTGATTTAAGTGGCAGAGGTGCAATTTACAACCAAATACCACTTAGAGGCTATGGAAAAAGTCAGTTTACCAACATATTCTGTTCTCAACATCTTTGTCATAATGTTACAGAAAAAGCTAGACAAAACAGTTCAGAGAGGCAAAAATAAACAAAGTTACACACATCCCTTAAGATATGAATAGTGTAAACAAATGAAGGGAAGTAAGTTTTAGAAAGAAACCTCTTTTATATGAATTCATTGCGGTATGGACTAGTCTTTCAAGAGAAGTAGTGGAAGTTCTAGCATGAAAAACTAACCTAGGAACAGCATGAAAGTATTCTTGGTTTCGGTCTAGGTCAGTAGAAAACAGCTGAGTTGCCTTAATTTGCCAGTTGGCCCAACTTGTAGCAAACAATTCTGAGTTTGCAAAGCACTTGGACTAGCCTCTGTGCATCTCTAAAGCACAAATGCTTAAGAAGTGATCCAAGGGCTATGCAAAGCTCCTTCTGTATGTCCATTTGCCAGCAAAGTTGCTTCCTGTCAGGTTCACAGAATCATAGGAAAAGTAGGCCTGGAAGAGACCTCATGAGGTCATTTAGTCCAGCTCAAGGCAAGATAATCCCTAAATAAACTATCCCAGCCAAGTGTCTGTCCAACCTGCTCTTGAAAATTTTCAGGCAGGGAGTTTCCACAACTTCTCTAGATAGCCTGTTCCAATGTTCAGCCACCCTTGTAGTAAGAAAATTCCTCCTAATCTCCGGCCAAAATTTCCTCTTCATCTCGAGTCCATTGCTCCTATTCTTGTTCTCTACAGCCACAAAGAAAAGGCCATCTCCATCTTCTCTAAAAATCACCCCTCCGGAACATGAAGACTGCTATCAAATCCCCTTCAGTCTTCTCTTCTCCAATTAAATAACCTAAGCTCTTCCAACTTTTCCTCATAAGTTGTGTGCTCTAGCCCTTGAACCATTTTTATCAGTCTCCACTGGACTCTTTCCAAACTGTCCACATCCTTCTTGAATTGTGGCACCAAAACAGGACACAGCACAGCACTCCACGTGAGGCCTCACCAGTGTTGAACAGAACACAAGAATCACTTCCCTTGCTTTGCAATTGATACTCCTGTTAATACAACTCAGTATACTGCTGGCCTTTTTCACATTCTGTTAGCTCATATTCAGTTTATGGTCTACTACAGCCCCTGGGTCCTTTTCTGTTTGTAACACAATCCTGGAGTCTATCAGGTTTTCCAAGTTTTTTGATCAGCTAGAATAAAATCAAGCACGTGTCCTCACCTTGTACAGTCCTAAGGTGATGCTTCATCTCTCACACTTGACGTTCCAGCACATCACACTTGTAATGTGCTGGAATATCAGTTGCCATGAGAATTTGTTTTGTTTCTAGTATTTCCACTTCCTTAATTTTATAATGACCAACCTAAAATACCTTAAAAGGTCCTCACATTCTGCTTGGCAGTTCTGAATATCAGGCCTCATTAAACATGCTCTGAAAAGAACACCAAAACCTGAGACACTCAAAACAACTAGCCGCTTTTGAAAAAATAAATTGGGGGAGTCGAACATTTGAACTGTGAGCTGCATCCTGCTCATGGAGTCAGGTCATCTGGCCTGGGGGGCTCTTAGGTAGGTCAGGAATTTGGGAGTGGGGCAAGCAGAGGTAGGGCCTCCCGAGTACAGAGCCCTAACTGGGGTTGTGTATTGGTAGTGTGGAGCAAGAGATGGGTGTGTTAACCCCACAGCTCCCTGACACTGCTCACCTTGCCATGGAGATGGGCCTGAATCCAGTCCCCAAGAAGCCCTGCGGTCTGGATCTGGCCCCCAAGGAGCCCTACAGTTTGGATTCAGTCCAGGGTGATGGGAGACTTTGACATCCCCCACCCCCGGTTAAGGCCACAAACTCTTCCACCTATAAGAGTTCTAGTGCCACAGGAGAGGGATGTGAGCAACCACACACATCTCACTGAAGTTAGGTTAATTTTATTACTTCTCTGTAATACTGCCCTTCTACTACTTTCAGATTAAATTACTGATTCAGACAACTGAGACTCAAAAGTTAGGTAAAATGATGTATGTAAATTGAGTTGCTTTTTAAAAAGGGACCCAAAAAACAGAAAGTCTGATCACCATTAATCTGATGGAAATAACCCATGAAATCACTGAGTACTGCATCATACTATAATGAGTTAGCCACAGGAAATGTAAAATAAATATAGTTAAACAGAAACATGAATGTTGCTGAAAACTGTATTTTCTAAAACCTTATAATGCCTAGCTTTGTCAATACAGACATCCCCTACCTGACTTATCTATCAAAACAAAGAAACCTAAAAAAAAATCTATTAAAAAAAGAAGGAATTATGAAAAGCCAAAAGTATTTTAAAAATACCAGAGTAAAGATGATCAGCTGGAAATGACAGCTATGTACAATAATGGGATACAGGAGGAAAATAGGGGCAAATTATGGGATAGAACAAGCGCGGAAACAGGTTTTGTTTTAAACATTTTTCAAGTGTAATTTTCAAGCCTTTCATTTTCACCGCAGGAAAGAAGTAATTTCAAGAAACAAATCTTTTCAACTTGCCTTATTTTTCGTAGCAAAGTATGGAAGGGTCTGAAAAGCTCAGACATATCTTCTGGCTTGTGGTCCAGGTTCAGGGGTCCTTCAGAGTAAACTACAAGCCCACTGCATTTAAGGCACACAGACAAAAAAAGAAGCTAAAAATTAAACTCAATTTTTCATGATAGTTGGACTGAACACAGAATGAGCAATCAGAAAATCAACATTAGACAAATATTTAAAATTATGCTCAGGTTGAAGGTTATATAATTATGAACAATTTAATGCAATTATCTGTTTTCTTTCAAGGTCTTTTTGGCAAGAGGTTACATTTAAATGATATTTAAAACACTGCAAAGAATTTTATCTTAAGTGTGGGAAGAAAACAATTAAAACATAACAGGAAGGATACATATCTTTACTTTACAGGTTAAGCAACAAAAAAAATAAAAGCAAGGGTACAAAATAAATTGATAATTAAATAGTGTAATCATCAGAGTATTCTGGGGACTCTGATTGTCACAAGATTAATTCCAACTGGTTGCTTCTTTCTATTTTAAACAAATTCTTGATAGTGTGTTTGACCCATTTGAGCCTCTCTGCTTAGCTTTTCCCAAGCAAATTCCTGACAGATTGGTAGGGGGAAAAAAAACCCACATGTGCTAAGAAAAAGAAATGTGATGGATATACTGTATTTACCTAAATCCAAGGTGACTGGATTTAAGATATCCCCCTTAATATGTAGATTCTATACATGGAAGGGCGCTTCCCAGTTCTAACCTGGTGCCATGGCGGGGAGGGAGGGGATGTCACCAGGGGGCAGGGATGTGGCTCAGCTCTACAGGGGGGACAGGGATTGAGCCAGGGGAAGTGTGACCCAGTCCCATCCAGCCCAGAGGGAGGGGCATGACTCAGCCTCATCCAGCTGCTGGAGTAGGGGAAGGAGCATGAGGGCATGACCTGGCCCCAAACTGTTGTGCAAGCCTCAGGGTTTGGGAATTTGGCAGCAGGGGACGGTGGCCATTTTTACTGCCACACTTCCCGATCTGTGGAAAACCCCGTGGGCCAGATACCTCTGGCTTGGCAGGCAGCATTTGGCCCATGGGCCAGAGGCTGAGCACCCCAGTCCTAGATGATCTAAATCTCCCATAGTAAGATCACTCAGTGTATTAAGAACAGCAAGCTAACTTCTTGCTCACTTTTTTTCTTTGTACTGTGCAGCTCTGTTGTAGGTGACCAAGTTAAGATCTTTTGAGAGGCCCCAGCAAACACCCTATGCTGGTGTCACAGATACTAAGATCTCAGTGTTGCTCAAAATCAGTACATGGAGGAATCACTTATGTTCTTCTTATCTATCACCTTTTTGTTGTTTCCTGTCTTTGCAACCCAAATGACATAAGATAACAAATTGTTAAAACATTCAAAATAGTAAGAATGATCTGCGAGACTCCTTACAGTGTAGGATGGGACTCTATGCATTAGTGAGACTCTGCAGCTATTGTGACACTATCGGTAGGCTGTGTGTTATTGTTTCACATCAAAACAGGAATTGGCCATCTGTGAGTTCTCAGGTGGCACATGTCAACCAGCCCCAATAAATTTGCTTACTAGGATCATCAACACACAATGTTTAGATATCATTTTTTCTTTCTGTTTGCAAGTCACCTTTAATACATCTTTTTTTTTTGGCCAAAGAACTAAATTATCCAATGACTGTGTGTACATTTTGAGTTCTTTACTTTCCTTGTTTCAGCAGGCAGGGTTCAGTCAAATGATGGAATTACTGCTGAATCAGGGAATAAAATTATCCAGAAAAATTAAAAGTGTATGTTTTTCCGAGTAAAAATTGCAGGCTACCTACATTACTTTTTTTAATGAGAACAAATCAATGTTTACATGGCCAGTGCCTTTGCTTCAAAATTAGCACCTCTCAATTATGGATCTTTATTCATTTCTTCAGGGAGTGAATAACTATGAAAATTAAGCATGAGTCAAATTTGAAAGGCATATCTACACTGTTGTTTTTCAGGTAGATCCAGGACTGAACCAGGATCTGAACATAATCAAACTTTGAGAGGTCTCAAACTTGATCTGGATCATAGTGCAATTTTGCTTTATCTTTGTTACAAGTCAAGCTAAAACTGACAATTTGAACAGTTGTAATATGTCCTAAACCTGATCCAAAATGTGGAAATTGATCCCAGTGTAACTTTGGACAGCTGACTCAATAAGATGTAATTATTGTTTCCTTTGGCTCTGATTGATGTTCTTTTTCGAGAATTGTGTTGGCTGAAGAATTTTTGCAATTTTCTTCCATTTGTCTTAATTAGAATGAACCAAGAAAAATAATTTTTTGTGCATCTGCCAGGCCACTTGTTTTCACTTTGAGAATATACCCTAATGTGCTATTTAGGCTGTGCATGTACTGTACAAGGTTGTCTCGTCTTCAGTACTCCCTGACTGAGACCTAAAGCAACGGACAGTTACATCTGTAGCTCTAAATACACTCTTATAGCACTACAAAAAAAGTGAGCGTATAGCCATACAAGCCACAAAGAGACTAAAATTGGTGTAAAATATTAGCACTTTCAAAAGGGAACTTCACAGTAGGGCTATGTTTTATAGTACTCTGTGTAAAGCCTATACAGTTACACATCAGTACTACAGCAGTCTCTAGGACAACTAGCATCTCACAGTGCTTTACTCGCTCTCCCTTTCCCTGCAAATGGGAAGCAGATGGTTCTCTGATAGACTGCATAGTGTGGGGACGCTATAACATAGAGACTTGATCAGTCCCAGCTCTGTCAGAGACTGGTCAAGTGGCAGGACCATTCCCTGCCACCACTTGAGAAGTCTCAGACAGAGGCTCTTACATCTAACCCTAACCCCGCTCCCCACAACTGCCTGCCTGCCCATTCTGTCAATCAGTGGAGTGGACAGGTGGCAGGAGGGGGATGGGTTAGTGCTAGGTGAGGGAAATTGCTGCCTCCATTGCAAGAACCCTTGCAAGAGTCGAGGCTCTGGCAGCAGCATTACTAGGAGCAGGTGGGGCAAGGAAAGCAATTCTTCCAGCTCTTGCCACCTCTGTTGGGTAGAAGGTTGTCTTTGGCACCTACTGCTTTTCAGCTTGCCCTCTTCTCCAGCAAGGAACAGCATAGGCTGTTAGTGACTGGGCTCCCCTGTGGACAGGGTGGGAAAACCGTGGAGCAGCCCATTCCTGCTCCCCAGGCTGCAGCGCTTGCCTTTGAGGTAACTTGCAAGTCTCCAGGCATTGGGCTGGAACACCTAGACATGCCCTTAGCTCTGTGTTTTCATAGTGCCACAAAGACACTTTGCAGCACTACAAATGAATGCCTGGCCATGGCCTTAGATTTGTAATTCTGACGCAACAGCAGAAAAAAGAAAACAAACTTCAGAGGAAGTTCATCTCCTGAAAGCCAACTCAAATAGGAATCCTTACTACCAATAGGAAAGGGTAAAACATGACCTGCTGTTAAGTTTTTGCGACAAAAGCCATGCTTCTTGTGAGGTGAGTCCTACAAGGCATTGAGTCCGGCAGTCCCGCTCAACAGCACTGCTTGTACGTTTTCCGCGCTATGCTGGATCAGGGTGAAAGTGCACAACAGTTTATGGAAACAGGTCATTAGGAAGATTTTTACAGCCCTACTAGTGATTTTTTTCCCCACATCCACTCATTCGCTGTAAAGTAGTTTTGTTAACATTTGTAAACGTTTTTGCAATTTAAGAGTGAAGGGACCTTAGGATGGCTTTTAATTGCCCACCGTTATTGTTATCCAGTCTGCTTTCATTTGCCCTGGTCAGTCTATTTTTAATTAAGATTTAAAACTATTGTACATAAGCCTAGAGGTCTTAAAATACAAAGATGAAAAAGCATCAGAACGGCCAACAGAAGTTCCTACCATCCAGCATCGGAGCAGTGCCCTTTGCCTTCACAAAGTGAATGTATTAGAACATTGTAGAACGTGACTAATTCTAGACGACTCTAAGAAGAGTCGTGATTCGAGTTCGAGTCGGGAGGTGCTCAACCAGCACCACGCTGCATGTTTTCTCATACACTGCTCCAGCCTCTGGCATGCCAGGAACAACTTTCTGAAGCATTTTTGGCTCTTTTGGGAGGGCGGGGAAGGGATGGGGAATGTAGAGGAAACAACATCTCTGGGGGGGGCTAGTAAATGAGACACCGGTACTTCAAATGAGGAAGTTACATCTTTAAAGCATAGAGCACTGAAAGAACAACACAATTTTGATTGTTTCACTGAGTTGAAAACCTTAAGTCAAAAAAGGTGGAACACAAAGGTCTACGTGGGTCTCACTTGGTAAACTGGAGTGCGAGAAGGGGAGTCCTTAAGCTGTGGCCCAGTAGTTAACTCTTAGCTGCAAACTGGTAGCAGTGGAACACCCAGGGAAGAGAAGCTATTCGCTTTTTTGAACAAGAGCAGCGTGCCTTGGGCAGGGAAGATGCACGAGGCAAAGGATATCAGCAGGTTGTATGCCAATTGACACTATGAACTGGGTGACAGAAGAAGCTTACTGCACAACAGCCTGTTCGTTCAGTTGATTCAATCACCTACACTAAGCACTGCCATCAACTATGAAAGACTTGTTACAATGAAAGTGAAATAGCAGGGGGAAAAAAGGATTAAATTTAATCTAGTCAAGTACTGTCTGATCATATTTTTGCAAGAAAGTGAACTGCACAGTACTAGTGAATATTGGAGATTTTAAAATAAACCAACTGATAATATAATATTCAAAGATTCACAGGAGATCAGGGGAGGGGAAGGGGGTCCAGTCCTGCTGCTCTAGGCAGGAAAGACTGCTAGGGTCAAAATTAATTGTGAGGGATCAATCTTACCAGCTTGTTACCTGTAACCACTGCAATTATAAGGACTTTTAAGAGAGAGAGATCTCTTAACAGAACATTTCAACTGCTCATTTTCTTTCCTGCTGCTATGTTATAGCTGAATGGATCTGAACTCCCAAACCATCGCTGATGGCAGAACAGCAATTCTAGCCTTCAGTATCATAAAATGCTGGCAATTTTACAACCTCTACAGGCATCTTGTTCTCATGCTCAGCTGTTCTTGTAGCTCAGGTTAAAATGTTTTTCCTAATATTGAACCCAAATTTTCCCTGCTGCAGTTTAATCCCATTATTTGTCATCTTGCTGACTATTTATGAAAGAGGCTTAGTAGCTAAGAGAAAAGACAGGAAAACAAAATTATATAAAAGAAACACAAATCCAAGTCTTAACATTTCCTCCTGGCTGTTAGGTCAAAAGTTCACAGGCATGTTACCTCACTAAGCAAGATGTACTGCATAATGTCTAGAGTTAATCAGTGCCATGTAAGCAAGCTTATGAGAAAGTGACCCTGAGGATAAGTGTCTCTTAAACTAAGACTGTACTATCAGTTTGACAAAGAAGACAGAGGATTCAAAATGGTTAATGACAAAAGTCATCCAAAACCAGAATGTACTGTCAAGCTAAATAATAGCATAAATATGCCAACTTTATTAAAATTTAATAATTTCTTAAGACTAGCCAATAATGAATCATCATGATTAACTTCAAAAAAATAAAGTGTAAATCTCTTAACTAGTTAATCTCCACTAGCTTCCTTGTGTGCAAAAAGTCTCAATCTGTACTAAATTTGCAGACAGCCAGTTCAATGATTTACAGTACAGCAATGCACAAGATGCCCTGCACCAGGGTGCTTTGCTGAATTAATTGATCTCTTTGGGTTTTGACAGTTTAGCCAGATAAAAACTCATCCTGGCCAACAAAAGTTGCTGGAAAGGACACCACTTTTTTCTTCCCTAAAAAGAAATAAAACACACTAACCATGGCATTTTCTAGATGTTCCTTCTTTGAAGTTAAAGGAGGCTTCTCTTCCTACAGTCCAGACAACAGGTTCACAAGTCTTCAAGGAAGCATTACATCTGAATGATTCAATTTTTCCCGGTGGCAGCAACATAGCTTTCCATCCAGTGCTTAGCTTTGCGAACAGTCAGATTTTTTTTCTGGGATTGGCACAAGATGTTTCTCAGCAGGTTGCTGGGTTTCCAGCAATATGGCTTTATTTTTCTTGCATGAGTTTCTCTCTCTTTTGGGCTCACTATTATTTAAAGTGATTTGTCCCTTTCTTACAGGTTTGCTGCTTGGTGTTGCTCAGATGATTTTTTCCCTTTTTTGCCACGTGACACTTGCAGACAGAACTGTTCTTATCAACAACAGAGGGCCACAGGGATTTCCTAAAAAGAAACTTGCCCACGTAGGGCTTGAGGTGTCTAATTTCCCTTTATACTGACAATCTTTTAAACATAACCGTTATTAAAATAACAGTTGGTGGCAGAACAATAAGGCAATTAGTGACTGAGAGGGGGGACAGAGCCTAGCTCTTTAGTGAGTTCCTTGCATCTGTATTCCTAGACACAGAACAAGACAAATCTCCCAACTGGACTGTAGATAGACACAGGAGGGACTCCAGTTCATCACCTGTTAGCACAGACTCAGTGAAGGGGCACTTGGAGGGCTGGATGTGTTCAAATCAGCGGGCCCAGATGAACTTCATCCAAGGGCGCTGAAGGAATTGGCCAGTGTCATAGCAGA
>NW_017728948.1:15292559-15308502 GCF_001723895.1 Crocodylus porosus
TTCTTATTGTCCTTGATCTGGGAAGCTAGTCCCAGTTCCATCTCTACCTTGGCCTTCCTAACTACCCCCCCTACATCCCCGAGCAACTACAGAATAGTCCTCCCTGGTGATGACCCCTTCTTTCCATTGGGTGTAAGCCTCCTTTTTAGTAAGGAGACATTCCCAGATGCTTTTGGTGAGTCACAGAGGCTTGGGGTGCTCTCCTGCTCCAGTTGGAGCAGTTGAAGTACTGCGTCCAGTTTTGGGCGCTGCACTTCAAGAGGGATGTGGACAATCTTGAGAGGGTTCAGAGGAGGCCGCTCGTAGGGTCAGAGGCCCACAGGCAAGGCCCTATGAGGAGAGACTGAGGGACCTAGATCTCTTCAGCCTTTGCAAGAGAAGGCTCAGAGGTGATCTTGTGGCTGCCTTTAAATTCATCAGGGGAGGGCAGCAGGGAACAGGAGATCCTCTGTTTACGAGGCACCCCATGGAGTAACTAGGAACAATGGCCACAAATTGACAGAGAGCAGATTTAGGTTGGACGCTAGAAAGAACTGCTTTAAGGTAAGGGTTGCCAGAATCTGTAATGGGCTTCCAAGGGAGGTGGTGCTCTCCCCTACCTTAGAGGTCTTCAAGAGGAGACTTGACAAGCACCTCGCTGGGGTCATCTGACCCCAGCACTCTTTCCTGCCTTGGGCAGGGGGTCAGACTCCATGACCTGCTGAGGTTCCTTCTGACCCCAACATCTATGACTATGAAAATAAAGCATTTAAATAGAAAATAAAGTAGTCTTGCTGCCTTAACTACTCCACAGAATTTGTCTTATTAAATAAGAAAGACCCATTAGGGAGAATGCATTTTATTCACTGAATATGTACTGTTGTAATAAACTGTTTTAAGTGTAAAAGCTTACTCATTTAGCAGTTGAAGCAATCAACTGGGGGAAAGAGGTCAGGCAAAAATTTTGTTTCCATCCAATTATATACATAATTGCTCTTTTTAGAAAATTGTCTATACCTAACTTGCCCTTTTGTTACACTGAACTATATTAGCAGATACCAAGATAATTCCTTTGAGTTCTGCCTATATCAATAAAGAAACTAAGCAATTATGATGAAAACTCATGATTTTTAATGGCTCATAACAAAAGGCCATAACTTCCCGAGTAACGTAGAAAACATCCAGACAGCTTATTTTATGTACCAAGTCACACAAACCACCAGCGCTCCTGATTTCCATGCCTTTTCCTAAGGGATGACTGAACAGCTATTCTCAGTTCCTACCCTGCCTATTCAGCTGTTCTGAATTATCCTTTCTTAGTATTTGTTGCCTTTTGATCTTATTGACTCTTTCTTTCTGCACTTTGCTATGTGAATTTACTTCAATTATCAATGCATTTTAAAATGCTCAATTAAAAATGAAGCTTACCACACAATTGCTAATCTTGGGATGGTAAACATTAATGCTGGTTCATAGTCATCAATCATGTCTTGAGTGAGGTATCCAAGCTTTAAAGCTCTAGGTAAAACAGCAAAACATACTTTTCTCAGAAATGTATCAGCAGTTAATAATTAAAATAAATATGAGACAGAAAAAACTTGAACTAGGAGCAGATGATATGATAAGCCAGAAAAAAGTGAAGCAGAAAAATTATACTTAGAGTTCACTACCCACAGATAATTGAATCTCTTCTTGGTACTACCACTCCCACCTACTGGAACCAAATGACATGATGATGCCTTCCGCAACCACAACTCCAAAATGTAAAATGTATGAAGATTAGGAGGAAGCTTTCCACACGAACATACAGCAGATCTTCCCTGGAGATGGAGCAGGGGCCACAACATACTGAGTCCAGCTCAGTCTCCCCATTCAACCTTAGCTGTATCAAGAAGGGAAGAATTGTTCTCGGCCTTTTGAACTATCCAAGAGGCTGCACATAGTGCTCCTACCTACCATGATCACCAAAAAGGAAAGATCTCAAAGATCACCTGTGGGTACAAAAGTACCCACACTCCTGAACTAAGGCCCTCTTCAGGATGTCCAAGCTTCCATCCTTTCCTTCTCATCAAGCACATTGTTTCAACAGCTAACCACTATTCCCATTTTTTTGTTGACTCAGGTGATTTGACATCATTTTAACAGAATGCCAAAACCAGCCTCTTGGCTAAGATCAAGTGTAGTACCTTACCAAGTCCTTCTTTTAAAAAAATAAGTATAATGCTTGCCCCCATCATCTGGGAGCTCACCCCTCCTCTCTCAGTTCTCAGCGATAAAAGTGATTAATGCTTCAGCTAGTTTCTCTACTACCTCCTTAAATATTCTAGCATGAAATTTCATCAGGACTTAAGGTGTATACAGAAATCACTTTTTTTGCCATTTAAATTGCTTTACTGCTGTGACTTAACAGAAATGCATGGCTTTACAGACCTTTAAAAATGGGTACCATGTTTTAAATTAACCCTTGTTAAATGAGATATTAAATCTGAAGTGCTATATTTTACAGCACTTCAGCAGCCTACAGCACTTTAAATAACTTCTGTATGCTGGTGAAGTTTCTGACCAGTGGAGAAGCCCCAGAAGCAGAGCTCCCCCTGCCTTCTAACCTGGAAAGTGCAGGGAGGCTCAGAAGTCCCCCCTACCCCACCACCAACCACTGCACTTCTGTCATGTTTAATTGTAACTTTACAGTGTTATAAAAAGTGCGCTAAATTACAGCGCTATAAAATGTGCACAGAGCACTTCTGCACACAACTTGATTGACTTGAATATATATATAACATATTTAAACATCCAGTGAAGCTAAATGGTTAGTCAGCCTTAAGTCTATCACTCTGAACTCCAATGATACTATAGTGATATATGTTTTTAGGCCAAAACATTTCCACAAACTTCCAGTGCTTTCTGACTGCATACTTGGACATGACAAAAATGAAATGCTAATGGTTACATTGCTTCTTAAAGATTACAGCATGTTATATGCATAACAGGTCTAATAAAAGGTAAAAAGTAAAGTATACCATGGGTACAAATACTGAAAAGTATTAAATTAATTTCCCAGATGTGCTTACCTCTCTACTGTTTCGCAAAAAAGCACAATTACTTCTTGCTGTACATAGTATTCTTTTGGAGATTTTACAGGAACCATGGCTGATACATAACTACAAAAGTTTAAAAAGTAGAGTATTTTAATTTTTTTCGATCGTTTAACAATTCCACATAGATTAACTGTGAATAAATGTAGGTCAAATTAAAAGCAAGCCATTTTTCTGACAGCTTTAATTTTTTAAATAATTTTCACAAAGAGAACTTGCAATATAAATGAAAGTGAATCCATAAGAATTACAGATGCTTTATTTATTGCCATTTGAGGTAATGAATGTCAGCAGTAAATTTTTATGTATCGTTATAAAGATTCAGCAATAAGAACTTGATACGCATGACTTTTGGGTGGGAGTAGAAGTTGAGAAGCTTTCTATTTAGAGCTGTTACAAATGAAATTATTTGAGCAAAGTAGACTAGATTATAGGTGGTCTGTAAATTAGCCAAACAAAACTTGTTTTCTATGCAGAATTATGGGAATTTCTTGCAACATAGGAAGTTGCCTCCTAACCCCTATTGCAGGTAGGTTTAACGCATGAAGCATGAGGTTTAATATTTCTTGAAAAATAAATACTGCCAGCAAAACTATAATACTGCATATTCTTTTTTATGTAGATGTCCAGTCCCATTTTTAATCCTGCTAAGAATTTGGCAATGAATTCCACAAAGTAATTACATCCTTCTGTGGAAAAATGTTTCCCTTTGGTCTCCTCTACATGTGCAGGTAAGATGACTTGCATTTGTGCTACACATGTATGGGCAGGAGGTACGACTGTCAGTTCACACATTAGATCCAATTGCGCCTTATTGCTGGTGCAGGGGGAGTCCGATCCTGGGCTCCCCTTGCACTGGCAAGGAGCAGGATCCCTCGGCTGGGAGCCTTTGCTGAGGAGGCTCCCAGCTACAGGGGCCATGTGCAGACCACAGCCAGAAGCCCTGCCAGTTGCAGGGTCTCTCAGTCCCAGCTGAGCTGGGCAGGGGACTATATACCCGCCTGAGCTCTGAGGATCATGGCTGCCATGATCCCCAGGGCTTGGGGTTTTAAGGCTGGGCAAGGTTCACCCCTGCAGCTGGGCACTACACATTTAAATTAAAGCTGAATACATTTTTAAGGTCTAATTTTATAGCTTTTTATCATAGGATAGCTACTCTGCATGTGTAGCTCGTCTTAAGGTAACTGTGCAATTAACTAGTTAATTGCACAATACCTGTAACATGTAAAGGTGACCTTCGTTAGTTTTGATTCTGAGAATTGAATGTCTCCTTACCCTGGTGCTGAGGCCAGCAGAACAGAAGCTTCTGTTCTCTAGATCAGCATTTCTCAACCTAAGGGTCATAATCCAAAAGTGGGCCACAAGAACATATGAAAGGGTCACAAACACGCTTTAAAAAAATGGATCAACCAACTTTAAAAATGGGTTCTCCTTTAAAGGAGAAAAACGTGGCCATCTATAGGCCTCCCCTTGCAGACTGGCAGAGTTCCTGGCTGCTCGGGGGCTGGGGGAGCAGGAGAAGGGTTATGAGGCAGGGGGTACCACGTGCATGCATGCGCTCACATATGCACATGGTGGCCAGGTAGCATGGAAAGCAGCTCCAGTGGCTCCCCACAGGTGAGTCTATGGGATGTGGGGGAAGAAGAGGTGAGCACAGGCGACACTGCCCGCCACCCCACCTCCTCTCTCGGTGAAGCCTGAGGGGAGCGGTGGTGGCTGGGCCATGGCAGCAGGGAAGAGCCATGGCCTGGCACACAAGTGGCTGGTAGTAGGAGAAGGTGAGGACAGTGTGCTCTTCCCCACCGTCCTTTGCTCCACTGAGAACCACTCATTACCACGTACACTTCTTTATCGTGTCCTCTCTTATTTGTTTCCTTTCTTTTGACAACATTAAGAGAGAGATTTGACTTGCATTTGTGCCTTTGAAAATCTCCCTCAAATACCATATGTCAGTGCCCAACATGTAGATTACATCATACTTAGAGACTGCAAATCCAGACTGCCAAGTAGCTATAGCATTTTATTTGACTGAAAGCAAGGAGGATATGACACTGTAATAAAAATTATATCTTATTCAAGGAATTCAAAATCTCTGAAAAAAAAGTATAGCTGTATGAGGTAATGTTCAGGGTACATGTATTCTGAATTGCTTACCTTAACTCAAATTCAGCAAAAAGAATATCAAAATGTCTGAGCGAGTCCCTCATTTTTTCTGTGTAAAGATTCAAATCCCGTAGGGCCTGGTCACGAATTATGTTTCTTACTTCCTCTAGACTACGAGTCAGATCCTTAGCCAATGGTCTCATAGCCATACTCTCGATTTCACGATTCATAATAATTGAACCAGCAGCCAAGCACTGTGGAAATAATTTTTTTAAGAGGAAAAAGCAATTAAGTTATACTTCAAGCAAGAGAAAGTCACAGGAATAGATGGCACTTAGAGGGAGCTGGGCTTGGATCCACCTCTAACTAATTACTGCCTCCCCAGTGGATTTGAGGCCAGAGATCAGGTGAGCACCTGGAGGTCATGTGGTCCTGAAAAGGCCATAAACTGCTTGCCCTTGGAGACCTGGGAGTAGTAGGGTGGCCCACGACAAAAGGGAAGGAGATAGGAGGAGGCAATCCCCACCAACAAAGTGAAAGACTTTTTGCATGTAGCTGCCATGTGTGCAGGAAAAAAAGTTTTGAGGGGAAGAGACTTAGGAGCGACCAAGCAGCAGAAGCTGATTTCTTTATTTTGATATTGAAAAATAAACCCCTCTTTGGAAAAAAAGAAAGGAAATTCTGCTCCTAGTAAAGCTTTATGTGATACACTAGCCAGTGCATTAGCTGACCAGCTCATAGAAATCTTATAGGTAAACCTTTATTTTGATACACTAACAAATGTTTCTTTTTTTTTTTTTTTTAGAAACATTAAGAAGGCATTTAGTAATTTCCACTGCTGGGTTGGTCCACTGATGGTCACATCTGGAAGGCAATGTGTGCTGATATAAATTATACTGAATCTACTTTATTAATAGAAATATGTTTTCAAAATATAATGCACACATAGCATAAGTCAATCTTGAGGCTTTTATTTTCTTTCTTTTTCAGTCTCTTTTTCACTAGTGAATAGTAATGGCTGGAACACATTTTCTCTGCTCTGTAGGGAGGATCTGTAATCCTAGACCTTACTCAGCAGCCTGATGTACTGATTTATGGTACAAGGGCACTCTCAGAATCTCATGTTCTTGTTCTCTCATCAATCTAAAGCAATAATTACAATAAACCATAGGCCAGTCAAGTCTTACATGTTGACAGTTATAGCTCACAGTTTAAACAAAATTCACAGTAAGGAAGCTGACAAGAAAACAATGTGCATGCTATTCTCGGAGAGGTCTCTACAAATAAATATAGCCTCCCATACTATGTTTCCCTTCAGAAAGTTGTCATGGCTTCTAGCTCTGTTTGCAGCTATAGGAATAAGAGCCTTATCAGAGTCTAAAACATAGTTTTCTGAAGCTAGCAACTCCCTTCAGCACAGAGACTGAAGGCCTGATTCAGATAAGCCAAAAAATACCATGTAATGTAACTCATTCATTGAACCACACTTGAGATTTCTCTCCTAAAATGTATACTCTCTCAGTGGTAACGCAAGCATTTTCCACCCTGGACTATATACATATAATATACACATATACATATACACACATATATACATATATATATATACACACACACACACACACACACACAGAGTTTTTTAAAAATAAGTTATATATATTAATAATTATATGTGTTATATATATATATATATAACTGCTTTTTTCCCTGCTGTAAACCCCACCCCCCTATACACCTCCACAACAATAAAGGGCTTTAGGATTTATTAAGGGGATGAGAAGAAACTGTATCTAGTTTAAGTACTCAGCAGGGAGTTCTCAAGATGGTGTGAAGCTGACTGAACCCCAGCAAGAGTTGCAGAATCAGCACATCAGGCTGCAAAGCATTTTAAATGCTAGCATCCCTCAGAGCAAAACAGGGTGCGAGATGAGTGAAGGCAAGTACATGTCAGGGTGGCATAGTGGGACAACAGAGAGATCTATTTCATCTCTTGCCTTGTCTTACATCAAGGCATTTCAAATGACTTGCATAGCATCATATATTAGGTCTTTGCAAACTCTGTCCAGGATATACCATATCTTTGTTGAGCAAAAGACTTTACTGCTGGAAATAAATCTATATTTTTGAAAAGGGAAATCATGGAACTAGAAGTTATATAAAATTATTTAGAAATTATTTATGGAAAATATGCATTCTAAAGTGGGAAGAGGAGGAGGAGGATGCTTAGCTAATAAGAGCTAGGAAATACTTTAAATGTAGGAAATATGATGAAGAATATATGATGCTGAAGGTACTGAATGTCCTTATGATAAAGCATTTAGTAAGGCTGAGTGAAACAGCACCGTTCTGCCTGGACTTCCGTTTCAACGCTTCGATGGAACAGTGTTTTGTTTAGAGTTTTGTTTAGTTTCAAAAGCACTGTCCTTTTTGTTTCACCGAAACTGTTTTGCCGTTTCAATGCTGTTCTGATGTTTCGCCCAAAGGCTATTCCGCAGCCAGTGCTGGGAAGATCGGTGCTGCTGCTGGCCACAGCCGGCAGCGCCAACCTCCTGTTATCCAGCAGACAGAATGAGGGCTTGCCCATACACTCGGGTGGGCTGTGCCAGACTGCTCCCAGGGGTGTGGACCCCCATTCTGCTTGCCAGATGACAGGAGGCTAATGCAGCTGACTGGGGCCAGCAGCAGCCAGGGCCATCCCTGGGGGTGGCCAATGGTGTGACCGCCCCGGGCCCTGTGCTTTGGGAGGTTGCATGGAGCCGGGAGAAGTGGCCACGGTAACTCTGCACCGCCGCTGCCAGCTTTGTGTCCGGCTGCTCACTAACTCCCCCACCCCATGTCCTGCCACCGATGGTGGCGGTGGCTTCTTCACATCTAGGGCACATGATCAGGGCAGGGGCAGGTCCCTGCATAAGCTGATCTGCCCTGGGCCCCACACCAGTACCAAACAAAGGAGGGTGTGGGACCCTGGATGCGAAGAAGCCGTTGCTGCCATTGATGGCAGCACTAGCAGTGGGGGGAGGTGGGTAGCAAGCAGCGGGATGTGAAGCTGGCACTGGCGGCACAGTCACTATAGCCATGCCACCCGGCTCTCTGGGGCGCCTCAAAGCGCAGGGCCTAGGGTGGTCAACCCATTCACCACCCCCCACCACCCCCCCAGGACGGCCCTGGCTGCTGCTGGCCCCAGCCGGCAGCACCAGCCTCCTATGATCCAGCAGGCAGATTGCTCCCGAGGGTGCAGGCCCCCAGCCTGGCACAGCCCCCGCAGTCCTCCTGAGGGTGTGGGCAAGCCCGGTCTGCCTGTCAGATGACAGGAGGCTGGTGATGCTGGCTGGGACCAGCACTGAAGCCAAGTAAGCCTGGCTTCGAAACTCAAAATGTTCTAACTAAAATGGCTAACGGTTGTGCATGTTAATACACGTGTGCGTGCACACACGCACATACATATACGACCCTTAACTACGGATCTTCACATCTCCCCAGCCCCAAATAGCCCAAGACTACTAATCAGCAGAGAACACTACAAACCTATTTATACAGGCTCCTGTAAAAGTAAGCATTTGAGTGAGGGAAGTGAGGAATTTGGTATTCTGCAACATAATTATTCTATTCACTGCTTATTGCAGGGACATCTAGACTCTCACATTGGTGCGCCTTTTAATCTTGCTCTCTATTTAATAAATGGTTAAAATAATATAGTAATTAGAGGGAGAAAAAACAGAAAGGTCAAATATATGTTTAGTTAAGAACAGTATAAATTGTCCCCTGAAAAATGACTTTACTCAGACCTGAAATTCTGTGGACATATATGGAAAACATTTACAGCCAGCATGTGAGAGCCTTCATGGTAGATATAAAATTAACCCAATAAGCTGGAAATATAAATATAAAATACCAACACATTAATAGTATATACACAATTTTTAAAAGGCAGACAAATGACTGTACACAATTATTAATATAAAGTTGTATTTCACAAGTACAACAGATAAAGCCTCTTAGACAGTACATCAAGAACAAATTAATTTAATAGTCACGTCAATGTTTGTGGTCACTGATCTAAAATTTTAGATGTTCTTTGGTGAGAAAATGATTTTCACACATTTCAAGCATAAGCCACCAAACATTCTTTACCAGATGCACACAGTAAACCAATTTAACATAAAATTATACATACACCACAGACCTACCTCTGCTCCAAACCAAAGCTGTCCTGCAAGGTTGTCATGGCGTATTTCCTCTGGAAATTTAACACAGAAGTCCCGGTTGGCCCGGTCATGTGGAATGCATGCATCCATGATCTGATTTATGATGTTTAAAACATTATCCTGGAACAGAAAATCATAATAGCAGCTATCAGCAGCAGGTAATATGTACATATACTGGTGTACTGCAGATATTAAAGACACTGTTACTAAAGCAACTTTAGTTTGAAAGCTTTTTTCAAACTTTTCTAAAAAAACCCACAATATGGAAAAACCAATTAAAATCACATTTTATCTGCAAACTCTGCTGGTTACCACTGATAATAGATACTGGGTTTAGGAAGGAGGAAAAGGAGAAACATTCACTATTTTTTTCAGTTTGGTTACTGTACACAGTTTAGGTAGCAGAACTGTAGGTGTAGTTAATTGCAGATAAACAACAAATAGAAAAAATTCTGAATGGTGGGGGCTGGGGGATCTCCTTGAAACAATGCAACTTTTTTTAAAGAATGCGAGCGTGTTATACAATTCCTCATTGGTTTATACTTTAGATTTATAACACAACAGCCAACATGGGATTCACCAAGAGCAAGCCATGCCTCACCAACCTGTTTTCCTTCTATGACAACGTGACAGGCTCTATGGAAGAGGGGGTGCGAGGGAGAAAGGGGAGCAGTGACTGTGACATGTCTTGACTTTAGCAAGGCTTTTGACAGAGTTTCTCACAACATTTCCATTAACAAGCTAGGGAAACACAGAATAAATGGAAGTCACAGAAGGTGGATACCTAACTGGTTGAGTCATCATGATCAACAAATAGCATCAATGGCTCAATTCCTAGCTGGGGGGAGATATCAAATGAGGGATCTATCCTGGGTGCAGTATTGTTTAGCATGTTCATTAATGATTTGGATGATGGGACTGTGTGCATGCTTAGCATATTTGGGGGTGGCACCAAGCTGGGTGGCATTACAGACACTCTCGAGTGTAGGGTTAGGATCCAGAATGACTTGGACAGATGTGAGAAATGGTCCACAATCAACCAGAATAAATTAAAAAATGACAGGTGCAAAATCCTAAATTTGGGACAAAATAACTGCATGCACAAATATGGATCTGGGAATGACTTGCGGGACTGCAGAGAAGGACCTAGGGGTTACAGTAGAATATAAGCCAAATGCGAGTCAGCAGCATACTCATGTTGCAAAAAAAAAGGTAAGAGTTAACAGGTGTGTCACTTGCAAATCAAAAGAGGTCATTCTTCTGCTCTATACAACAATTGCGAGGCCTCCCTCTGTCCACTTTTGGACTCCACGCTTCAAGAAGGATATGGATAGATTGCAAGGAGTCCAGTGGAGAGTGATTAGATTATCATCAGAGGCCTGGGAAACAGGACATGTGACAAGAGGCTGGGGTTACTTAGTCAGGAGATGAGAAGACTGAAGGAGAAATTGATAACAGTCTTCAAATACCTGAAGGGTGATATAAAGAGGATGGAGATGGCCTTCTGTCTGTTGCTAGAAGAGACAGGACTAGAAGCAATGGACTCAAGTTTCAGCAGAGGAAATTTTGGCTAACTATTAGGAGGAACTTTCTGACTATGACAATAACCAAACATTGGAACAAGCTATCTAGAGAAGCTGTGGAATCTCCATCCCAGGAAATGTTCAAAGGCAAGCTGAACAGATACTTGGCTGTGATGTTTTAGTCAAGGATGATCCTGCCTTGATCCTGGGGAGGGGAGACTGGACTAAATGACCTCATGAGGTCCCTTCTAGCTCCACTTCCGTAGGGTGTTCTGACCAGGAGCACCTATGTTCTGTATTCATTTATCTGATAAAGCACGTCAAACAATAGTAGCATAGTTATTTTTAAAAATGCAACTCCATAAATACAGAACATCCCAAAATAACATAAAGTAGAAATAATTAAAACGTCCTGTATTTCCTGTATGATGCCAGAAATACATGCTTAAACTCTCCTAAAATTACATGTCTTGCAGAGTGCCCAGACGGTCATGAGAACTGTGGAAAGGAGAGGGGAGCGAGGAATTAACAGCATTATTCTGATTTGGTCTGGCAATGTAAAGCAGGTGGTTCCTCTCAAATACCTGCTGGCTGGCTCTCCTTTGGCATCTTCCAAACCCTTCTGAAGATGACAGAAATTAGCCTAAATTACAGCACCCTAGTGGCTGCCTTACCCTATTCCTGGGTTGGAAGATAATCACAGAGCCAAAGCCATCCTCCTTATGTGTAGTGTCATTTGGCATACATTCTGTATTCATTTAGCTGGAAAGCCTATGCTATAGACAGGTGAGAAGGTACATGCATATAACATATATCATATAGGTTTTTACAAACTGACCTGTGGAGGTACATAGAATTTAATTTGCAGCAAGACAAATATATTTTGATATGCAGCTGTTTAGCTCAGTTAATGTGTGGCACCAACACCACCGAGATCTCAGGTTCAATCCCTGGTTGGACTAGATGATCTCTTGAGGTCCCTTCCAGCCTTACTTCTCTATGAAATCTATGAATCAAGGTTTAGAACCCCAATCACGTGTCTGGTTTCTGTCTCATGTCTTATCTCTATTTACTGTAGCCTTTTTCTTCTTACTCAAAATGTTTCTCAGAAAATAAATATAATCTGCCACTTAGAAAAACCTGTTTAGCAGGCAGGAGGCTTTTAAGTTTAAAGACTTGCATCTCTTCTGCTTTTCTTGCCATTTTTTTTAAAAAGCAAAATAAGTAGTTTGACAAAAATCTGTCCCCTTTCCCTGGGGACATACAAAGCCTACTGAATTTGAGGAGCAGAGTCTTATTTCCTATCATTTTAAAGCAGACAACTGAAATTGTTACTGCCATACAGCACTGTAACTTCAACATGCCACCAACAGATACAGTGGTCTCCACGTAAAAAGTATACCTTTGCGAACACTTACTGTACAATGGTACCTGACATGTGCCAGTTATTTCTCATTCTTAATATAGGCCAAATGTTAGAAACACCCCTTGGTAAAAAGGAGCTGTATAGTACTGCCTCACTGATATGAGTCCATACATTGCAAGCCTATGGCACAATGACTTGTTCAGGTGCATGTTCTAGCTCAGCAGGATAGTACATTACCTCCCCTACAGAAAGGCTTATCAACAGGGATCTGGGTTTTCCATTTCCCACAGAAAAATGGTGGAAAATGTGGATTTTCCCTTTTGACATAAAAAAGTATAGATGCTTCATTTTTAACAGAGAAGCACATGAAATTTCCACTTTTGAAAAAAGCTGTCTGCAGGTTGGCAGAGTTCCAGCCTGCAAGGGGATGTGAGGAGAGGGAAAAGGACGGTCAGGCAGGGGGCACCATGCACATGTGCATGCTCACATAATCATAGGGCTACTAGGAGAGCAGTTCCTATAGGTAAGTCGGGGATGGGGAGGGAGGACACGGAGGCCCACATAGGAAGGGAGGGAGGGAGTTGGGCTGCTGCCCAGGTGGTGTATGGGGCTTGGGGCTGCAGGACCATGTGCAGCCGTAGGGCCCTGGCAGAGAGTGGGATGGAGCCATGGGCTCAGGCTCCCCGCCCTGCTGCCCTCCCCCAGGGCCTCCACGGCCCAGTAGGCAAGAACTGGTGCAGTAGGGCAGACTGGGGCTGGGCGGGGAAGCTCGTGCCACTGCTGGGAGCTGCACAGCACCACGGTGAGGTGCCCCCAAGTCCGACAGCAGCGGGGGCATTGGCATGGAGTTGTGCCCCTTGCTGCAGCTTGGCGTGCAGGGTCACTTCACCAAGGCGGCACGGTGCCTGCAGTGGCAAGGAGCTGTCCTGCCCCAGCCCTGCTCTGCTTGGGAGTGAGGGGCCTGGACCTGCATCCTGGTGAGTGTGAAGGGCAAGGGAGCTCTGATTTTCCATGGTAAAAAAAACCAAAATCAGGTACCAACATTTATAGAATTAGAATTTATTTTATTATAGTGACTGAGGCACTAGTAGGCTTCCAAACTGCTTTAAAATTGTAAATACATCAATAAAACATTGCGTTCAGTTGACACCTAAATATATAGTGGCATTTCATTTTAATCACAGATTTTTGGGGGTTTTAATCAAAGAATGTGCAATTTTTAAACAAGAGAAAACTAGGATCCTTGCTTATCAACCAAATACTCGTTAGCACCTGCCCAGCAACACTTAGCTAGGGAAGTAAATACAATATAACCTCATAAATCCAGCATGCTCAGGACCAAGCACCTGCTTGAAATGTGAAAATTCCAGATTTTTTAAACCAGGGCGGTGGCTGGTCACGGAGCAGGCATCTGAGGGGGGAGCAGCCAGTCCTGGAGCAGTGGCTGCACACAGAGCGGTGACGTGGAGTGGTGGATGGCAGTGGCGGCCGCCATGTGCAAGCTTCCACCTCCACTGCTCTGGGACTGGCCACCACTATTCTCCAATGTAATGTATTTTAAAGAAGTGCCGGATTTTCAAGAATTCCAAATGTTTGATATCCGGATTTATGAGGTTATACTGTATAAGCTTTCTATCTGGCTGTACAATGAAAAGTGGGGGAAAATGGTTTTATCTGTACTGGAATATATTTGTTTTCTTCCTAAAGCTAAAAACAACAAATATACTGAAATTCAATGAAAGTGTTTCAAGTAATAGTGAGAAAAGCAAATGGCTATTATAGTCACAAAACTGATGGAGCCCCTTCTTGCCCAGTAGCCAAGTAACAAAGCCTTCGCATCACAAGTGGAAGATGTAGATTCAATTCCTCCTTCTCCCTGACAGGGTATGAACCCATATCTTCCATTTTGCAGGAGTGCTGAGACAGGCCTCACTCAACCCCTGGCACTGAAGCTGTTCCATTTTATAAATTATACATTTATCTGAAACAGCAAGAGAAAGAGGATGTATCCTGGGATGCTGAAGGACTGCAAATTGCTTGTTTCATCTCTGTGGAGCAGAATGAAGATACTCTAACACTAGTTAGGTAGTAGGGCCCAGTATCTTCACCTGAAGTGGCATAACTTTAAAACACTCAGAGGGCCCTTAAGCATGAATGAGCTTTAACATGCAGAAGCTTGTGTTTTAAGTGCCCTTAATACGGTCTAAATGTAACATGTAACTTCACCCCGAGTAAAAAGGGTGGCAATGCTACCACTACCACTCCTTCCTTCTTGCATCTCCTCCTCAGCCTTGAATCTTTCTTCCAAGTGAAACCACTCACTAAATTATATTCAAATTACTGTAGAGTTGTAAGATAACTGAAATAAGTTCTCTCTTTGTCAAGACATGTCAGGTTTTGCATATCACCAAGGTTTTTAAAAGAAAAGGTCAACACATGCTCTTGAACAGTGCTTTACACGATACTATCACTTGAGCAGACAAAGGTGGTTCACTTAAGTAAAATGACAAAATTCTAAATGACACAGGTGATACTTAACAGCTAGGGACAGAAATTAGGGACAGACACAGTTAGGAACAGAAGACTGTCTGAAGCTGAGATTATGTAAAACCCAAAAGGTATAAAAATCACATATCAAGCAAGGGACACTTCAAATGATTGCATCTGTAATGCAAATGCATACTCTGGGACCAGCTGCATTGCCTATAGCTCCAACAGTATCCCCAGCACAATGAAAAATCCTGGTATCAAGCCCAGGAACATCTTTTAACACTGAAGAGATGTAATAGGAAAATATAATCGTAGCAGTAGAGTTCTGCAAAACCCACAGGCAAAATAGAGAAGTATCATACAAGAGGGCTTCTGGAGAACATTCGGAACTCGATGAAATAACAGTTTAAACAATACTGCATAATTTTAGGACAGGAGGTGATACTCCAAGTTATGTTTATTTCCTATTTGAATGGAGACAAATATAATTTTCAATTCTCTTTCTTTCACTGTTGAATATTAGCCACTGCAGTGATTGCTTTACCTACACTAAGCAGAAACCCCAGTAGACAATTCCCTGCTTTAATCTTTTACCTTACAGCATTTCCAGCTTTTCTAGTACAATTTTATTTTACAGCAAGTCAAAGCAAGATTCTGTTTCTATGTTACAGTCTTTTCTAGGATGATGTAAAATTCCCACAGTTGTCAGTTGAAATTTTGTGCGCTGAGAGTGAAATACTTCAAGTAAAGCAACTAGTTTTGCTGTTTTTTACATCATCATTACATTTACAAGTGTTGATTTCTATAATATTCTAATATTATAAAAGCCTTAGTCCGTCTGTCTGTCCATAATGTTTTATTTGCAATGATTGGTTGTCTCGGCAGCTAATTACAATGCTTACTGAAACAACCAGAATGCTCTGCACAGACAGAAGCACCGCCATGAAGGCAGGGACTGAGGAGCCAGAGCCGGGGGGCAAGCCAGCAGTGCGCCCCCGCCCCTCAGTCCCTGCTGTCATGGCAGTGCCATCCCCCAGCAAGGCCAGAGGGGGGGAAGTGAGGCCAGCTGGAGACAGAGGGGGACGAGGGGAGAATAAGCCTCGACCCAACATGGCAAGATGGGAGCAGGGGGGAAGGGGCCAGATGAGAAGCAGAGATGGGCCAGACGCAGGGCTCTGTCCC
>NW_017728948.1:15308602-15314781 GCF_001723895.1 Crocodylus porosus
GACCGAGGGGCTAGAGTGGGTAGGCAAAGCCAGCAGTCCTCACTGTCATGGAGGTGCTGTCCACACCGTCCCCCAGCAGGGCCAGAGCAGCTGGCCTCAACCCCCTCCCTGGCTCTGCTCCTTGGAGGCAGAGAGGGAAGCAGTAGGGGAGTAATGGGCCTGGATCTGATGCAGCGTGGAGGAGGAGAGCAGGGGACCAGACAAGAAGCAGGGGCAGAGCTGGATGCAGGGCTCCGTTCCCACCTGCCCCCCTCCCCATGACAGAGGGGACTGAGGGGCCAGAGCGGGTAGTCGAGATGTGGGGGCCACAGGGCCAGAGGCAGAATGGCGGCAGCATGGGGCATTGGGTGGCAGTGCTTTGTCCCTGTCATCCTCCCCCTATCATTCTTGATGGGCAATTGGCCAGCAAGTGAGTGTATAAGAATCTGAAATGATTTCAGAGGCTAATAAATTACAAGCATCTGTGGACTCTGTATATTCAATACATTTATTTTCGCTCAAATATCATTATATTTTAAGGGTATACATTATTTCAAAAACTAATAAAACATGAAAAATAAATATACCCCTGACATTTTAGAGAATCAACTTCTTGCAGCTTAAGTGACATTTACAGTTCTCCACTGTCAAACATTCCTACATACCGTGTCTCTGGGAGGGACTACCCTAAACATATGAGAGTTATTGAGATGCTTCTCCCACCTTGTATATCCCAGCCTCTGCCCTTCTATGAAACCACAGGCACCATCAACCAATTTAACATAACAGAATCAGGTGACTGTGCCGCATGAGTAATTAAGAGTCTCAGGCAATTAAAATTTGAATATATAGTTCCTCTCTGAAGCTAAATCAACAATACAAACACTGAACTGCAATCTGCTCTGACACAGGAATCTAATACATGAACAGTTTGAGATTTTGGGTTGAGCCAGCATTTGGAAAGCTCTTCTGACCCCGCTTCTACCAGCTGCAGTTTTACCTCACTGCACCTACTCCTGGTGTAAGTAATTAGCACCGTCATTCTCTGAAGAAGCTCTTTGAAAGAGAAAATTGTCCTCTCTTGAACTCCTGCCCATCCCCCTTTTGATTTTTTTTAACCATTTACTGTGTCTCTCCTGTAGGAAAAACTCTATGCTGTAAAAAATGCCATTATTTCTTTTGGTTTGCAGTTTCACAGACCTTAGAATAGCTCCTCTCACTACAAATTATGCAATTACTTCTTATTTTATATTCATTACTAGATCACTAAAATAGTCACAAGTCATTTTAAATCCACCACTCATAAAAAATGTTCTAGACAAAACACCGATAACTGATTCTATATTAAATCTCTTTTTCTTGGAGGTTTATTTTTTTTCTGAGAATTCTGCAACTTTATGATGTCAGAATCAGAATAAACCAAACAGGATGACTGAAATACTTGCTTCCATGATTTCAAATCTCTGCTGCTCCACAACTGGAAGAATGCCAGCCAATTTAGATAGACTATCCGATATGTTGTAAGCAAATTAGTCTTTTCCTTAATAGATCTTCAAGAAACATTCAATTTAGTTAATTACAGTATTCTGCTTTGTAAGCTAAGAATGAACGGGTTCAGACACGTGGTGGTGGTGTGGTTTTACTTTAATTTAAGTTACAGAAATCAATTAGCTAGAATTAAAGCAGTAAATCTTTCACTTGATCCATTTCTCTACAGGGCAGCCTCAGGGTTTTGGTAGTTTTATCTGTTAACTTTTCTTTCATTTTCAATGAATGATTGAATGATTGAGGGATGAGAAGTTCTGTTTAACATGGTCTGGTAACTTCAAGCACAGTGGAAAAAAGTTTCAGAAATATAGGCTTGTGACCGACTTTAGCTCCTTGGACGAGTCTGATTCAGATACATCATAAGAATGGGAAAAACAGACATAAAGGTCGCCATGAACGTTAAAACATTGACAAAAATGGTTAATATAAATTTTTAGCCATGCACTCAAGTGTTAGGCCTGGAACATGAAGCTATTAGCTACTATTTTTGTGGCTTCGTTGAACCATGGATTTGGTAAGATGAAATTTTGTATTTGCCTTCTGCAAGTTAGAAAACAGACAGCAATAAATTTAATTATTTGATATGTGCTTATACGAACAGTATCAGTGTCAGCTGAGCCTCCCTCCATTCATCAGCTCTCCAGGAAGATCTCCATCATATATCTTCTTTAATGCTGCCACATAACAATAGTACATCTTTTTTATGATATGATGGTTTGCCCTTTAATTTTTTCTGTCTTTAGGGACCATCTGAAGAGTCTATGCTATCCTACTATGGACTGCATCTGCATTACAGTTGCACCTAAGACTTGAACTATGTTGCATTGGATTGTCTTTTAAATATGTAATTCTCACCAGTACTTTTGTCCATCACAAGCTCTTATAGACAAGTACTATGCCTTACTTTGATTCAGAAAGTGCTTAATACATCTTTGACACTACCAGAAACAGAGTATACTATTTTAGCCTGATCAGTTAACCAATATATAGTGTTATGTGGGATATTTTCATTAGGAGGAGAATTTACTGATACAATCAAGTTTTGTTTTTTGGATGCAATTACATTTATTTACAAGAAATGTTTAAGGGGTCCATCTGCAGAACATAACAGGAGCCCAACAACAGGAGGCAATATTTTTGAACAGAGCTTCAAGACTGTAAAGTCAGCATATAGTCCAAAATGATCCCTCGTTTGGTGGTCTCCAAGGGCTATATGTTCAGTCTCTCTCTTGTTGTTTATGTGGTTATTTGAGCTGTTTCTCTGTCTGCAAGCTGTTTCTCCCAGATGTACAGAATCACAGAAAATGAGGGTTGGAAGTGACCTCAGGAGGTCAAGTCCAACCCCCCGCTTAAAGCAGGACCATCCCAGATGACTAGATCATCCCAGCCAAGGCTTTGTCTAGCCTAGTCTTAAAAACCTCCAAAGATGGAGATTCCACAATGTCTCTGGGTAACCTGCTCCAGGGCTTTACTATCCTTATAGTGAGAAAGTTTTTCCTAATATTCCTAAACTTCCTTTGCTGAAACTTGAGACCATTGCTCCTTGTTCTATCATCTGCCACCACTGAAAACAGTCCAGCTGCATCCTCTTTGTAACCACTTGTCAGGTAGTTGAAGGCTGTTACCAGTCTTCTATTCTCCAGGCTAAATATGCCCAGTTCCCTCAGCCTTTCCTCAGCAGTCATATAACCTAGCTATTTAAACCTGGTGTAGCCCTTCGCTGGACTCTCTCCAATTTGTCCACATCTTTTCGGTAGTGGGGGACCTAAAACTGGACACAGCACTCCAGATGTGGCCACACCAGTGTCAAGCAAAGTGGAATTGTCACTTCCCTAGACCTGCTGGAAATGCTCCTACCAATGCAGCCCAGTATGCTGTTACCCTTCTTCACAACAAGGGCACACTATTGGCTCATACTCAGCTTACTAGCTAATTGCCCGTCAAGAATAACAGATTTCAGGGAGTGTTTACACCATGACCCACCCCTCCATTCCCCTCCTTTCTTCTCTGTCGTCTGGCCCTGACAACAGCCACCATCATGACACCCTCTTTGCCTCCCACCATCCTGTGCCCACCCAAGCCTGTGGAGCCTCCCTCCCTCCCCATCACCTCATTTTCCTTGTCAACTGTTGTCAGGGCCCCTTCCCTGCTCCCTTCCCTCCTTGCTGCCCAGCCCCAATAACAGCCAACAACTGTGACCCCCCTCTTTGCCTCCCCCTGCCCCACACCCCTCCCTTCCTCCCTCTCTGCTGGCTGTTTTGTGGGGGCATCAAAGATGGGCAGTGGAGGGGGCATAATTTGGTATTTTTCTGGTTCTGAAATGGCAAAACCCCTTGCTGAAAGGAGTACTTCTGGGGACAAGGGGAGGGACTTCAGGTGGCAAAAGTCAGGGGTCAGGAGGTGGGACTTCCAATCACAAGACGGTGACTAGGGGCCAGGGCACCTGTCAAGGGATGGGGCTACCCATGCGGCCCTTGATAGCTTGACAGAACTTGGTAAGTGGCCCTCCACCCGAAATAATTGCCCACCCCGATATAGATAGAATTGTCCACTATAATCCCCAGGTCCTTTTCTGCAGAGTTGCTGCCCAGCCAGTCAGCCCCCAGCCAGCACTTGTGTATGGGATTGTCCCATCCTAAGCACAGGACTTCGCACTTGTCCTTATTGAACCTTATGAGATTCCTTTGGTCCAATCCTCCAATTTGTTTAGGTCTCTCTGAATCCTAGTCCTACTGCCCAGCATATCTACAACTCTCCCTGGCCCCACACTTGGTGTCCGCTGCAAACTTGCTGAGGGTACACTCTTCCAGGTCATTAATGAAAATATTGCACAAAACTGCTCCCAAGACCAACCCCTGGGGCACTCCACTTGATATTGGCTGCCAACTAGACATTGAGCTATTGATTACTACCCTTTGAACCCAACAATCCAGCCAACTTTCTATCCACCTTAAAGTTCATTCACCCAACCCATACTTCTTCAGCTTGCTTACAAGAACGCTGTGGGAGATGTATCAAAAGCCTTACTAAAGTCAAAGTATATTATGTCCACTGTTTTCCCTGTATCCACAGATCATCATAGAAGGCAGTCATAGATTTCATAGACATTAGGGCTGGAAGGGACCTCGGAAGATCATCGAGTCCAGCCCCCAGCACAAAGGGCAGGAAGTCAGCTGGGGTCATAGGATCCCAGCAAGATAAGCATCCAAGTTACTCTTGAAGGTAGGTGTTCAATGTAGGTGCTTGAACCACCTCCCCTGGCAGACTGTTCCAGACCTTGGGGGCTCGGACAGTAAAGAAATTCTTCCTTATGTCCAGCCTGAAACAGTCTCGCAGTAGTTTATAACCATTCGACCTTGTCATCCCCTGGGGCACTCTGGTGAACAAATGTTTCCCCAGATCCTGGTGGTCACCCCGATAAACTTATAGGTGGCCCCTGATCACCCCTGAGCCTGTGCTTTTCAAAGCTAAAGAGCCCCATGACTCTCAGCCTATCGTCGTTAAGTTCTGTTTTCTTGACTTCTGATCACGCGGGTGGCTCTTCTCTGGACTCTCTCAAGCTTCTCCACATCCTTTTTGAATTGTGGAGCCCAAAACTGGACGCAGTACTCCAGCTGCGGCCTCACCAAGGCCAAGTACAAGGGGAGAATGACGTCCCGGGATTTGCTTGAGAAGCATCTATGGATGCAAGCCAGTGTTTTGGTCGCTTTACTGGCCGCAGCATCGCATTGCAGGCTCATGTTCATCTTGTGGTCAATGATGACCCCCAAGTCTCTTTTTCTGTAGTGGTAGCCAGCGTAGCACTGCTGAGCCTCTAAGGATGCTGCAGGTTTTTCTTCCCAAGGTGGAGAAGCTTGCATTTTTCGGTGTTAAACACCATCAGGTTCTCGTCCGCCCATTTGCTGAGCTTGTCCAGGTCTGCCTGGATCACCTGCCTTTCACCTGGCATGGATGCCTTGCCCCAAAGTTTGGTGTCATTGGCGAACTTGGCTAGTCCACTCCTGATGCCTATGTCCGCATCATTAATGAAGATGTTGAACAATATGGGTCCAAGAACAGAGCCTTGAGGGACCCCACTGGTCACAGGACACCAGGATGAGTGACTGCCATCAATTACCACCCTCTGGGTCCGATCACGGAGCCAGTTTCCCAGCCAGCAGAACATGGTGGACCCAAGGCCACAGGTGGCTAGTTTCGCCAAGAGGTGATCATCGGATACCATATCAAAGGCTTTTCTGAAGTCAAGATATATGACATCAATCTCATCTCCCTTGTCCAGGTGATAGGTCACCATCTCGTAGAAGGAAATGAGATTGGTCAAGCAAGACCTACCCACAACCACCCGTGCTGGCTATCCCTTAGGATGTTGGCCTCAGCCAGTCCATTAAGGATGGCCTCTTTAATAAACTTTTCTAAGATCTTCCCTGGGATAGAAGTCAGGCTAATGGTCCTATAGCCAAATCCACTTTCCTCCCTTTTTTGAAGATAGGCACCACATTGACTTTCTTCCAGTCTTTGGGCACTACACCAGAGTGCCGGGAGTTTTTAAAGATCCATGCCAGGGGCTGGGCTATGACACTCGCCAGCTCCTTGAGTACCCTGGGGTGTAGATTGTCAGGGCCCGCTGACTTGAAGGTATCCAGCTTCTCAAG
>NW_017728948.1:15314994-15320304 GCF_001723895.1 Crocodylus porosus
ATGATGCTCAAAGCTAGTTGGAGTTCAGTTGCAGCCTTGGCTTTCCTGGTTTGCTCCCTGCAGGACCGGACCAGTGCAGAATAATCCTCCTTGGACATTAATCCTGTCCTCCATCTTTTGCAGGCTTTTCTTTTTAGCCTTAGGAGGCCTGCTAGATTCCTGGAGAGCCAGGGGGGCTGCTGCACCCTCTTGGTGCCTTTCCTTCGAGATGGAATAGACTTAGCTTGTGCACTGAGGATCGCTTTCTTGAGGAGCAACCACTCTTCTTGAACTCCCCTCTCTCTGGGGTCATGGGCCCTTAGGGCCTGACTGACAAGCCTCCTGAGCTTGTCAAAGTTGGCTTTTCTGAAGTCAAGGACTTCCGTGTTGCTGACTGACTTGCCAGCTTTATGGTGGATAGTGAAGGTGATCAGCTCATGGTCACTGTCACCCAGCTTCTCATCAATCACTAGGTTGCCGATTAGGTCATCCCCTGTAGCCAGTACCAGGTCGAGCAGCGTTTTGCCCCTTGTTGGCCCATAGACTTCTTGAGTCAGGTCCATAGACTTCTTGAGTCAGGTTGATCAGGCATGACTTCTCCTTGGTGAATCCACGCTGACTGCTCCTAATCACCTTCTTCTTCAAGTGCTTAGAAATAGATTCCTTGAGGATCTGCTCCATGATTTTTCCAGGAACTGAAGTGAAGCTGTACAGTCTCTAATTCCCTGGATCCTCCTTCTTCCCTTGCTTAAAGACATGCACTATATTTGCCCTTTTCCAGTCATCCAATTGCTATGGGTTTTCAAAGATAATGGCCAGTGGCTCTGTGATCACCTCGGCCAATTCCCTCAGTACCCCTAGGTGCATCATGTCCAGCCCCATGGACTTGTACATGTCTAGCTCTTCTAAATAGTCTTCTAACCTGTTCTTTCACCATGGACAGTTGCTCCCAAACTGTACTGCCAGGTGCAGTAGTCTTGAAGCTCAGTTTATACCTTAGTTTTTGTTCTAGCTTCAGCAGTGGTACCTATTTTCTCAAGATAACTTAAACCAAATTGCTTCTAATTTTTTTTCCTGAATGAAGGGCAGCTATTTTTGCTCTGGAGCTTCAGTGAGGTTTCACCTAAACATCATCATATCAATACTACTTCCTGCAGTCTATTTTTAGCTGAAAGGCAGAGATCACAAATCCTAAACTAGCAATTACAGAATTAACAATTTTCATAGGCAAAGTACTGATCTTTAACAGTGAGCATATTCAAAACTCATGTGTATACACTAGTTTAATTAATTGTTCCAACATGAGGTGTAGCAAATCAGAGATGTCACAGCAACCATGGGAGGGAGGCTGGTATACTTAGCTTTAAAAATATAACTTAATTGGTCTTAAAGAGTCAGTTCAATGGGACTGGCTGACCAAGCACAGTTTTGCTTACATTGAAGGAATATATACTATCATCAAGGTACTGTTTCATTATGTTAAATTTAGTCCTGTTTCTCTCATGTGCACTGAAGCCGAGTCATATAATATAATCAACCTGTGCTCATCTTTCTCTCCAAGACAGATAAATTAAGGCCTAATCACTGAATATTAATTTCTTTCTTCTTCTCTCCTATCTGCTCTATAATAATTTTAACACTTGGTGAATTAAAAGAAATGATCAAAGGGAGATGATTTCTTTCCTAGGGAAAGAGAGAAAACTAACTTTTCTTGGAAAAATTCCTTTTTTCTAAAAGAAATCCTATAGCAATACTTTGTAGGCTTAGCTTTTCTATGCAGACAATTACATTCTTGGACTTCAGCTTATTGACAGATTCTTGTTAACACATTATAGAAAAATTTATATTCACCCATTTTTACCAAGAAAAACATAAATATTAACTTCTTCTGAATGAATTAAAAGTTTTTACTGAAATTAGTCCTTTCATTGCCTCCTTCAGGGTTTATTAGGATTTCATAGTAACACTGGGTTTTCATTATAGACATTCTATCCCAAACCTTGTTTTGTTGCTAGGGAATACACCACTTAATGTATATGGACTGAACTCTTGAAAGCTATTATTATCTGACAGAGGCATTAAGAAGATAAATATGTTTTTGCAGCAAGCTATACCTATCTGCCCGCTTTTCTGAAATAAGCACTTGTGGTTAGTCCATTTTTCTTATATTAAGAAAAATTTATTATTAGGATTGGTATCCTTGTTTCTTTACTATTCATTTCTTTATATGGAGTCACAGATAACTGAATAAGTGATAAGCTTTGAACTAAACCCTAGATCCCATTCAAAACATGCACATAAAACATGTGCCCACTTAAGGCTTCTGTGCCACTAGAATAGGACAAAGTGATCTAATGGTGCCCTAAAATGATAGCTACCTTAGCAGGCATAGAAGAATCCTACACTAGTGTATAGTTGGTATAACTGGCTAGGTTTCACTCCTACCCTCTGCCTGCCAGTACAGATTGTATCATAAAACTGTAGGCCATGGACACTGGCATGTGGTATGCTCCACTGATTCCCAGAGCATGGATGGATCTGTTCCAGCTGATAAGAGCAGTCTTACATGTCAGCTTGTGAGAGAGGCCGCTACTGGATCAAAGGAAATAGAGCAGTGGCTTAGAAACACTTTTACCACTCCCCTCACTCTGCTGCATATGACATAAGCATCTTGTGTGCTCAATACAGCTGGGAGTTGAGTAGTTTTCCACCCTAAGTCTTTTTTTTGCTAGAAATTAATTCCCTGACCTGCGCTACACAGCGTTTTCACTCTGGTCCACCCACAGCCTTAGTCAATGACCAGGTCTCAGTCTAAATGACCTACTTGATCAGAGGCAACCAGCAGAAACAAATGAAAATGCTGGTTCATGTGGGAAAACTTCCATGTTCCATGTTCATACTTTTTAACCATATGCTTCTCAATTATTTCCTTCATTTTCACTCTCAAAAAGTAATATTTTCAGGTACTTTTACTACCTTTATATGAATTACAATGACATACCAGCTAATAAAAAGTCTAATCAATTCCATGCAATTCAGAAGCAGACAATATCCAGCTGCACTGAAGGCTCCACTCACAGATAACAGACAAAAGGAATCTTTCACTTTAACCAACTCCACATTAATCACTCCACAGTGAACAATACCTGATAACATGTCACCTTAATGATAAATCAGGAAAGCAGAGATGAAATCTACAGATAAGTGGTATGTCAGGAAGGTTCACACAACTCGTTACTTTATTTATGTTCATAAGGAATTGATTTTGTTAAAACAAAGCAAAACAACCCCACCCCTAACCCTCTCCTTAATTTCATCACTGTTATTTTACCTGGATTTTATAAAATTTTGGAAACAGCCATAACTATAGCAATTTAACTGACACCAGCTGGTTGACCAGCTGGGGACCTGGTGACAGTCTATAAACTCACTAGGGGGGACCAGAAGGGTTTGGGGGAGACACTGTTTCCCCTAGCGCCCCCTGGCATGACAAGGAACAATGGACACAAATTATTAGAGAGCAGATTTAGATTAGACATCCGCAAGAACTACTTCACAGTCAGGGCGGCTAGGATCTGGAACCAACTTCCAAGGGAAGTGGTGCTGGCTCCTGCCCTGGGGGTCTTTAAGAGGAGGCTTGATGCCTACCTGGCTGAACTCATTTGAGCCCAGTTTTTTTCCCTGCCCAGGCAGGGGGTCGGACTTGAAGATCTACAAGGTCCCTTCTGACCCCACTTCTATGATTCTACGACCTATTCCAAAACATCATTTGATTGGAAACCATTTTGTAATTGTGTGAAGTGCTGTGTTTCCAGCACCAGGGTTGGGAGTGACCCCCCCCAGCCCAGCATGCCTCACATCAGGCGAGCTGGAGGCGGGCAGTGCTTGCACATATGCGTTGGGGGTGCTGGAGGTAGTTGACCTATGGCTGGGGGGAGGCTTTTACTTTTCTGCTTTCCCTTCCCTCCTAAACATGACTTAAATAAACTTCAGAAGCCTGCAAATGACCAAAACCTGCAATGTGCTTGCCTGATTTTAAGAGAGGAAGGCAGTGCTCGGATCCACAATTTTGGGTTCTTAGGGGCGGTGGGGACTTGATGAAGGGCTACAGACACGTAGGCAGTGACAGCATAGCGGATTGTTAGAAATATAGCTTTTACTGGACAAGCAATTCAAGACAGCACATGGATAAAAAGTGCAAATAAAAGGAAAAAGGGGATGGTAGAGTTCTGGCTGCATACCAACATATCCCAATTGTAACAGTGTGTGGGGGTTGAGGAGGAATGCAATGCGAGATGCCTAGAGGACTGGTGCCCACATGGGATATCGAAATAGTTCACAGTGAAGCAGTTCAGAAATTGATTTTCCAGGTACAACTCCAGGCAGTTTTAAACTGGTTTAACAGGCTTATGTCTACCTGCTTCAGTTTTAACTGAATTTAAACTGTTCTAAGTGTCACAGGTATCCGTGGCCTATTATTCGTTAAGGAAGAATGCTCCTCTATTACCAAGCGTAGATCCCTTGGCTCACACATGTACACATATTGCATAATTCAAAGCTAAACCTACCTCTGGTCTTGGCAATCCACCCTATATACGCAAAACAAGAGTGCTTTTCTCTTTGGTCCAATTACTCATTCTGTCCTTGATTAATGTTCTCCAATACTTTCTCTTCCTCTTTTCATGCATATTTCGTATATTTATTTAGTGGATCATTTTATTTTTACTCAGACTCAGTGTATTTTCCCCCATCTATCTCAATCTATTCCCCAGTGTTTCCTACATATATTTCCTGCTTTCATTGCCCTCCTTGCCACAGTTTCCTAAACCTAAAAAAAAAAGGCTTTTCTATAATATAGGGGTTAGAACAGGGGTGGGCAATTATTTCAGCTGGAGGGCCGCTTAATGAGTTTGGCTGAGCTGTCAAGGGCTGCAAGAGTAGCCCCGCACCTTGATGGGTGCCCCACCCCCTGGTCGCCATCTTGGGACCAGCAAGCTCATCCCCTAACCCCTGACCTTTGCCACCAGAAGTTCCTCCCTTGCTCCAGACGTACTCCTTTTGGGAAGGAGGATGCTGCCACCTTGAAACTGGAAAAATCCCCAAATACATACTAAAAAAGAAAAAAAAAAAAATCAAACACCTACTATTACTTAAATTTTATTTTTAAAATGTTTTTGTCCTTATTTGTGTGTACTTGCACAGTGTATCTAGAGGCAATTCTATAACAGCTCAAAATACGGTCTTACTCTTGTACATTGTGTGTGGAGGCAAGTGGATGTATGTGGGGGGACTGTGGGAGTGTGTGGGGAGTTATAGTGAGGGGGTGGGAGC
>NW_017728948.1:15320404-15346469 GCF_001723895.1 Crocodylus porosus
GGGGGGGGAGGGGGACTTGGGAGTCCCTGGAGTGTGTCAATCCCTGGATCTGTATGTGGTGGCAGCAAGTGGAGCCAGTGCCACCCATCCCCTTAGCATACAGATCCCCGCACTCCCACCCCAGCCCCAGGCAGGGGCAGCAACAGTATGTGGGGCCAGCCTCATAGCATGCAGCTCCTGCCAGAGTCCCTGGATGCACATAGTGGCAGCACATGGGGCCAGCCCCACAGGACTCCTGCCTGAGTTCCTGGCCACATGTGATGGCAGAATCTGGGGCCAGCCCTTGCTGGCCCTATAACATGCAGCTCCCGCCACAGGCCCAGGCCACAGGTGGCAGCAGCTTCTGGGGCTAACGTATCCCAGCCCCACCACGCTCCCACCTGAGCCCCTAGCCACACACGGTGGCAGTGTGGGGTCATCCCCACCCGGCCCCATAGCACAGACTCCCCACACTCCCACCCCATTTCCCCCATCAGGAGTCCTTGGCTCCAGCCCGGTGGGGCCCTCACCTGCATTTCCAGGCTTGCAGGTACGGAAGCTGGAAACAGCCTTGGGATGGCCAACCAAAAACCTGTACCAGGCAGAAGCTTCCCATCTCTAGTGCCCCCAGGCAAGGGGCTGCGGTGGGTCAGGCTGGGGGGGTGGGTAACCAGAGCTGCACCTCCTGCATGGAGGCACTGGCTTGCAGGGCTTATGGAGGGGTCCTGCAGGCCAGATGGAATTGCCTTGTGCACCAGATGAAGTCTGCAGGCCATATTTTGCCCACCCCTGGTTTAGGAGAACTTCTCTTCAGTTCCACCTATAGTTTGCTATGAGTTCAAGTCCACCAGTTAAAGCACAATAGATTGCAGAAAACTAAAAGTAAACCTGCTTTGCCATAAAATTATGACTAACTCAAGTTTTTTACCATGATTGAATAGTCTGTAGAGATTCTCCTTTTCACCCCTTATTTCTTCTCTTCCCCTGGAAAATATATATTTGTATGTCTATATCTTGTCTCAGTTCCTAACCTTTGGGAACACTCAGGCAAAGATTTTTGACTATTTTAAGCCAATTTCTACCTCATTTCTCAGTAATTACTCCTCTATCTATTAGAGGCCCTCCTGTCTCCTTCACTGACCTCAGCTAACATAACTAATATAATGTCTCAGGGGTTGCAAATTAAGTAGACTAGAAAGACTTAGCCATTACATTAGCTAAATATATTCCTGGTTCAAAATTCACACCGTTTAACCTTTATACAGTCTAATGAAAATAAAATATGGAATATAATACAGCTAACTTTTAACCAATCATCATCCTTCAAAGCCAGTTGGGAGTTTTTTATGGTGTTAGTCTAACTTGTCTTGTGGCAAGATGCCTGAACAATTTTGTGTGAAAATGATCTTCAGCCAACAGATGCAATCAAACATGAAAATACTGCACCTCTTTTAAATTGCTTTCATGTTCAAAATGACTACAGTTCTTGCTCCCAGAGCACCTTTATTGAAAATGTTAAGTAATGAATACAATTAACACTTCCTGCATAACTCACTGCTGGTCCAACACTATGTTATTAGTGATTTCATAGCTTTTCGCACGTACATGTTTCTCGAAAAGATAGGTCAGTCAGAGTGAATTTTTTTAATCTTGTCCATTTTTTAAGCAGAAACAAAATACAGGTGACAGCATGAAAGGTAATATTTTATACAAGGCATTTGTATTTTCTACATGGTATCAGAAATTTAGAAGATGAAAAGGTACATTTTTGGACAAGTTCTTTGCATCAGAAAAAGTAAGATGCTTTCTGCCAAAGCTTGGCAAAAAGTAATCTACAGCAAAAGAAGTCTTTACTGAGAGATTTTTCTAATGGATTTTTTCTATCTCAAACTGATCTACATTTATCTCATTTGCTCTTGCCCAGTGAATCCAGGCAATAATCTGCTTCAGATTTACCCAGAATAGAATGTTTTTTTACTTACGTAAAGACAGTCCAGTAGCTTGCTCAAATTGAAGACTGGACAATCCATTTGCCCAGCTTTTAAAATTCTCAGAGTTCTCTAATCAAAACCATCACAATTTACATAAGTATGTTTTTCCTGAAATCATGATGTGCATTTATTAAGTCACTCATAAATAATGCAAATGCTAATCCATAATATAAATGCTGGGGTCCCTACTATTAGCATTGATATGCTTTGTATTATACAGAATATGTAAGCACATCTAATTTCTCTGAATTATAGGGCTGAATGAGGCATATTCAAGTTTCATAGCTTCAAACACCGAGTAGCACAAAGAAAGGCTAATGCCACTAATTCTCCTATGACCACAAAGTAAAATGATATCTGACAACTCGAAATCAAATCTAACCAACATAGCAGCACCTTATTGGAATCTGAATCCAGAGCTGAACCTTCTGACTTAAGGTCATTAGCATTAGCAGCATATTTATTAATAATGGCTTCTTAGTGAGTTTCTATGTACTCTAAAAAGTATTTAAGTAAAAATAACACCATCTTGTCAATTAACACTTAACATCTTGTCAATTAATCCAATCTGATTATGAAAATTAGCCTTACTATTTTATATTCCTCTTTTCACTGTTTGAGGGAGGGGGGCAAGGGGGAAGAGACCCTCAAAATTATGAGCCTGGGAGCTAGATTCTACAACAAGTCTTAAAATTACAGCTGCAGGGTCAAACGCAGTCTCCAGTGACACACAATCCATAACAAACAAGAGAACATGCAAGGAATATAAAAGGTGAAAGGAAGGGCAGAACTTGACAACAATAAGGTAAATGCGACTAGTAGGATGTTTATTAATGGTGGTAGTGTACAACTCAAAAAGAATAGAAACTGACTTGCAGCTTCCAGGGTGAATTTGCAGGGCTGCCCATTAGGAAAATCCATTTATTCCCTTTTGCAAGTAAAGAAACCAAATAAGTATCCTTATGATTCTATTTTTGCAGAGCCATTTCTTTATAGAAAGAATATAATTGGCATATTTTCCCCATCTGGATCTTTTATTTAATATGGAAAGGAAACATTTAAAAAGGGCTACATCTTCTATGGCTGCAAAATCTGTCACCCTTGCTCACTTCTTGCTGCAAACTGCATTCCAAATTCCAATTTTTCATTTAACAATGAGCTTTTGGCCTTCGTGGCCACTAAGATAGTATTGAAAAGATGAACAGAAACTTACACGTTTAGGCCCCTTGAGGCTGCACACACCCTGAAAAGCTAGCTGCAATATTGTCAACTTTAATCATTCAAAAATCATGAATAAGGCTCCATACCTCATATAACTGTAAAATAATAATACGTTTTGGATTATTTCATTTTCAGCCCAATAAGATTACATTTGTTTTTTAAGCTTTTCTCCTTGTGGACAGACATTTTAAAACTAAAGCCTAAGATTTTCACATTATCAAAATAATTCCATGACCTGAGGCTTTAAGAAAAATACCAAATATCATCATGAGGGCTGTGATAACTTCATAAGACCTGATAACACCCCGAAGAGATGTTAACTGTACTATTCATTTTAGTGGGCAAACTCTAAAATCTAAAGATGAAAATATACGTCTTATACTGGGACTTACTGAAGAACTGTTCATCTACTGCAATATCTAGAGAATGCCACAGAAAGCAGAACTCCCTTGCTCTTGAGTATGTGGGTCTTTGACTATGGTATTTACATGTACTCAGGAGGATCCTCTGCACTACACGCTGCAACTTCTAGCAACTGTAACTTCTCTTAAATACTTAATTTTTCATTGCTGTAAAATATACCTGGTCTCCACATGATGCCTACTGAAGGACTTTAAGCAGAGATAACACACTTAAAAAAAAAACTAATCCACTTACTCGGCTTTTAAACTGTGCAGTACATTTATACTATTGTATATTCCTGAGTGCTAGCAATTTTTAGATGGTTTTACAGTGGCAGAATGAAGCATACTATTCTTTGAACAAAGACTACTTACAGACAGACTTGTTTGTTTTCCTAGTTTGGGAAACACAAAGAAGTATGCAGAGTTTAGTAAAAAATCTGTTGTGAGCGCTCTTCAATTAAACACACACATAGAATCATAGAAAGTTAGGGCCAGCCCCAACTAGATCATCCCAACCAAAGCTTTGTCCTGCTGGGTTTTGAAAGCATCCAAGGATGGAGCTTCTACCACCTCTCTGGGTAACCTGTTCCAGTGTTTTACTACCCTTCTAGCGAGAAAATTCTGGCCAATATCTAACCTAAGTTTCCCTTGTGACAACTTGAGGCTCCTTGTTCTGTCATTACATTCTATGAAACCTGATGCATATTTATTTCTCAAATATAAATGGTGCACAGGGTATTCAAAATTAAAAGCTTGCATTTTTGTAAGTAAAGAACAGGAAATACTAAGTCCAGTCTACAGTCTACTTACCACTTCCTCATATCTGCTCTTACACACTGATGCATTTTTACCAAATTCAGGTGCTTTCCACAACTTGGTTTTTCAAGGGCCTCTCCTGAAACAATCTGAATGTGCTAGTACAGTGCTTGGTCAACACTAAAGCTAAGTTGAACAAAGGAATGAAGATCTTGAAAAACGACCTTAAAAATGTTAAGGTTAATTGCTCTACATCTTGCATCCTAGGCCATGGATCTAAGTAACTGTTCCCTCCCTTATGCTCCATTGCTACCTCTAAGGTCGGCCAAGGGCAAGCTCTCGCAAGTACCATCTGTGCACCTACTCCAACTGGCAAGAATGCATAGGAGGTCATTATCAGCAGTCACTCCTCAGCTATGGGCCTCCCTCCCCAAGACCTGCCAGAGACCAAACCTCAACATATTTTAGAAGCAATTTAATACCTTTTTATTTGGACAGACTTTTACTAGGAGGGGTTAAGCTTTGGGGTACTGCCTGGAAAAGTGTTGCCAACCAGAGCAAATAGGAAGACTGTGATAGAAGGCCACCTGTGTTTCTCCCCAAAAGCTCTGCTCTGTGACAATTTGGTTAAGATGGGCCCTGCAGAGGGTACACACCTTACCCTATCTCTTTAGGTAACCTGAGCTGGATACATTCCTGAAGGAGGGCAGGAAACCTGCTCCCTCTGCCTACGTGATTGGCATCACATACCTGGGTGAGGGGCTTGGGCTCCCTGGGGAGCTAGGAACTGTCAGTCTGCCCAGCAACTAGCGATGCATTTCAAATTAGTTGACTGACTGACAGCCAACAGGTGCTGGCCTCCATTGGACCAGGTAAATGAGGTCATAAGGGCTATATAAGTTAATGACGGCCCAGGAGGAGGGGGCAGCAGCCATGAGGAAGACTCAGAGAGAGAGAGAAGAGCTGAACCATCTGAAACGTGCTCTCTCTCAAAACTCATGATCAAGGAACTAACTGCCTGCTTCCAGAGGGAATCTCCACCTGCCTCTGTATAATGCTTGTAAGCAAGCTACCTGAGGTATAACTAGATATGTAGCTTGCAGTAACTCAGATGCATGATCAAAGGCTACCCAGCCATGCCAGTCTGTTCTATGGGATTTCTCTGATATTGCTCTACCGTGTACCCTATTCCAACGCTACCCCTTGTAACCAATGAAGTTCTCCTTTGTACCTCACATGGGAGACTTATAGGGAGTGGGTCTGGATTATGCCTTGGGGTCCACTTGATTTGGCTGACTAAGGGAGACCACTACTTGTGTTTCCATCTGAGGGAAGCACCCCCAAGTTCTTGAAGTGAGTCAAGTACCCTCAAGGGCTACTAGACCTGTTTACCAGGGGGTGCAATGCCAGAATCAAGCCCAGCCCTGGGTGGTGGCAGTTTTTACCCCAGGTTAGCGTTTGTGCTCCAGGAAGGGGGTTGGCCAGACGTGAAGCATCCTGAGGGAGGCACTTGGAGCCCGGAAGGTGGTCAGGCACAGTGAGGTGGGTGGCTCAATGCAGAAGCACCCCCTACTGGCCTGCCACAAAGACCATCTTCTTGAATGTTTCACAGTGTCATTGGTAAATAAAGTCACCAATTCTCCTCTTCCAAAGAGCCATATGGTTGCAAAAGCATTCTCTTCGGTATTACTTCTCTATAGAGAAGTCATTTTCATGGAAGATGCCTGTGAGTGATTTCTTTTATCCCCATATGACCTTAGGGACACCGTGATCATGATAATCTTCAAGAAGGGAGACAGATCCAACTGGAAATTACAGAGAGATAACCTTGTTGTCCACCACACGAAAGATCATTGTGAGAACCCTCCTGAACTCTCCTTCCACTTGCTGAAGAACTCCTCCCAGAATCTTGGTGGGGGGTTAGGCTACCAAGAGGCAAAACAAATATGATCTTCACTGCTTGCCAGCTGCCGGAAAAAGCCAGGAACACCATAAACCTCTCTACCTGACCTTCTTTGACCTCTCAAAAGCCTTCAACTCTGTCAACTGAGAAGCACTGGGGAGGACCCTTCTGAAGTATGGATACCCATCGAAATAAGTCACCATTCTTCACCTGCTCCATGACAGTGCACAAGCAGTGGTTCTCAGTAATAGATCTCACAGGTCATTTTGAGTTTAAGATGGGAGTTAAACAAAACTACATCATTGCTTCAACATGTCTCAGTATTCCTCATCACTTTGCACCTGTCTACCAGCAAGCTTCCAGTCAGAATAGAGCTAAACTACCAAATGGCTACTAAGCTATTTAATCTCAGCCAACTCCAAGGCAAAACCAAGACTGCCCTGACCTCAATCATCAAGCTCCAGTGTGTTGATGATGCTGTAGTGTGTGCTCACTCAGAAGCAGACCTTCAGGCGATCATCAATGTCTTTACTGAGGCATATGAGAAAATGGGACTGACGCTTAACATTCAGAAGACTAAGGTCCTTCATCAACAAGCCCTTAATGAGCAGTCCCCAGCTCCAGTAATTCAGACTAATGGTGAGACTCTGGAGAACATTATTTCCTGTACCTCAGAAGCCATCTCTCTCAGAAGACTGACATCAGTGAAGAAATCCAACATCACCTTAAAAGTGCAAGTGCAGTTTTCAGACACCTGAGGAAACACATATTCAAACATCATGACACCAGTTGCAAGCCAGTTCACAGTTTATCAAGCAGACATAATTCCAACTTACTGTATGGAGCTGAGACATGGACAAAGTACAGGAGACACCTGAATCCAGTGCATAGACAGACACACCAACATTAGCATCCTCCCGCAAGTAAAGATGATCATCATCCAACATCAACTTTGCTGGGCCAGCCATGTCATCCAGATGTCTGACTCTAGACTCCCCAAGCAAGTTTTCTCCTCCAAACTCAGTCAAGGAGTATGCTCAAGAGGAGGGCAGAGAAAGCACTTCAAGCACATCCTCAAAGCCAATTTGAATAAAAAATGCAACATTAGCATCAACTCGAGGGAGACTAGCACACAAGACTGCCCCAAATGGAAGAAGAGTCTGCTGCAAGGATCTCAGTACTTTGAAACCTTACGACAATGAGAGGAGACAGAAAAGCAGGAGTGGCAGAAACAGCATGTTGTAGACCAAATTAGGAATCCAGAGCCACCCACCCCACATGGAAACACATACCTGAGTTACAACAGAGTCTGTTGATCCCAGATTGGCCTTGTCAGTCATCTTTGGACCCAAAGATAAAGCAATCATGGAAGATAATCATCCTCAACTGAGAAAGCTTGCCCATTCTTCTCTATTAACTAGGTAGGGCAACTAAAAGATTGATTTTTTTCATCCTGAAGTTTCAAATATAAAGGCACCACACTTTAACAAGGACATGGACAAGCTTTAGAAATTCCAAAGAAGAGCCACCTATAAGATCAGTCTTAAAAGGCAAGCCATATGGGGAAAGAATGAAGGATCTGGGACTGAGGAAAAGAAGGCTGAGAGGAGACCTGGTAGCAACTTATTGCTACACTAAGGGAGTACATCAAGAGCTCGGTGAGCACCTGTTCACCAGGGCACCTGAGGGGAAAACTAGGAGTAATGGCCACAAACTCCTGGAAGACAGATTCAGGCCCAACATTAAGAAAAACTTCTTCACAGCCAGAGTGACCAGACTGTGGAATAAGCTCTCTCCATAGGTGGTGCAATCACCTACCCTGGAAATCTTCAGGAGGAAACTAGACAGTCACCTTGCTGGGGTCACCTGACCCCCCAGTTATCTTTCCTGGTTGGTGCAGGGGGCTGGATGCAATGATCTTCCAAGGTCCCTTCTGGCCTTACAACTTATGAATCGTTGTAAATATATAAAGTGAAAAACAAAACAAAACAACCCCCCCCAACTCCCATTAGACTGACATCTTCTAAAAAAAATACTTCTTTCCCTCTCCCCCTACCTCCCCATAAAACCTGTTTAAAAGGGAAACTATAATGTCTGCTGTTTTAAGGGGTTTTTCTTGTTTGTTTTTAACTAGTATGCCTCAAGAAAAAGCATACATATTAGACAACAAAATTCATTTCTGTTTTTTATTTCTGACTATCAAGTTGTCTAGAAAAAATTCTACAGAAAGGCCTCAAATACCATTCACTGCTGGAAACTTCACACCTGAAAATTATGTATGTACTTCACTGTTTTTCCCATTAGCAAGGTAATTGTGAGGGAGGCATGTAAAATATATTTAAGTCATAAGACTGTGTAAGATAGAGGCAGTAGTTGATTTCACTCCCTTGTAGATTTTTCTTTTCTCGACAATAGAATGAAGTAAATCAGAGTTGACAATGATTCTATAGTGACACCACTGAATAGTGTAAAAGTCTAAAGCCACTTATAGTTAGACTTGTCACATTACATTAATGCCTCTAGAAGTAGGGCTAGTATAAATGCCAATCTGCCAAAGCCTAGAAAAATAAGAATTTTAAAATGACCTTGCTCTAGTATTACAATATAGTGTTGCAAGTGTTTAGACATCTTTGGTCAGTGCTTGACAGAGAGACCAATTTGTCTATTTCTGACAAAATGTAAAACTGAAATTAAGATATTTGAAGTTAGTTGACAACTGCATAATTATTAATGAAACAGGGAGAACATTTTAGAACAGTAAAAAGAACCTACCCTCCTCGCAAACACAACTTGGTAAACTCAGCATTTTACAAAATTTTCTAGCTAACATGTTAAGACCAAGTTCTCCTATACAAAAACAAAGGAAAAACAAGTAAAATTCCAACTGTGTTCTATATGATCGAGTTTGGGCAAAGTCTCTGATGCCTTGACTAGAAAAAATTATTTTCCACAGCCTTCATGTTAAATACATTATTGAAATACTTATTTGAGCTTTGTGCCCCCTTCTGTTCTGCCATGCAACTCCTCTCACTCTACATCAGCAAAAAGAGAAATGAATTTTCCCTTATTTAGATTCAAACTCACAGCATGATTAAAATCACAGCAGATGGCAAAAAGCTATCTAGAATCACAATCTTTTTTCATAAGGGTGCGCTAAAGTTTCCAAAAGATACAGTCTAGTATACTCAAATCCCCTTTTTCAATGATAAAAAATTGTATTTTGTGTAGAATTTCCTTTTTCACTATGCAATATCTTGTTAAGCCCAGTTTCACCTTGAGGAACGCTGATCATCATTCATTCCGCACCATACTAGAGTTTTTCCCCCCCCACTTCATAGCACAGAAATTTCATACTGCATATACAAACTTTTTTATTTTCCATTATACATGAATTCACATATGCTGTTGCAAGCTGCACTTAAATTGTGGTACCAAGAGAAAATGGGAAAATCTGCAGCCATTCAAGCGCTTTCAAATTCTGCAACTATTTTTTTTAAATAGAGTTTTATATTAATGTAATGGGAGCATGCAAGTTACAAATCAATACTATATGCCTAATTTATTTAGCGACCGCATGGACAGGAGCTGCATGTTATGCCATGTCAGCTGCACCAACGGAAGTTCCACCAGTATGAGCCACAGGCCCCTGGGCTGCACCCTCCTCCCCATATGCCATGCACATGGGCAGCTGCCTACACTTCTGACCATGACAGGAGCTGCCCGGTGTCACAGGCTGCACCAACCCACTCCCTGGGGTGGAAGCAGGAAGCAAAATCTGAAGAGGGCAGGGAAAGCCTAGAGATCCTGGCTGTAGTAGCAACCAGAGAGTTAAGAGGGGCAGCAACAGGGTAGAAACCCAGAGTCTGCACAACATGCATCTTGGATCAGTGTATTTCCAGAAGTGATCATCTTTGAAGCATTTAAACTTGTCCCCTCAGACCCATCTACAGCTTTAGACAGCATTGTATCAGTTTACATGCAGTTCACATTTTCAAAGTTAACTTCAACCATGGAGGCTACTTTTCTTTTAATAAAAGTTTAGATACTGGACCACAACTATAGGGCTCTGACTACAGCCCCCTATAATATTTTGCTTATATATCTTTCAAATGTTCCTACTGATTTTTTTAGTAGTAACATTGAAACCCACTTGAAATCCCTCTTCCCACAACACTCAGTTTAGAAAACAACATCAGCCGTCTTCAGGAAAGAGCCTGTGCAGGCTGACAGGGTGCATCTCCCCATTTTGAGTCCTGCAGTAATCCACGGTAGTCTGCTTATGGGAGTTGGCATTTTTCCGCAAAGCCTCATGTCTAGGTGTCAAGTGTTTATGAGATTTTCACCTTTCATTTAGGAAATGAATAATTTCTATCCCTCAAGATGAAAGCTTGAAGAACTAGTGTAAGAACAAAGGTAATGTAAGAACTGCCAAAACTGAATCAAACCAGAGGTCATCGAGCTAAGAAAAGTGGCATGTAACAGATGCTTTAGAGCAATGGGGCCAACCTTATGGCAGGCATGCCAGAAATGAACCCCACCATCCCTAAATGCCACTACAATCACTTTTCTCATCCCAGTCTGCTGCTCCATTTCCTGCTTCCTGCCCTGTGCTCCATATGCCGGACCGGGTGCTGTACTACCTGTCCCTTCCCAATCTGCCATGTGCCACACACATACCCTGTGCCTGCAGGCACTTGTCACAACCCTGCTTTCGAGAAAGAAATTGTGCGAGTGTGTGTGCATGTGTGTCGAGTCATCCATCTCATCATAGTCTCCAAACTATCATCAGTAGGTTACACCTATAACTGCTCCATATAATAGCTCCTGATGAGTCTTGGCCCAGGATGCATCTACCCTCCCATAAATGGGTCAGATCTCTATCGGCCACCACACGGCCTGGCAATGAGTTGCACGTGAATTATATACTGTGTAAAAAATAGCTTCCTTTTGTTCATATTCAACCTGCTGCCTGACAATTTTGGCAGGTGCCCCCCAGTTTTGGATTATGAGACAAAGTAAATGACAGAACCGTATTCAGCTTTCCCACACCGTAATGAGTTCATAGGCATCTCTTCATAACCCTCACGCTTTAAAAACACAAACAAAAAAGACAAACAAACTGACCTTGCCTTTCTAGTCTCTCCTCATATAGAAGCCAGTCCATACCCATACTCATCTTTGTTGCTCTTGTCTGTACCTTTTTAGTTCAATTATAGCCTTTTTGAGTTGGGTAATGAGAACTGAACACAGTATTCAGGATGTAGGGGCACTATAGATTTATCTAATGGCATAATGAGGAAATTTTCTGTTTTGCTTCAGTCCCCCTTTTTAATGATTCCAGACATTTAATTTGCCATTCTGACTGCTTCTTCAGCTGTACGCTGAGCTGACTTCTTCAGACAACTTGCCACCAGGGCCTGAGTACAAACATTCAGGGGTGTGGGGTGGGGGGTTCAATTGGATCAAAATGGCTGCCCGATATTAGGTCAGTCTGGATGGGGGGGGTTGGGGGTCCAGCAGGCTGAGGGTGTTGAGGGGGAGGCACAACCCATGACGGCTGGGAAGGAGTGACTTATGTGTGGGGTGGGGTGGGAGACAGGCACAACCTGCAGCTGGGATAGGCAGAGCTGGTGTGACTTGTGGGCGGAGTGGGTTTCCCCCCACAGCGAACCTACACCCCCATCCTTCCCCCCACCGGGACTTACTTGCCTGGGTCCAGCAGTGTCGAACGTTGATACACGTGGCTGCACCCAGGTGGCTTGTGGGATGGGGGTGGAGAGCACAGGCTGGTCTCAGGATGGGGGTGGAGGGAGGGGGAAGAGCAGCCTCGGGGCTATGGCCAGTGGCTGCGCAGGGGAAGTGTACAGAAGTTCTGTGCACCAGTTTGACCTAAATCAAATACGTGTGATACTACACATCTCCAGGTTTATCTTAAACTACATTCTGCAATTTTCAGACCACACTGTGTGCATGAAACTTCTGCACAGTTACAGGTTTAGACGGACTGCTGGTCACTGAGACAGGGTCTGTACGTATCAGGTCGGCATGAGCTAAGTTTACATTGGGAAGCCATTCTGAACCCGATTTAACCTCCCCAAATATCTGTACGTAGCCCAGGACTCCCAAGACCTCTGGTACCAAGTAGTACTGGCTAATACAGAATTCATCACTGAATACATCATAGGCTTATTTTCATCTCCCCTCGCCCCCATATGCATTACTCTGCACATACCAATTTTAATTTTTCATTGGCTACTTTGCTCCTTATCCACTCAGTTTTAAGAGCTCTCTCTCACAAGAGGGTCAAAAAATTTAGACAATCCAAGAGTACTGCATTGACTAAGGATCCCCTTTCCACATCCTGAAAGAACTCCAATAGATTGGCTAGACATGATTTACCTTTACAGGACCAATACTGGACTTTCCCCATGTGTCTATTAATTCTTGTTTTGTTTAATTTTGGTTTGGGGTTTTTTTGTTGGTTTTTTGTTTCGGGTTTTTGTTTCATTCTTTATTCTACCCATCTGCTGAGAAAAGACATAAGACTCAAAGGTCTTGTGGTTGTTTGGATCACCTCTGGAACCCTTTTTAAACATTGGTATTACACTGGCTACTATCTAATCCTATCATTAAGGTCGATGTGAATGTTGAGGCTGTGTACTTTTAAAGAGTTCTGCAATTTCGTCTGTGTTTTCCTTCAGAACTTGAGTGGAAACCTGTCTGATCCCTCTAGGATCAGCACCCTAACCTACCGCAGGTAAAGCAGGGGGACAAGGGTTGTCAGTGTCTCACTGCTGAACGGACTCTTAAAATGCAGTCAAGAGATCCAGTCAAAATCTTTAGCCTTGACTGCAACGAACAGCCAATGATTCTTAGGGGGGCGGAAACTCAGAAACCCCTGATACCTCCAGCAACAGGAAAAATGCCTCCTAGCCCCATGTAAGCTGAGAAGCATCTGGGGGGGGGGGCGGAATCTCTTTCCATTGTGCTCTGCAACCTGGGGACAGCAAGCTTAACTCCATACCTCATACATCCTCTGACTTAGCAGACAAAACTCCTGTTTCTGTATCCCCTCCATAAATTTATCCCAGCTGCTTTAATCTTCTTTCATAAAAAGCTGGTTGTGGAGTTGTTTCATACACTTGCTGAGCAGTGTCCTCCACTCCCACATCTACAGGCTTTAAGCTGCAGAATTCTTCCCATTATTCCCCAGCAATTCATGTGGGAGGATAGAGGGGACTCCTCAGCTTTCAACTCTTGTGCTTTAGAGTACTTCAGGCATAGTTGCTCCTAAATCATACCTAACCAACACTTATCCAACCTCTTCCTGAAAACCTCCAGCAATGGAGATTTCCCAGCTTCCCTAGACAGCCTTTTCCATTGCCTCACTATTCTAACCATGAAGATGTGTTTCCTGATCTCCAATTTTAACCTACTTTGCTGCAACTTCAAGCCATTGGTATACATTCCGTTCTTGAAGCAACAGAAAAAAGGTGTTCTCCCTCTTCTTTATGGCAGCCCTCCAGATATTTTAAGACTGCTATCATTATCTCTCACAATTGCTTTTTCTGCAAACTCAGTATGCCTGGGGCTGAGCCGGCACCTGACCACATGGAGGGGTGGGAATGGGGAATTCCCCCTCTGGAAAGCGTCTCCCTCACCCACGCCTCTCAGCTTTTCTTGTTGCCACATGGGGCCAGGAGGGAATCTGTCCTGTTGCTGCAGGTATCAGGGGGGTTTCTAGGTTTTTCCCCCCCTGAGAAGCATTGGGTGTTGGTGGCACTATGAAACGCTGCACCAGCAGCAGGGCTTGGGGGACCCTGCCTGTGGGGGAACCCCCACTGAGGCATGCGGATCCCCCCACCTGGGCTGATGCCTGGCACCAGCTGGGCCCTGGACTGGAGTGACTGTTCCCTGACCCCTGCAGAAGGGACAATAGCGGGGCATGTCCTGAGTAGTCAATCAGGGACAGGCCCTGTTCAGCTGCATTTGGGCCCTGTTCAGCTGCTGCTCTTGGCAGCAGCTGGCAGGCTGGGAGGCACGCTCTAGTGCTCCCCAGCTTCTAGCCTGGGCCACTGCAGGCATCTGACTGCCTTCCCAGATTCAACAGTGCATGTCAGTTCACTTCATTATTGGTTCAATCTATGTAGTTTAGAGAAACCTGCAAAGATTGAACTGATTCAGCCTCAGGCATTTTGACTATCTGTACTTAGCCTCAAAGTTCCACCAACTCCCTGGAAGTCTTCTCTTTTCTGATGTACTTAAAAGATATATATTTTTTTTAGTTTATGTCTTTAGTAAAGTAGTTCTCAAAATTTTTTTTGGCCTGCCTTACCATGGTTTTACATTCAGCTCTCCAGAGTTTGTATGTCTTTTTTTCCCAAAGGTGGGCAGAATTTCCTTTTCTTTTCTTTTCTTTTTTTCTTTTTCTTTTTTTTTGGGGGGGGGAGGGGGGAAGTAGTCAAAAGACTGATATACAGAAGGGTTATAAAGTCATTCCAGGTGGTTTATTAACATTTTGCAGTTCTTAAGCTGACATCATAACTTTTGTATGCCTGGGGTTGACAATATTAATGTTAGCTGGAACACATTTTTTTTGTCATGTACACCACAATTTATGCAGTTGGTAGATAATAAATAAGATATTCAATGCTAAATATTTTACATCATTTCAGTGTTAACAGTCATGCTGAACTTCACAGGGGTCTCCAATATGTCACAGGAGGACCAACTCTAATGTATAATTGAGACTAAGTGAAGTTATACCTTGTGAGAAACAGATTCCTTCCTGTTTTATTTTAGTGGGTCAAATTTCATACTGCTGAGAAACTTATGACCTGCTGTGCTAGGAATAATTTTCATAAAACCATGCTGGGAACTGACTCTCACATTGTTCTGAGAACTTACTCAGAGAAATAATTCTCATCTTATTAAAGTGAGCAACAAGTACCATAATTCTAAAGCCCCTTTTATAATATAAAGCACTTGCATACAGTATCAGAAGATGGCTAAACTCTGCACCACCAGGATTACAATAAACTGAATTTCCATTAAAGAGATCCTTTTAAACTTTGCCCCTGCCACATTTAATCACTGAACTTACCTAACATAGCACAGTAAAGAGTAATTCCAATAGAAAGGATAAAGAAATACAGTTCTAATATACTAAAATTTGTAGTACTTCTGTCCGTCCGTAATGCTGGAGGCCAACTACACACGTGCCCCAGAGAGGGTGGGCAGCAATTGGCTGCATGGGCCTTGCCCCCTCAGGCAAGGAGCCAGAGGCGGAGGGAGTTCTTAGGCTTTAATGCTGTACTGGCTTGCCCTGGCTCCTGTCAAAGCTGACAGAGACAGAGCAGTAGGACCAGGGGTGCCTCAGCAGGACTGAGCAGCCCAGCCCAGCCCACCCCCAGCAACTGCATTCCCTGCCTACCAGCACCATTAGTACCACGAGGCCCAGCTGCATTACAGGAGCAGGGAGCACAGAGCACCCCAGTAGGGTGTCTGCTGTGTACGCAGCCAAAGGCAGAGTGGGTGGGTGGGTGGGTGTGGGTGTGCAGATAGGGGCAGAGTGAGTGGGTGAGTGTGTGCACACAGGCATGCACAGAGTGGGTGGGTTGGTGGGTGGGTGTGTATGAGCAGACACTCACAGAGTGGGTGGGGGGTCGGTCTGGGTATGCAGGCAGGGGCAGAGTGCTTGGATGGGTGTGCAGACAGGGCCAGAGTGGGTAGGTGGGGGTGGGTGTGCAGCCAGGGGCAGAGTAGGTGGCTGAGTGTGGGTGTGTGTGTGCAGGCAGGGGCAGAGTGCGTGAGGGTGTGTGTGTGTTCACAGGATGAGTCCTACATGCACACTCCACCATACACATGCACCCACACACCCCTTGCACTTCCATACACGCAGACCCCCACATCCATACCCCCTCACAGTGCAGGCACCCTCCACCCACTCACAAGCCCCCACAAGCCCCATACCACCCTAACCCCACATACCCATACACCCACAGCCCCCCACAAACCTATACCCATCACCCACAATATACAGGATTAAAACTTAATTTAAGCTACTGTGCAATCACCTCTATGTACACTACACAAACGCACATAAATCGGGACAAAAATATTCTCTGAAATCAAATTCATGAATGCTGTAGATGTTTCCTTTTTAGAATATAATTTGGTATTTTTCTGGTTCCAAGATGGCACATCCCCTTGCTGAAAGGGGGCAAGGGGATGAACTTTCGATGGCAAAGGTGAGGGGTTAGGAGGGTGGGACTTCTGGTCACAAAATGGCAACAAAGGGGTGAGGCACCTGCCAAGGGATGGAGCTACCTATGCAGCCCTTGACAGCTTGCCAAAACTTGGTAAGTGGCCCTCTGCCCAAAAAAATTGCTTGCCCCTGGTTTATGTGGCCGGACGCGAAGGGTGAGTGGTGAGGGGCATGTAAGTTCTCCCTGAAATGCTCTGTCATTCATGACTGGCAATCAGCTAGTTTTTAAATAATTTTACTTAGTCAAAGAAAAAGATGGCACATAAATTGTAAACAGAACCAGGGGCAAAACAAGTCCATAAAGGGTGAAGTCATTTAAATGCAACGTAAATAACTTTTCAAAACATACAGGTAGACCAGGTAAAAGTAGTGTTACAAAGCATGAAAGTCTTTCTCCCTGCCTCCTGCCCCCAAATGAATTCTAGATCAGGAAATTTCTGAATGAGCTACATTTTGAAAAAAACTTTACATTTGTTCTACAAACACCATCTGAAATAATGTGTGTGGAAAAGGGAAACAGAAAAATGTTTGAAATATGCAAATATTAGGTGTATTGAGAGTCCTTCACATATCTGAGTTGTATATTAAATACATTGTTTACCTGGCAAGATATATTTTACATAGATTGCTATCATCACTTTAGTTCTATAAGATACTGTATTGCTTTTTTCAACAGTGTGCTGCTTCTTTTAAGGAAGTGGATGTGCCCTCCAGTCGTGTAACTCTGCCAGATAGGGGGACACCGATAAAAACTTTTTGGTCTGATACCTATGACTGATTACTGACCAGCCATATTGGCTGATACCAAACCGATTACCTATATGCAGCCCGGCATCTTGGAGAGCAGCATCCAGCTGGTAAGCCTATTGTGGGGAAGGGGCATGGGGGAGGGAAGGAAAGGGGGAGCAGATAGAGGCCCCCACAGTGAAGGAGGGAGTATGGCTGGGGCACGGGGGAGCAGCTGCTGCCACTGTGTGCACTCCTGCGGGAGGCATGGGGGGGATGTGCCCCCCAGATCTGTGTACAGGATAAGGGAAGGCTGCTGCTGCATGCTCATGGGCTTGTGCAGGACTCTTCCTGGCATCAGCACTTGGGGCAGGTGGCAGTGGCACTGGGAGGATGCTACAGCAGTGGCTCTAGCCTCCCTGTAAAGCCCCTCCTAGCACTGCGGCAGCCCACCCTACAAGGCCCAAGCCCAGCTGCTGGGAAAAGCCTGGTTCAGCCCTCGAGCACCAGTGAGTAGCGGTAGCCTGCCCTTGCCCCATGCCCTGATTTGAGGGTCATGTGCCCCCATGCCTCCCCTGGGGGTACATGCAGCAGTGGGAGCTATCCGCCTGCACAACCCAGATAAGCCATCAGCTCCGCCCCTGCCCCAACCGCACTCTCTCTCATTACAGGGGCCTCAATCTGCCCCTCCCCCCCATACCCCTTCACCCCCAACAGACTTACTGGCCAGCTGCTGCTCTCCAAGCTGGCAGGGTGCATTCCTGGCCAGGTACATGCTGCAGCCGCACGCACACGCACAGCTTTTATCAGCGACTTTATTGGCCACATCAGCCAAAAAAGCTGATAGCTCATAATGTCAATTTTCTTTTTATCAATGCCAATAAGAGATGGACTAATGTATGTGCACCTCTACTGCCAGGTATAACAAGGAATAGCACAACAACAAAGTGCAATATTGTTAAAGATCAGAAAACGTAGTAAATTAAAGAAACGTGATCAACAGGCATCTAATTCTATAAATGTAATGCCATTGACATGCCAACACCAAAGCAAAGCCATGATAGCCATTTTTTCAGTAGTAAGTAGAAGAAATTGATATATTGAATTTATATGAAAATGAAATGTAAAGCTTCAAAAACTATTATGCAAGTCCTTAATCATCTGTATCATGCTCAGCATGACATACCTCATCAATTTGTAATGCTCACAGTTGAAAAGAAAATAACTCCATGAGTTTTAAACCCTGTTTAAAACGTTCTTACAGATAGCTCTGTTTACTTCCAAGCTAACTTAGCTTGTCATCTGAAGGGGCTTTATTTTTTAAAGAGGAAAAATGGCCTCCAGCATGCTTTATCCACAAAAGTTGCTGTAAGACCCAAAGCAACACTAACCATAATGTCCTCTACTCTATTCCATTAGTTTGCCTTAACCAAGACTTGAAGACCTCTGATGTGGCAAGTGAAAATATTATTTATAAAATTCATATATCTAATCTGAAAGATAAGATTATTTTAACAGGACCTTTATTATTTTTAACTGCTGGTAAAACATCTTGCTCTCATGAGCTGTTACAGCTATATAAACTACCTCTACCCTGACCCCTCCCTCAAGCCAGTAGGGATGTGTGAAAGAGGCCATATTCAATTTGGATTCGGCTCAAACTGGGGACAGTGATTCGATTAGTTGATTCAGATCACTGTCCCAGTTCAATTCAGCCGAATCCAAATCTGAAGACTCGATGCTGATTTGGAGAATCAGTGATTTGGCCATAGACGCAGCTTTAAATGTTTTTTCTACATACATTGAGGTACCCGCGCAGCTCATGAACACTGAGATTCTGGGCTGGATGGAGTGTCCCACAGGCATGCGGGAGGGGAGCCCCCCACATGCTTGGCAGCGGACCCAGAAGTAGACTGGAAGTAGTTCCAGTCCACTTCCAAGTGTGTAGGAAACCTTCCCTCTGTGTCCCCCTGGCTTAGCAATCAACCACAGTGGGACCCCAGTTGCCCCCCCAGACCCAGGAGGCACCAGTCACCAAGCCAGGGGGTGGAGGGGCAGGGTCCCCCATGTGCTCTGCAGTGGACCCAGAAGTGGACCGGAAGTGCTTCTGGTCCATTTCCTGGTCCACTGCCAAGCACGCTGGGGACCACCCCATGTTCTTGTGGGACGCTCCATCCACCCCACCATCTCAGCATTTATGAGCCGGCTGGTACCTTAAGGTATGTAGAAAAAACAATTAAAGCTGTGTCTGTATATGAATCATCGAATCTCTCCGAACGGATTTGGAGGGTTCCGATTCGAATCAGAGAGATTAAATGGTCTCTTGATTCAATTCAGATTCGGAGATTCAGCCACTGAATTGGGCTGAATCAAATCAGTGACAGAAGCTTTGCCCAGCCCTTTTAATCTGAACCTCTCTGCAAAATCATATATCCCAAATCAGCTCTGACAAAGATTTAGACTAAAGATTGTTTGATACTAAAATTACTAATATTAAAATAATATTTCCTTAAAAGAACTGACATCAGTAAAGTTTGACAGATTCACAACAGACCATCAACGTAAAAGGCTTTCCCTCTTGTAAACACGGGAGCGGGGAGAAGAGTGAAAGTAATGCAAAAGCCGTTTCTGTCTCAAACTTTCCTAGCTGAGACTGGGGGGATGATCTAGTACTCTGCAAAGAAAAGCATCCAAGGACGCTTTGTATGAACAAAAAGGGGTATCATGCAAACACTGGGAATCCTGCTTGACTGCTTCCCAGGTCTTGTTGAAATGTCTCTCTTCGGAAAATTGAAAGAACAAGCTGAAAAAAATTCAGTATCAATAAAAAACACAAACACCACACTTCCCTAGTATAAACCCTATAGTTACTAGTATCCTCATATTCACATGTCTGTAGTTGAATAACTTTGATGCAATTCTGATCTTGCTATTTTCTCTTTTCCAACAGGTACCTTCATATACATCTTCAGGTACTGTCCCTTCCACAGATAGGTCCTCATGCCAGTATCTGTGCTCAAAAACACTTTTCCATTGTCCCCCAAGCAGGAGTCCCCTAACTCCTTACAGATCTTAATGTGTGTCACCTTTTCTCCTACTACTACATTGAAACCTGTCAAAAGCAGGGAGTGGCAACATAGGGTCCTCAGGCTGGATCTGGTTTGCAGAGCCAAAAGGCTTTGCCTCTGTCTGCTTCTGAGCTAGGGCTAAGCCATGAGGAACTGCACTGGGACTGTGCAGCTTGAGCTGCACCAGTATTGCCAGCACATCTCCCTGCCCCTGCTCCCCAACTGCAGTACAGGCCCAGCTTCCAGACGCTTGGAATTAGCCGAAGCTGGGCAGCAGCAGTGTGGATGCAGCTTTCGCAGTGCAGGTCCCCACTGTACCTGCACTGTACTGCAGCCAGGAGTAGGGGTGAAGAATGGGCACTGGCAGAGGGAAGTGGCAATGGCCTCTGTGAAGCTCCCTATGGCCTGGAAGCTGCACTTACAAGCAGGGGCTTGGACAAGCAGTTGTGGAATAAGCACAGCTTCCGGGTGCCTGGCCCCACCACAGGTAAACCCTGCCAAACATGCCAGGTTGAAGCAAGGTGGCTTTGCCCACAGCTAATAAATGTTGCCAGCTTCTGTTCAAAAGGAACAAAAGCTTGTGTTTTGTTTGTAAAGATATTTAGGATCCTTTTGGGTGCTAGAAAAATAATAAAGGAGTTCTAATGATTAAGAAGTAATTACTTGACGCAACACTAGAATACAGTCTGATTTTTACTTCCATGACTTGCAGGAAAGCAGTAAGTAAGGGAAAGATTTTATGTCGAGCCCAGAAAGAAGGCATAAGGATGTTGGTCAGGTCTTTTACTTTTATGACAGACTGCTCTGGCAGCAGCCATCTATTTGTCAACTGAACCGCAGCATAAAAATCACCAGGCACTGTAAAGTATTAGAATCACAGTGTAGAATGTCATTAGAATATACAGCCAACTAAACTGACTCAGATTTGTCCCCGTATGCTTTTCCTACTTTCTTAGGTGGCTAACTTCTAGGCTATGGCAAAAGTTACACATAAACTGGTTTTAATGATCAGAAACTAGTTAAAACCTGTAACAGAACAGAAGTTCAGTGCACATCAACCAGTTTCAAAATGGCCAAAACTGGTTTAAGATAAACCTGGTTGGATGTAGTATCAGACTTAACTGATTTAGGTCAAACCAGTTTAAAAATTGGTTCAAGTTATATCAGAATCCCCCAGAATCCCAGGATGCTTTGCAACCCAGAGCTGGGTGGTGCTGTCTGCTCCAGAGAGCAGGGTTGGCCTTGCCCCTCTGCTCCCTAAACCTAGTTGGGGACTACAGCTGGGTCTCCCTTGGGGCCGGGGAGGAGGGCAGTCCCTGCCAGACTTTTCCCTGCTGGAACATGGGGGGGGAGGGGGCAAACAACCCCTAGACAAACCCTGGCTGGGATCTGGGAGGGGCTTTAATCCCCACTTCTCCAGCTCAGTGTGCAGGCCATGCCCCTTGCTCTCTCCTCATGTGGGACACAGGGGAGCAACAGCCTGAGAGGTACTGCCCCCCAGGCAAACCCCATCTGGGGTCTGGGGGGGGGCTTTAATCCCCTCCTTCCCTGGCTCAGCGCAGTGTGCTGGCAGGCACTGAGGGAAGCAAGCAATTGATAAGGGGAGGTGGAAGGGGAGGGAGAGGAGAAGGGGTTGTACTTTCCCTCAGGCCATGTGGGCGGGGGAAGAGGCTGGGGAACAGGGGCTGGAGGGACTGGTCTCCTGCCACCTGTGAGCACAGAGCCAAGTTCTGCAGGACCAGACTGAGAGGTGGGAGTTGTTGGCAAAGATCTGATAGATACCATCATCACATATGTGTCTGGAGATGGAGCTAAGGGAACAGGAGAGGGACTGCTTGGGCTGGTATGACCGAAGAAAGCAGAGGAGTCCATTTACATTATAAACCAGAACCTACAAAAGGCGGGAGACTGGACTACCTAAGAGGAGACAAAAGACAATGAATGCATGAGAGTCTTGCCAAAGGTGCTATAGGGGACAAGCATGCTAATGTCAAGGCACCCAAGGGAGAGAAGAGGTGCAAATGTGCCTGTAAAAACCCAAGTAGAGATTCTTCAAGAAGGACTTTCTGAATACCTGGCTATAAGGAGACACTCTGCCCTCAGGTTTACATAAGACTTATGCAAGGCTTTCTCTTGTCTTGTTGTTTTATTACATTCCATTTTAAGTTAGACTAAGTTGTGTGTGCTCTCACTGTGTTTTACTGGGCTATATCTTAGCTTTGTTCTTTGTTGTGTGCTTGAGGTTGTAAATTGCCATGTTCAATACATGTAGCTCACTTCAGAGAATGGACTACTCTTGCTCAAGCTTTTATGAATTCATTGCCACTACCTTTTCCCCACCCATGAACCTGAGCTGAGGTCTCATGCAGGCCACAGTGTGCTTAAATCGCCCCTCCCCCTGGCCTCAGCCCCAGGCTAGGGCCTGGCCATGCCCCTCTGCCCAAGAAGGGAGGGGAAGAAAAGCTTTGGAGCTTCGTCCCTTCCCTTTTGTAGTGGCTGGCAGACTGGGAGGCATGCCCTAGTCCTCCTTCCCCCACACTCCACCCAGCTTCTGGCCTGAGCCACTGCAGGCGTGTGAATGTATTTCCTGCAACAAAAATAAATGTCTGTTCACTTGTTTCTCAGTTTAATCTCTGCAGCTCAGACTAACCTGCAAAGACTGAATCCTACTGTCCGAGACCATGTAGAGGTTAAGATGACCCACATCCTTGCTGGAAGCAACTTAATGGCTGTATTATTCCAATCAGTAGGGATGGAATACTTTTTCCTTTCCTAAAATTGCTCTTTGACTCCATTGTTGTACTGCTTTTTGCACTCTGTGACAATACTAGTGCTCTTAAATGCTAGAGCATGAAGCTTGCCCAGAAGCAAATTAGATCCTGCTTTTTCCAGGGGTGTGCAAATTAAAGTTCTTTTAAAAAGAGCAATACTAAAACCTCAAACCACCATAAAGTATTGACAAACACTGGATTTGCTGTTTTCCTTATAGCAGTCTTCTACAGTCCATGACTGTTTACTGGTGATAGCATAGTAGTAACATTTCAGAAATTGCAAACAGCAAACTAAGATAACTAAATATCTCTCTTAAAGTAACAACTGACTTTCAGCTGCTTCTCTGGAAACAGCCTCCCAAAAATCTATGCAATATTCTTTTAAAGATATTAGCAAGGAGAGTACCAAGTGCATTAAACTTTTTTTCCTTTTGTCCATAGAATCAGCTAGCTTAATGTAGGCACTTGGTATGCTGAGAGTGCACTGTTCTTCAATGTCATTTTAACCTGATTAGTGGATAGAATTTTTCCACCAGCCTAGCAACTCTGTTTTAGCAAATCTTAGCAATCTGATTGTTCTTAGCCATGGTAAGCAATTTTAGCCACAACAACAATGGACTTGTCAATGCATTCTCTTTAACATCCTTCTAAGAACTAATTAACTCTCTTTAATTTGGGAGAGGTGTGAGTGAACTTCTGTTTCTGCTCCCTTACCATTTCCTGTTAGGAAGCTTTTACATTCCTTTGTGGGCTTCCAATTACTTCCCTTGACTCTGAAAGAAAGTGTACACCTTAAAGGGAAGTTCTTCTGGTCACCCGAGCCCAGTGAACTTTGGATTTTGGCTTCTTTGGGTCGAGCTTGTAAGGCTTTTACTTGAGTTATGCAAGAGAGATCAGACGTGTTTCACTTCAGAGACCAATGGCTTAACAAACCGGGTTGGCACCGAGAGCAAACCATGCAGGAGAGCAGGGTTGCAGGGGAAGGAGTAGAAGAGGGAAACATGGTTCCACGAGCAGTGGGGGCTGCTCTAATAGCATGCGGTGGCAGGAGGACACATTCTGGGGGGGGGGCGGCACATGGATTCTGAGAATAGGTGGGGGCCAGGAGTCCACTCCCCAGGAGTATTGCCAGGATGAGACTCCATCACAGTCCTAGCAGAACTGCTGCCACCACCATACTCTTCCCACCTCAGTTCTGTTGCTCTTAGAGAAACAGCAGCCAGGGACTGTTTTGGAGTTCCCAGCCCAGCAGTGCTGCTGGGGCACAATCTCCGTGGGGGTGTTGGGGAGATTCCAGCACCCCACCTAACTTGGCATCTGGGGCAAGTTTCTCTCCTGCCCACCTGGTTATGCTACCAACAGAGACACTTTCTTCAGCTCCCAACCATAAGCCTTAAAATCTACCATCCCACAACTTGCATCATCTTTGAGGCCAGAGGGAGAGGGGCACAGCAGGTGGTGGGGTGGCTGCAAGCTGCTGCACTGAGGTCTGCAGAGCGCATGGCTGGAGGCAGGTGCACACATGCCTCCAGGCAGGCAGCAGGGAAAAGGGCACAGCTACTGATAATGGGAACAAATTGTGGCAAGAATCCAAATCTCAACAGGATCTTCTACCAAGCCTCTCCTCCGATTGAATCAGAGGCCTTAGTCAGGTTAATAAAGGCCATTTAAAGATCTCTGCATTGCTCATTTCTCCTACAGCTGTCTAGCAACAAAGACCATATTTATTGTACCTCTAAGTGGTCTGAAACCACACTGAAACTTGGGTGGAATGTTCTCAGTGAGGCAAGTGAGTCTACTGAGGAGGATGAGGGCAAGGATCTTCTCAGCTATGGACAGGAGTACAATATAACAATAATTACTGCAATCCAATCCACCCCCTTTCTTGAATATAGTAATGATTCTGGCATCTCTCAGGTCAGTGGGAATCTGTTGATTCATATTTCCAAATTTTCATAATAATGATCTGCAGTTACTGATACCTTTTTTCCAACTTGCTTATAAATAAATGAATAAGGTGATCAATACCTTGCTTCTGTTTGGAGTTCATGGCATTCTGCCAAGCATTCAGCCCCTCTCCTCTGCATCTGGTCTCATTAAGTGCAGCAATGTCAATAGCAACTCATGCAAGTTCTGTGACCACAAGTGCTGTCCTTTTCTCCAGTTTGTCACTCTTGAAGGTCAGTTCCAAGGTACAGACATTCCAGGTTGTAAACTTCATTACTTGATTTGGACCACAGACAGAGTGATGTCACTGGACATAGCTTTTTAGTCAGGTGAAATGAAACAGACTATGTTGAGAGCACCCTTTCTAGCCCCGTCCTGATATAGGATGAAAAGAGCAGATCCTAAATAGTTCTACTCAGTCATGAGCACAGTTGCCAAATTGCATGTCTGTCTCAGTTCCAAGTACAAAACAACCATCGTGCAATCATCACCTCCACTGCAGATGTATAACAAGGGTCTTCCAGTAGTCACTAGCACCTGCCCCTATTGCCCCACGTACATCACTGTAGGACTTGCTGTGAACAGAAGACACCTATGTGGGTCTACTATTAATGTGGGGATGCCACTGCACACGAGCAACCACTGCACACGACTGTCCCACAAGAAAGGGAGCACCCCCGGGGGAGGCACCGGGTCCCCCCAGCGAGGGAGAGCAGGGGGGCGGGATCGCCAGTAGGCACTTCGGGTAAGTCCAGAGCGCCTGATTGGCAGATAGAGCGGGGGCGGGAAATTCAAACTGCAGCCTTTAAAAGCCGCAGTCTGACGTAGCTTCCGGTACTCGGGAGCTAGAAGCAGCGGGGAGAGAAAGGACACAGGCACACGTGTGTCTTACACACACGTGTGCCCCCTTACCTGACCCAGAGCGAAGATGAGAGCAGCAGAGGTGAGCGGAGCAGCAGCAGCTGATCCCCCTAAGGTAAGTGGGGCAGAGGGGCCAATGCAGCTGAGCCGGATCCGGAGGGGAAGCCCCCC
>NW_017728948.1:15346480-15383869 GCF_001723895.1 Crocodylus porosus
CCCAGTAATCTTTCCTGCCATGGCAGGGGGTCGGACTAGATGATCTGCTCAGGTCCCTTCCGACCCTAGAAACTATGAAACATTGATGACTCAAGTTCATCTTGGAGTCAGCTATGACTCTAAGATCCCTTTCCACTCCTGTGCTGCTGAAAGAGTCATCCCCCAGCCTCTAAGTGTGTTGGTGGCTCTTTCTTTCTTTCCTGCCATGGCAGGGGGTCGGACTAGATGATCTGCTCAGATCCCTTCTGACCCTAGAAACTATGAAACTATGATACTTTGCCAACACGATACTTAATCCAATGGCAAGGAAATCCTAGATGACCAGAGGTTTCTATTTTCTGCAGCTTTCATCTGATTTGAAAACCACTTTCATCTGTCTGCTCTACCATTTAGCAATTTTATTTTTGGATCACTATTAGACCGGAAACTTCATTCCTAACCTTGATGCCATGGATGACCCTACCAGGAGTACAAAACTCCAGATGACACTACTCTCAAGGTCTTTAACAGCATGCAAACATTTCTGCCTCAAAATCTCAGTCTGTGAGAGGCTGATTTGATGCACACTTCTCTGCTGAAAGAAGCGTTGAACTTTTGATACAATGAAATCCCCATCAGTTGTAATTTATTGTCATATTTAGTTACACAAAACAGAATGCATTTCTACACAATCTTAGACTAGTCCTTAATTCTGAGCCCTTCAAAGATTAATTAACGCAATCCATCCTAAATGTCTGCCCTGTGACTCAATGAGTAATTACAATTTTTTCCTGAGTTTGCTATCCTTTTATAAATTAGAAAATACAATAAAAATATAAAGTTAGAGTTTTGATTAACGATTTATGCAACAGGGAAAAATACAATTTCTAGTTTCTTTTTTATTTGATTTGTAAAATGGATCAATCATAGATTCACAGATCATCGTGTCTAGCTCTAATGTCTAATTGATCTTTGCAGCCTCCCAGCTGTTTGCCTTTGGACTGTACTGAAACAATGGTAATATGCATGCACACGCACACACGCACGCACATATGCACGCACGCACACACACACACGTACTATATGTTACTATGGATAGGGTAGATTTTTCATTTAAGAGATCAATATTTACAAAAGAGGTCAGTATTGAATACTAAAATCCTGCAACATTACAGATTGCCATTATGTACTTTGACCACTGTATTCAGCACTCTTGTATTCATATCAGTTAATATTAAATACTCTTAAGAAAAAATAATAAACCTAAACTGAATGGTTTATAAATATTTATCCAGTTAATTCAAAGGGATGTTGTTCATAGATTGCATTTATGCAAATTATTTGAGAGCAAATATAAAGACAAATTTAGTTTTACAAATAATTCCAAAAAGATATTCCCTAAGGGTTTAGTGATTAAGAAAACTGGACAATGTATCTGGATAAACTAAATGAAATATAAACGAAGCCAGAACATGCTATTCTGATTACCTGACAAGAGCGAAACTGGTTGACCAACAGAGTGCATCTTTGCGGGTCTTTTCTTCCATCCAAACTGTCTAGTTCAGCTGCTACTTGATTCAGTTCTTCATCTGCATAATAGAATTGAGCAAGGAGCTGTGGATCTGTTCTCTGCAATGAAGAAATATATACAATATTAAACTTAAATGTACCTTATTTGTGTTTAAATGAAGACTCTATTTAACTCCACGCATTTAAAAAGAATAAATAAACCCACTGCATGGATGACTAGAACAAGATCTGGGCAAAGGTACACATCTGACAAGACAGAGAAAGTAATGGGAAAATGGTAAAACTCATCAGAAGTATTTTTTTTTAATTCAGCTACTACATTTTGGGGTTGGGTGGAAGACAGGGAGAGGGACAGACTAATTGCAGAACCTGAAATATTATTACAATAATCATTCTCCCACAATTTCCAAAGTTATGTTGGCACTTACATTAATGCTGGCACCTGGTTATTCTGGCTTAATAAACAACTGAATCACAAGTTTTGTTTGTTAAAGAAATATAAACGATACGTTTCAGCTCTAGGAAAAACAGGCAAAAATTGTTTTTTTAACACAAAAAGAACAGAATGGTACAGAAATCCTAGGCTTCCAATATAGGATGAAGCATAGCACTTGAAATACAATAATAGAATACAGAGCCTTTAACCTCTAGGTTGCCAGTATGATTGCAGCCAAGGCTGGAATGACTGACAGTTGCAATCATCTGTTTGATGACCCAAATAAAATTATTCTGGTGCTCTCCAACCTGTGTCTGTGGGACAAGCTTCTGCATTATAGAAATCACTATAAAAACTGAAGTCAAGGATTGAAAATAAATGGATAACGAACTGTCATTCTCTGAGGTCAGTATTCAGGTGCACGGATGGGCAGTCTGGATTTGCTCTGGCAATGAAACATGTCTATGGATAGAGAGAATACTGGTCTCCTGTGCTATCTGGTACTTTGAAAGTCTATAAGGATTTGTAGGAAGGTTAATTCAGAAAACTATGTTAATTCAGAAAACGATGTTAACTGCATTGAAGAGAGAAGGAAATTAACTGCCAAATACACACACAGCTGGTCACTTCTTTCTTCCCACTGCCCTCCTTGTTTTGACAGTAGCATATATTTAAAGGAGATGTATTTTAAAATACTCTGTAAAAAAAAGAGAAAACTTACAATAGCTGTTGGCAGGGCCACATGGCATGTGGCATGTGGTAGTGTGGCAGGCCAGCAGGGGGTGCTCTTGTGCTGAGCCACCCACCTCTGGCTGACCCCCTTCCTGGAGCATACCCACTAGCCTGAGGGCAGAGCTGCCACCACCCAGGGATGGGCTTGATTCTGGCACTGTAACCCCTGGGAAACACAGGCTAGTAGCCCTCAAGGGTACTTGACTCACTTCAAGAACTTGGGGTGCTTCTCCCAGTTGGAAGCATAAGTAGTGGTCTCTTAGTCAGCCAAACCAAGGGGACCCTAAGGCATAATCTAAACCCACTCCCACTAAGTCTCCCATGCTAGGTACAAAGGAGAACTTTATTAGTTACAAGGAGTAGGGTTGGAATAGAGTACAGAGTTGAGTAGTATCAGAGAAATGCCACAGAGCAAATGCAGCGGCTGGAGTAGCCTTTGATCACACATCGAGTTACTGCAAGCTATATATCTAGTTAAATCTCAGGTAGCTTACTCACAAGTATCATACAGAGGCAGGTGGAGATTCCCTCTGGAGGCAGGCAGTTCACTGATCATGAGTTTTGAGAGAGAGAGAGAGCAGGTTTCAGATGGTCCAGCTCCTCTCTCTCTCTCTCTCTCTCTCTCTCTCTCTCTCTGAGTTTTCCTCATGGCTGCTGCCCCGTCCTCCTGGGCCATCCTCAACTTATATAGCCCTTATGACCTCATTTACCTGGTCCAATGGAGGCCAGCACCTGTTGGCTATCAGTCAGTCAACTAATTTGAAATGCATCACTAGTTGCTGGGCAGACTGACAGTTCCTAGCTCCCCAGGGAGCCCAAGCCCCTCACCCAGGTATGTGATGCCAGTGACATAGGCAGAGGGAGCAGGTTTCCTGCCCTCCTTCAGGAATGTATCCAGCTCAGGTTACCTAAAGAGATAGGGTAAGGTGTGTACCCTCAGCCCATCTTAACCAAATTGTCCTCCTATGCATTCTTTCCAGTTGGAGTAGGTGCACAGATGGTACTTGCCCTTGGCCAACCTTAGAGGTAGCAATGGAGCATAAGGGAGGGAACAGTTACTTAGATCCATGGGACTGAGGCCTAGGATGCAGGATGTAGAGCAATTAACCTTAACATTTTTAAGGTCGTTTTTCAAGATCTTCATTCCTATGTTCAGCTTAGCTTTAGTGTTGACCAGAGCACCCCAGGGGATGACGAGGTGGAACGGTTATAAACTGCTACAAGACGGTTTCACGCTGGACTTATGGAAGAATTTCTTTACTGTCCGAGACCCCAAGGTCTGGAATAGCCTGCCATTGAAGATGGTTCAAGCACCTATATTGAAGACCTTCAAGAGCAAATTGGATGCTTATCTTGCTGGGATCCTATGACCCCAGCTAACCTCCTGCCTTTTTGGCGGGGAGGCTGGATTTGATGATCTTCCGAGGTCCCTTTCAACCCTAATGTCTATGAAATCTATGAAATACCTGTATCATATGCACCCCCAAGCTGTAAAAAGCATGATAGCCCCATCACTTGGTTGCAAAGCACAGGAATAATAGGACAACAGAAAACACTGGGCATAGGAATCTACCATTACCAGGGTCTCCCAAGACTAGGAAAAGGCTTGCAATGGCACCCCAAAAATTAAAGGGAGAATAGGGAGTTATCTGGGGCTGAGGGACCATTCATTACATTTGTCACCTTCCAGGTTTGACACCTCCACCTCTAGGGACTTCAAGGTGGCAAGGAAAGAGTAGTTCATCAAGTGACAAACACAGAAAAAAAAAGGAAGGAGGAAATATTGGAAAGCTGATGACCTTATCAAAAAGGAGGACAAAAGCCAGAGAAAAGTAGAGCTCCTGGATGGATTACCAACAGTACTCTTACTTAGACCTGGTCTTACCATGATACAACTTTCAAACTGCTATACAAAGTACTTGTACCTTATAGCAGTTTATGAGTTTGTTTGTTAACACTCTGAAAAATAGTTATAGCATATCATATGACCCCAGCGCTCTTTCCTGCCCAGGGCAGGGAGTCAAACTCAATGATCTATCGCGGTCCCTTCTGACACTAAACAACTAAGAAACCATGAAAGAAGCTAAATGATAAACACGTCTGAAAAAATCCCTTTATACAAGGAGGTATATCATAATTAAACAACAGCATTTTGCCTAAATGACTTGAGTGGAAAGGCACCAGGATGTGCTGAAATACCAAGAGAACTACCGAAAAAGTTTGAGACGAGGCTTGAAAAGCCCTTTAGGAGGCCAGAAGACTTTACCACCTCAGTATGCATCCTAGTCCCCCAAAAGAACAATGCTATGGATTATGGGGATTAGAGAAAAGTCAGCCTAATCCTGCATGCCTCCAAGATTCTGTTTGAATTGACTGAATATAAGAAATGATTGATGAGGAGCTCAGCAAAAACCAGCAGTCTCAGAAGTAGCAAGGATTTGATAAATGCCATCATGAACCAGAACCTTATATTAAACTACATGCACTTGATTTTAAAAAAATACCAAATATACCAGTACAAATTAGTTGACACTACAAGATCCAGAGGAATTCACAGACTATAATACTGCACACAGAAGACTTCATTACCGACACGTAGAGGGAGCATGGGGGGGAGGGGGCATGTACCCTCTGAGATTGGCCACTGCCACTGGCATCTGCAGGTGGTCCCCACTCACTGCTGACTACAAATGGTGCCCCCCCCATCTCAGGAAGCACCAGTCATTCATGAAAGACTTAGAATGCAAAATAGGAGAAATTGTCTAAGAGATGGAAGGGAGGCAGACAAGGCTGTATAATGTCTTTACTCAATATCTAATACAAGGTGTTAATTAAATCAACAGAAAGCGGCAAAAAATAAATGACAAATGGACCAAAAATGCTGTTGACTGATTCAGGAAAAGGCCAACTAAAGTAATGAAGATTTTATAAGAATATAACAAAGATTATGTTCTGGAGTTAAACATACGTGAAGTGAGAACCACAGTTCATATGCAAATACATTGTAAAAATATGAAATATTTCAGCAAAAGGGACAACCATGCAGAAAGTAAGGAACTTGCACTGCCTAGGAAGCATTATCACAGAGGATGGAACATCTGGGCACTGGAATTGATGAGAAGGGACACAGAATTAATGAGTAGGATCTGACTTTTAACAACTCCCACCTGGTCTGCATTGACGTTATGGGTGTGCAAAGTAATAATTAAAAGCACTTTTTCTAAAGAAATTGTATTTGTTCATTTTATGGTGCTATCAAGGGTTTCTAAAATTGTCATAGAAGGACCACATAACTAATGAACAGCTGCTAGGGGTGACTGTACCTCCACTAGTATTAAAAAGAGAATATGTGAAAAAGTAAACCTTATGAAAAAAAAAGATGAGCTATACGCCACATTTTGAGAGTCCAACTGGTGATGCATGACAATGGAAATCAGAATGTAAAGCTGACAAAAAAAACAGCAGAAAGATCTTGGATGGATAGGCAAGACATCATGGGCAGAACAGAGAGAGATAGAGACTAGCTGAGGATAGAGCGTGATGTGCATCCAATAGCATCCAGTAACAAAAGATACTACATAACATAGCATCTTACTAATGGTCTATATTTACTATTAGCAAAATACAGGGGAAAAAAAGAAACCCATACTACAAAAATGCATGTAGCTATATATAACCCATGAGAAAGATCATTGTAACAGATTGAGTGACTTGAATCCTGTCAGCTATGTTAAATATCACCAGTGTTATTTGGCATAATACTTTTCAGTCACTAATCTAATAGGGCAATAGCAAAAGGCTGCCGCGGTAACTGGCAAATTGACTCTAAGAACCTTATTTATGCATAAGCTTAATAACATAAAAGATAGCTTTAAACTTATTATGAGCTCTAGCATGGCTGAAAAGCCTTTTCAAGGAAAGGCTAGAGCAGCTGAACGTACAATAACTTGAGAGTTTGAAGAAAAGAAGGTCCCCTTCCCCAAATTAAAATTTGCATGTTCTTTGCGAATAAAACAGAAAAACACCCACAAACCTTATCAATTTAAGGTCAGTTAGTGTCTCATTTGTTCTTTCCTCAACCTATTCACTGATTTCAGCTACTGAAGATCTTATTTAAGTTGTCAAACTGCAGACTAACAACCCTAAGGAAGGCATTGTACATTAGAAGGACTGGGAAGGTGAATGACATTTACAGCACTATAGTTAGAAAAATTTTATGCAATAACTATATTCAGTACTGTATCTTAAAATACACTGGGTACCAGCAGGACAGAAAAATATTTAGTTAAACTGCTTAATAAATATTGTTCAACTCAAACTTCTGTAACTGCTCTTCTCCAAATTGAAGAGCATTTCCCCCCATTTAACACTGACACTATTTCTAAACCTCTGACAGCAAAAATTAAAAGGAAGGCGAACCTAAAAACCTTGCATAACCACTAGTGAGGCTGGTTATAAAATAATATACATAAGCAGTCACTAAATTAAAAGACTCACCAATAAGTGAGTTATTTAAGCTATTTTTAAAAATTAATAGCTGATTCACATTAGCAAATAAGAGTCAAAGGCCTTACATGATTTCACTCCCAACCCACAGAACCCCACTGCCCTGGGCCATACTGGTGCCCCTCACTCCTGACCCACAGCCCCCTCCTTCCCCCAGGCCTGCAGCATCTCCCAGCTGCGCCACCCCTGCAAGCAAGGGCAGTGGCCCTGGTGCCACCCACCAGACATACCGCTCCTTGCTACCCCTGAAGGGCCCCTCTTCCCCCTTCTCCTGCTGAAAGGGCAGGTGCCTCCCCCAACTTCCCTGCTCTGCAGCAGCCCCACTGCTCAGCTTCTCCCAGTGTCAGCAGGCACCCGCCCCCACCCATCTCCTCCACATACACAGACTTACATGCCGCACACAGCACCCTGGACAGTCCCCAAGCCCTGGCCCTCCAACCCCCACTCCCAAAAGACTCACCTGTATCCAGCTGCTAAGGCTGCTCCTACCACCCGGCCTGGCTGGATGCCGGCCATGTCCTTGTGTGCACACAAACGCACATGGCATCCCCTGCCTCCAACTGCCCTCCCTCACTCCCCTCAGCCCCTTGCTTGGGCAAGCCTGGAAGTGCCAGGAAAAACTTAATTGTTGAGTAGTGCAAAATCCCAGAAATGTGTTCATGTTTGAAAGAAACACCCAGACTGAGATCAGAGGATGCAAAGAGGACAAATGTGGGAAAACCTAGATGTATGGGAGACCTAAACACGGGTGTGAACTTGCCTATCAATATCTATGGAGAAGTCAGTCCCAGAAGCAAATTTTGTTGCCTTATGACTCCTGCATGGAATTTACCACTGCCTGAACAATTTCTGTTTGCCAAATACTGACTTTAAACAAACTCTCAGAGGAAAAAAAGAAGAAATTTGGATTCAGGAAGCAATGTGTTAATATCTGGTGAAGCAAAGGCTTTTATAAATAAACTTATCTAAACCACACTACAGAAACAAATAGGGAATTTTAATAATTATGGTCCTAAGCAAAAATAAGAGACCGAGTTCAGAGCTCTCACATGACTGATCTTTCAAATTGGAGGATCAGAAGTTTTAATTGAGTTCTCTCTGCTGTGTTATGTTGTGTTGTGGATTAATGGTGTGATCTTTGATTAATTATGTCAATCATACATGGTCCCTAGCCAGATGAAACTGCATGAAACTCTAAATCTCTTAGCAGGGGGTCATGTGAAGTGAATATCCACAACTTTCTGAATTCAATTTTCTCTGATTAGCAGCAGAAAAGAAAAAGGTAGTATCAAATCTCAGCACTAATTTTCTTTCCAAACTATGCAGAAGATAGTTCAAATAATTTAGTCTGTATTTACTTCTTGCTTTTCACGGGCAAAAAATTAGTGCTTCAAATCCCTAAATATTAAAATGAACACTTTCAGTGTTAAATAAGTAATCTGGTTTGGGGCATACACAGTATTCCTCCATAATATCATTCCATGGACGTAACAGAAAAAAGACCCTTGGTTAAATGATTTCCAATGAAATATGTGGATTGTGGATAGTATTTAAACAAAGGTATTTCCTATTTTGAACTGAGGCAGATTTGGAACAACTTGTACCATACGCCTACAAGATTAACATAAATTAAAGTGATTAAGTGCATTAGGTTCTGAACTTCAAGATATATTTATTATGGTTTCTGAGCAACGTGGGCTAGGGACAAAAATTATACATACACCAGTATAACTGACTGACAACCAGTTCAAATCTTAACACAACAGAAGTTCAGTGCACGGCTGAAACCAACTAAGATAAACCTGGATGGATTCAGTATCAGACTTAATTGATTTTGGTTAAATCAGTTTACTGAACTTCTGTCCCAGATCCACTCCAGATTCAAGTTAACTCACACTGTCGCAACCTCCCAAGAAGTTTTGCACCTCCCCCACCACCTCGCCTACCCCACAGGTGGATGGGTTGGCTTTGGCCCAAGCCTTCTCCTCTAGCACGCACTCTAGCATTCCCCCTCCCCCAGTTTTTGGGCCTCAGGCTGCATTTCTGGAATCAAAAGTAAATTTGAAGGGTCTGAGGGTCTGTTCACTTACTTATCTGATCAATCTGTGCAGTTTAGACTAACCTGCAAGCATTGAATCGATTCGGCCTTGGACTTTTTGACTGCCTGCACTTAGTCCTAGTGTTTTCACCATGGAACTAGCAATAATTCTCAACCTCAACCAAGGGCCAAGTTGCAGGAAACAACGGTTCAGAAAGATATGTAGAACATACTCAAGATTAGGGTGGGGATCGAAGGCACAGAAAGGAGGGACTACAAACGTGTGTGAGGTTCTTTCTCCATTTGTGCAGTTACAATGCTGTGTCCTCTTGTCCTGACTACTTATGTACCAAAGAAAGGTCAAGAATATATAATGGAATTTGGCAGGTGACATTCCAGATGTTGTATTTGTTTTTATCCAAATATATGAGCGAAAACATTTATTCTTCAATCTGTTCTGTTGGACAGGTTGGTATACATTATCTTCCATGGGTTTTTAATATAGCCATTACGTATTTGTACATAAATTTCCTTCCTCATACATAACTTTTTTTCCCCTGATGATGCAAAGAATTCTTTTGCAGAAATGATGCTTGATGTGTGAATGGGGCACCCTAGAGCAGCATCTGCAGGGTACAGTGATGCAAGAGCTGTCAAAAGGGTAGGTATAGTTTTCATACACTGAAAAACCAAAGGAAATGTTTAGAAACTGGGGAATGAGCCAGAGATCTGTGTGTGCAATACAAGCTAAAGCAAACTGACAACAGAATAGCTATATGGCAGCTGTTGATTTGACTGCCATCACCTTATGTCAGTGGTGGGCAATATGTGGCCTGCAGGTTGGATTCGAGCTGCCAAGTGATTCCATGTGGCAGAGGCAGCCCAGACCATGGTGTGTACAGCTGGTCCCATTGCCCCCAGGTGCAGAGGTGCTGCAGCACACCCTATCCCTGGGTGTGGTTGTAATCTGTGGGGTTGGGCTGTGCAGTGCCCAGACTCCTCTTCCTGGCAGCCCCCACAACCATAGCCTGTGAGCAGGTATATGACCCGCTGCCAGGGCTTGGACCCTGGCCCTGCCACCTGGGCCCATCTGGCCTGCACCTACTGCCAGGGGTACCATGTGGAGTAGGTGGGTGGGGTCACCATGTAGACTTGTCTGCAGGGGGTCCTAAGCCAGGCATACTTAGTTGGGCAGACAGGGCAGGACAGGTAGACAGGGCCCGAGCAACGGCCAGGATCATAGGGTGGTCACGGCACAGGGCTAAGACATGGGGCAGAGCCCCCATCTGCTCCCCACACAACCCTGTGATGGGTGCTGGTTCCCTGTGGTTCCCAGGAGTCACTTGCAGATCAGCCCAAGGCTCTGGCATCAGCCCATGCTCCCAGCCCAAGCCCTAGCCCTGCCTGTCCATCCTGCTCCTGGATGCTGCTCCCTGCAGCCTCATCGCATTCACCTGGCCAAGCACACCCTGCTCACGTGCGTCCTGCCTCTGGGGTTACCGCACCAATGTCAGGAGACTCCGCCTGCCCACTCCATCTGGTCAGTAACCCTGCCTTCAAGCCCTCAAGAGCTCAACAAAACTCCTTAAGTGGCCCCCCAGTCCAAATAGTTGCCCACCCCTGCCTAATATCATGGAACCTCACAGGTTATTGTCAGTATAATTAGATAAATATTATAGGATTTGTGTTGGTGTCCTTAAACTTGCATGCGTGCGTGCATACACAAACCTGAAAACAACAACACGTAAGGGACAGTAAAGATACAGAATGATAAGTGAGAAGTGAACTACTGATAAATGAGAAAAGTGAACTTGTTCCACCCTGAAAAGTTTATAAAAGTCCAGATCTTTAAGGGCATTTAAGACATCCTAACTCCTGCTATGTGAAGGGTCCTATATAAAACTTAAAAATAGATGCCTAGATCTGATCCTGCCAGTTCCTTCAACTCCAAACATGAGATGTCTTCACCCATATGCTCAGAAGAGTCTAGCACTCAATTTTATGCACTCACAAGCATTACAGGTTTTGCATAAGCAGTACGCGTGTGCAGGGAACATGTAATGAAGATACGTGCATGCATATTTGATAAAAAGAAAAGCAATTTGTTTCATACTTTTAAGGGAATATGAGGCACACAAAGTGCGTGCAGCCATTCACTACAGCTTGTCTATAATCGTGCACCTTAGTTTAAGCTCCCTATACCTATAGATGATGAGGGGACCCAACTCTAAGTAAATTGGAGTGGGGGGAGTAAGCGAGATTGGTGAAGGGGGTGGCAAGATTAGAGGGTGACAACTGAGGGGCTACAAAGACCCCAGGTAGGATTGGGGGACTGGGATGGAACAGCAGAGTGAGGGCTGGGACTAGGGCTGAATTGTGAACACAAGCAGGTGTTTGGGACATGGTTAACCCTTTCCTAGATCAGGTTAACCCAAATCTCAAACTAAATTAGTGTACCTCCCAAGTTGATTGAATATTTAAGTTAACCTAATCCTGGACGTGTCAATCTAAATGTAATGCCTAAATGTAATGTAGAGGACCAAAATCGTACATTCATAGATGTTAGGGTCAGGAGGGTCCTCAATAGATCAAGTCTGACCCCCTGCATAGACAGGAAAGAGTGCTGGGTTCAGACGACTCCAGCCAAATGCCCATCCAACCTCCTCTTGAAGACCCCCAGGGGAGGGGAGAGCACCACCTCCCTTGGGACCCATTCCAGACCTTGGCAACTCTAACTATGAAGAAGTTTCTCCTAATGTCCAGTCTAAATCTGGTCTCTGCTAGCTTATGGCCATTATTTCTTGTGACCCCCAGGAGCATCTTGGTTGAGTAGAGCCTCACCAATTCCCTTCAGCGCCCCCATGATGAATTTATAGGCAGCCACAAAGTCACCTCTCAACCTTCTCTTCTGGAGGTTGAAGAGGTCCAGGTGCCTTAGTTTCTCCCCATAGGGCTTGGCCTGCAAGCCCTTAACCATACAAGTGGCCCTTCTCTGGACCCTCTCCAGGTTATCCACATCCCTCTTGAAGTGTGGCGCCCTAAACTGGACACAATATTCCAACTGCAGTCTGACCAGCACCCAAAAGAGGGGAAGCATCACCTCCCTGGTTCTGTTTGTCATGCATCTGCTGATGCATGCTGAAGTGCAGTTAGCTTTTCAGATGACTTCGTCACACTGATAACTCATGTTCATCTTGGAGTCCATTAGGACTCCAAGATCCCTTTCTGCTTCCGTGCTGCCAAGCAGGTCATTTCCTACGCAGTAGGTGTGCTGGACATTTTTCTTCCCTAGATGCAGCACTTTGCATTTCTCCTTGTTAAATCGCATTCTATTGTTTTCTGCTCATTTGGCCAACCTGTCCAAGTCTGCCTGCAGTTGTTCCCTGCCCTCCGGTGTGTCCACTTCTGCCCACAGTTCTGTATCATCCACAAACTTCGACAGAGTACACTTCACTCCCTCGTCCAAGTCACTGATGAAGACATTGAAGAGTATCAGTCCAAGGACTGAGACCTGCAGGACCTCACTACCCACTCCCTTCCAGGTCGATACTGACCCATCCACCACCACTCTCTGGGTACAACCCTGTAGCCAATTTGTCACCCACTGGACTGTGTAATCTTTCAAGTCACACCCTCTCAGCTTGTTCACCAGTATGGGGTGGGATACCATATCAAAGGCCTTCCTGAAGTCTAAGTAAACGATATCAACCCCTAGTCCTGTGTCGAGGTGTTTTGGAACCTGATCATAAAAAAGAGACTAGATTAGTCAGGCATGATCTGCCAGCTACGAACCTGTACTGGTTTCTCCCTCAGCATAATTTTTCCTGCTGGGCTCTCACATACATGAGCCTTAATAATCTTTCCAAAGACTTTGCCAAGGATGGCGGTAAGACTGACTGGCCTATAGTTTCCTGGATCCTCTTTCCTCCCCTTCTTGAAAATAAGGACCACATTGGCCCTTTCCAGTCCTCTGGGACCTGTCCTGTGTGCCACGAGTGCTCAAATATTTTTGCCAGTGGCTGTGCAACAACATCACCAGTGCCTTCAGTACCCTCGGATGGAGCTCATCCGGGCCTGCTGACTTAAACACATCCAGTCCTTCCAAGTGATTCTGCAATATCTCAGGGTCAACACTTGGTAGTCTGGTGCCCAGCTGTTGCCTCTCTACAATGTGAGACTTGTCTTGCCCCTTGTTTAGGAAGACTGAGGCAAAGAACTTATTGAGGAGTTCAGCCTTGTCCTTCCTGTCTGTCACCAATTGCTTTTGCCCATTCAGTAGTGGTCCTATTCCACCCTGGGCCTTCCTTTTACTCCCTATATCTGAAAAACAATTTTTTGTTATCCTTAACTTGGGACGCCATCCTCAGCTCCATGGTACCTTTGGCCTTTTTAACTGCCCCCCTACAACTGTGAGCTGAGGAGGCATACTCCTCTTTAGTAATCTCTCCCTGTTTCCCCTGTTTTATGCCCTGCCTCCCCCCCCTCCTTTTTACCCTTAGGCTGCTCTGGATTTCTCTGGTCAGCCAAGGAAGCCTCTTGGCCCCTTTCCCCCTTATCGGAATAGTCTTCCTCTGTGCCTGAAGGATCATTTCCTTAGGGCACAGCCACCCTTCCTGGGCTCCCATCTCGCAAATCTCCTACTCTGCAGTCTGTAATATATAACTCAACGATTTTTTTTTTAAGGAACATTTCTAAATAAAGCAAAATATGTAGATCTGAAATATTTAGGATATTCAAATAAGCCAGATAAAATTTCTAATGTAATGTTTGTATTACTTTGTATGTATAGGTCCTGAAAGTGCAGGTAAAAGCTAAAACAATTTTATCCTTAAAACACCTGTACAAAGTAGGCAAGGGCAAGCCTTATATAGTGACAGTGTTCCCTAGGGATTTTTTTAAAATCACTGACAAAATATTCTCCTTTCTTATTGTAGTCTTGTAGCCATGATGGTCCAGGAACTGCGGGAAGGGCAAGTTTTCATTTTATTTTTAAGGCGATATCTTTTATTGAACCAACTGCATAGTTTTGATACAGTTAGGCAAGCTTTCAAATGTCTTGCATTCTAAAGCTTGTGTAACTGTATTCCATCTCAAGAAATCCTTGCCTCTCACCTCTTTCTTACTGAAATATTCCAAGTTCCACTATTCCACGAAGCTTCTGCTGCTTTATTGTGCGAAAGTTTCAGAACTGTAATAAGGGAAAGTAATTTAAGAAAGTTTGGACTGTGTATATGGAACAATCCTGGAAAGTTTCTCTGCATGCTGCTTCAGTAAAACCTTGGAAAATGCATGCTCAGAAAATGCACTGAAAGTGAAGTTTCCAAAGAATCCAACTCAGGAAGTGCCAACATTAAGATCAGAGACACAATCACAATCCTTCTCCTTTTTATTGATGCATTGCGTATTCAGAGAGTTTAAAATGAGAAGGAACTATTAGAACATCTAGTGTGATCTGCTATATCTCACTATTATCCAATAGAAGTTTTACTGAGCCAAACAACTTGGATGAGACTAAAACATATAATCCAGAAACGCATCCAGTCCTAAACTGAAGACATCAAGAGATGAAGAATCCACGTTTTTCCACAGTCGTTTGTTCCAGCAGTTAATTACACTCATGGATAAGAGTCTGCACCCAATTTCTAATCCAGATTTTTCTGGCTTCAGGCCCTAGTTCTCATTATGCCTTTCTGTACTGGCTAAGGAGCCCTTTAATATACCAGTGTTTTGTTCCTAGTGAAAGTCCTTACACCCTCTTAAGGTACCTCACACCACTCTTCTTTTGTTAAACCAAGTGAGCTCCTGAAGTCTCTCACTAAGAGTTTGAACCTGCTCTTCAGTTACTTTTAACTGCTTTTTTTCTGCAGCCTCTCTCTCATTTTTTCAATACTGGATGCAATATTTTAACAAACATCTCTGCTTCTTCTCCTCTTGATACTCCTGTATTGTACATGGTATTGACAAAGTATCTCACTGGGAACTTGTGTTGAATCGTTTGCACACTATTATCCTGAAATCTTTTTCAGGGTCACGGTTTCCCAGGATTCAGTCCTTCTCCTTCATACATAGAAACTGCATTACCTATACTTAGATGCATTTGTTTTCCACATGTCTAAAATAAAATGTGTTTTAGTACAATTAACCTAGTTTACTGCACAATTCAGATGACTCTATGTAACTATCACCTGCTTATTTGTCCCTCTGCCCATCTTTTATCATGACAAATTTTAGCCACCACCGATTAAATAAAAACTACCTTTATGAATATGATCAAAAGTTGGACATATTAAAGTTTACTATCATTAATAAGACCACTACAGTATGGTATAAATGCTTGAAGAAGACTTGGCTATGCAATACTTATTTCAACTGCATTGAAATACGAGATGAAATAGAAGATATCACCTGGAGAATGTTACTTTATTCCGCAGTTTAGCTACTACAATATTTAATTTTACAACTCTTTTGATACATGTCTGCTTTGTGACAGATGGGGTACTAATCTGCATGCTCCTGTCTGCTTTTATTTTTCATTTTATAAAAGATCATCCATTGCACATTGCATTAATCACTCTCCATGTTTTACTCTTATTAAGACAGTTAGTTGGAAGAAACACTGGTTGCAATTGACCAGCTCAGTGAAAAACTGGTTGAGAAGTCACCATTGAGCTTTCCTTTCTTGTGGATACAGTTATGGTTTGTCGATTACCTGTAAATTAAATTTAAATCAGTCTACAGAACAGGTTTTGATTAGGTTGATCCATCTTAGAACACACTTGATCCATGATACAGTCAGAGTACTCTCTATGGCTGCATTTTAATTTCTCTTCTTGGCATTCTCTTCAGGGAATTGTGAGATGCACTCATTAATCTTAAAATCACATGTTTGAAGCTCATTAGCAGCCACATAAGACCAGTAAAATGAGATGCAATATGCCATGAGATAAAAAGATCCCATTGTCACATCTTATAAATAACTGACCTTTGTCTCTAAAATATTTGAGGTGTTTCTTCAAAAGGATAATGAGATCCAGCCACCTGCTTTGGTTCCCCAAGCATAAATATCTCAATCCTGGACAGGGCTGGGAATTAGAAAACCCTGGTGGCAGCTAAGTTAGATTTGACAGTTAAAGTTAATCAGCTCAATTCTAAAATTTGAAAGTGGCACCTCCAAAGACACTAAGGGCTCCTACAGATGTGCGGGGAGCCTACTTCAATGTGTCGGAGCACACTTGATTAACCAAGTCTGCTGGAGCACAGAACCCAACATGGTCTGTCTGGCAGCCTTCCGCGGCACATGCATCAGCAGTCCCACACTGAAAAAATGGCAGCAGGTAGCTTGCAATAAAACATGTTCAGTGAGCTTTAGTTCAAAGCATCCCACTACCATTTTTTCAGTGCAGGAATGCTGATGCATATAAATGCACAGGCACTTTTAATTAGCACAGCTCACTTAGTGCCCAGCGCTGTCCTGGAGCATGTGTAAAAATGGCCTAAGTTTCACTTTGGAGCTTTTTTCTTGCTGAACCAAAAGGGTCAAAAAACTCCAAAACTACTGGAAGCATTTGTGTGCTTAATTAAGTGAAGAGATATGGGCACAAAGGTAGATACTTCCTTAGTGCTAACTGCTATATGTACTGCCCAGGTGTGGAACTGATATATGAAAGCATGCAGCATGAGTAAATTAACTTGAATACACTTTTTGTAAACTACTGTAGGTGAGTGGTCATGTTTACTGCCCAGCAGAAATAGTAAGTGAATTTCTCCACACACACACTTCCTACCACAAGAGTATGGGATCTCACTTACAAAAAGGAAGCAGCAGATTTAAGAAAACTCAAACCAGAATAAGAAATACCATTAGCTCAAATCAACAGAGAAAATGTGTTGCAGTAGGGAAGCTGCTTATATGCAGATTATACGAGCAATTCTTTCATGTTGAAATGCAAAGCTGAAAGAAAAAAAGCAGAGATTTGTGAAGTTTTATTAACACACATAAAACATGCATTTTGAGTGGTACTTGGATAGTTATGATTGCTCTGCACTAGGAAGCTTTCTCTAGAGCCTACCACATCTTGTTAGTATTTGTTCCACTGGTGGAATGACAATGGGAGCATTAGTGTAAACAGAACTGCTACAGCCCACACTAAGTGCACTTAGGCCAGATTACTCAGGTATATAAATCATCTGTGTCTTCTTGTGTTGGTGTCCATGCATAGCCGCAGGTAAAGGGATGAGGGCTGGATGCCCAGATGACAGCAGTCAACTTCCCGGTCCTTACAATAAATGTAGTGGTTAAAAAAGTGCCATGAATAAAAATAGCTGTTGCAAAGCACATGAATCAGAGGGGAGGATGGGGGGGACTAACAAAGGAAAGAACACTGATTGAGATCTGAAACAGGAAGGTTTTCAATTAGGAACTTGATCTTGCTCTCCAGCATTCAAAAAAAAACCTGTCTACTGTTTTGAAAAAAATAAGTTATTCTATATGAATGATATTCATTTAAAAAAGCAGAATAGATCCCTAGGGGTTCAAAATACATTCAGCTGTGCAGTTTATATTTAAAAAGACAGCTACGCTGCAATTTTATAATATAGTAAACTGATATTTATACCTCTTGATAGAGGTTTTAAAACTATCCAATGGTAATAGGCATTATATACCACATGCATTTGTGGGGTACTATTATATTTAAAATGAAAAACTGGTATGAAATTTAACACCTACTAGTAAAAATCAGGATATGCACAACATCTAAGAGTAAAATAGCTGTGTTGAAAACCATTAAACTTCAGGCATAAAAAAAAATAATTGCTTCAAATTTTGCAGGTGAAAAATAAAAGGTTTACATTGATATAAACATATGTTAAAAGCTGGTTATTCAGGTTTCAGATCCTTAAAAGAAGTTTGTTCTGGAACTTAAAAGGAGCCTTCTTCAGGAAGGATAAATACATAGATGTTAAAAAACTCTGCCCTTAAATTTTGTGTGAGCAGGGCAGCACCACCGGCTCAGTGTTCTTGCAAGGACCTATATCTGGGCTTTATGACCGCAGGTGACTCCCGCTCACTTGAGCCATATGCTGCCAAATGCTGAGAGTTTCAACCACCGCTTGCCTGTCAGGGCTACTCAGACTCCCCTCGAAGGTACACAGGAACACATAACCCCAGGCATGACAAGGAGCAGGAAACCAGTCACAGTGTGGCAGGGATGAAGCCACAGAGCCAGGCTAGGGGATGGATGGCAGGTAGGGGTCCCTGCAAGGACAGAGGGAGGAGGGCCAGTAAGGGTAAAGCTGGGGGGGTTAGGCTGGGGGGTGGGTTGGAGGATGCAGGCTGCAGGACAAGGGAATGAGTAGGGGACCCCTGGGGTGGGACAGCATGTGGACACAGGGCAGGGAAATCTGGCAAGAAGCAGAAGCACCTGGAAGAAGGGGAAGAGAACAACTGGTTCCCAAAGCACTGTCTGAACAGTCATGATCCCCCTCAAATCCACAAAGGGATGCGTGCGTAAAGTCCTCTAATGAAGCAGGGGCACAGGAGGGCAATGACAAATCGCTGCTTTTACCTGAGAGCACCCGAGGGCCAAATGATTTTGGAAAATGTGAACACTTCATTCTGAGTTTTTTTAAACAAAATATCTTAACACTTTGTTTCAAAATGGTCTTCTCATAAAAAGGGCTCATTTACATAAAGGGTTATCTGGGGTGGGCAATTCTCTCAGGCAGAGGGCCGCTTACTGAGTTTTGGCAAGTCATCGAGGGCCACATGACAGGCTCCAGGTGCAGATAAATACTAATTTTCTAAGTTTAAGGGCCCCACGGGTTGGATAGAATAGCCGGGCAGGCTGCATCCGGCCCACACGCTGCATTTTGCCCACCCCTGGGTTAAGTAGTACTAAAGAACCTAAAAATGGAATTTATATTTTCAGTTGAATTAAGTATTTTATCAGATATAGTAATAACATAGTTGTTGCTGCTTCTCGGGAGGGAGAACAAACCCAAAGCTTTGCTGTTTCAGACTGACCTGAAATGCTTTGGAGTTTTGTGTCTGATCACTAGGCTGGGGGTCGAGGAAAAAATAAGTAACCATATTATTTGGACTGCCTGATTTTGGCACACTGCATGGCTGACTGTTTCTTAGTCTATTACTGCGGGACAGAAAGCTTTACAGCCAAATCTCCTGAGGGCCACATGTCACCTCTCACTCTTATATTCTTCCAGATACACTCACCCTACAGTACATCTTTCAAACTTACCAACTTTAAAATGAAAGTACTTTTAACCATGAGAACATGGAAAAAGCCAAAACAGGCTAATCAATCACTATGCGAACATTAAGCTTTCTAACCTGAAAAAAATATTTGAAACCATCATATAAAGTCATTTTTAAAATGCTTTTAGCAATCCGTTTCAAATGTATTCATAATATTGTCAAAGTTTTAGATTTAATCCCAACTTTATATACCTTTTCAGAAATAGTAAAATCATCTTTTTCAGCGTTAGTTGTAAAAGACAAAGATGGCCTGTTCATAGGCTGACCATAAGGAAATCCAGGAAACCGTTCCCCTATTCCATCCACGCCATGCTCTCCCAAGTCAGCAGGCAGAGGTGGGGTGCATGGCGCACCATGCTGCTCCGTGCCCGTCCACTGTCTCCCTGCAGGACTGCGCCCCACATCTCTGCATTTCTGAAATGCTCACTGTAACTCTCACCAGCCGGACACGACCGGCCTCCAAAATCCAGGACTGTACCAGCTAAAGAGAGACGTATGGTCACCAGGCTTCTACCAAGTTCTTTATGGTTCAGTCCAATTCTAGGTTTACAGACCTTTTCACAGGGAGTACAATGAAAAAATGCTTGTTAGCCGTGTTGCCTCTCCCCAAACGCAAAACTAATTAATAGGTTTTCAAAATTTTCTGGACTAGATGTCATTTTAGCTTGCCACAGCAAGCTCCCCAATAACAGTATCTGTCATAACTAGCAATAGTCTTTTCCAGACCATTTTGTATCATGTCCTGTGAATCTTGATGTTTTGCTAATTAGAGTTCACTATCCAACATCTTTGAGAATTGTCATCTTCTATGCTAAAGCAGCATCTGGTCTAGTAAAAACAATCCTTATAAAAGAAGCACTTTATCCTGTATTGCTGACTATTTATACAACCTGATTTGAGATTTTATCTTGGCTTCTATGATGCTGATGAGATTTTTTTCCAGCTCTTTGATATGCCAATTACTTGCACCTATTTAACCACCAGAGAACAGAGCCAGAAAACACTACAGCAAAGTAAAATGTTGTTTCTAGTTTTCTGTGCAATGCCAGGTGAGCTTTTGGCTATGCTGCAATAGAGAGGATATTTTATTTTTAACGCAGCAAATATTTTGGTTAATGGGAGTAGTATTTGATTAACCTACTCCAAGGTAGATGAAATTTGGTACAACAATTGCCCTCATCTCAGCAGGCTTGCTGGTGATGAATCTGAGGTCCTCTGGAATATATTTAATAAGAGCATAATCATCTGTGTAAAGTTGTTCACACACAACCTTATTGGAGGCTTTTAATTTGCTCAGGTTGAAGACCTTGCCAGATGTTCAAAATTTAACAAAAATTTGTGACATCATATTGTTTATGCCATCAATCATAGTTGCAGAAAGATTTAATAGGGATTTTGTAAGTAAACGCATCTGCTCAAATGCTGTGATATCAGAAATGGATTCTACAGAGTGCCTTCCACAGAGACATTCCCTGGTTTTGCATCTCTCGTTTGACACTGTGATTTGCAATGGATTTCTCCAAGAGTTGAACAGAGAGCTTTCTACCACATCAGTTAGCTAAAGAAAGTAATCTTTGGAACAATCAATAAGGATTTTTATTTTATATATACACATGTACGCATATTATAAAAATTCTTATCGGTAATGTATATGCATGCACACACTTTTTTTTTTTAAACATTTGCTTCAGGCAAATATGATGGATGACATAGCAAATCCATGTCCCCTGCTCCATGCCCCCATGAACAGACTTTTTGCTCAGTTAAGCATTCTTTGGACTCTTCAGAAAATAGCTGTAAGTCTTGTCCTTGAGCTCCCCGTCATGAACTGAGACTCCCTAGGGAAATGAACAGACTTATACAACCGATCTTTCCTTCACTATGGCAGCTCAGCATCTAACACTCAGATATACAGTTTAAAATGTATTTTCTTCCTATTAACATGCAAGTTGAAAACACTTACTCTAAGACTTTTCTGTAACAGCTAACCAGATTTAAGTATTAAAGGTACAAAAATGCAGATCATAAATTAAATTGATATTAATTATGCATTAGAGATATTAATTTAGATATAAATTATTTTAGCATAGGAAATGTGTCTCAGTTAATGCAGAATGTATTTCATGAAATTACTCCACAGTAGGTGATATCAGACTAAGCAATGAGCTTAGCACACCAATATGTAATTTCTGTGTACATGGGTAGGTAATTCATTGAAATATTCTGTGTTAAGAGAGGAAAACACCCAGGCAATGCCATGGTTGGCATCTACTGTAGATCACCAAACCAGGAGGAGGAGGTAGACAAGGCTTTTTTAAGGCAATAATATGAAGTATCCAAATCACAGGACTTGGTATTTACTGTAATATCTATTGGGAGGGTAACACAGCCACACACAAACAATTGAGGAAGTTTTTGATTGTGTTGGGAACAACTTTTTGGTACAGATGGTGAAGAAACCAAACCAAAGGAGAAGCTCTTCTTGATTTTCTGCTAATAGCAAGGGACCTAAAAGTGGAAGGTAACTTGGGTGACAACAATCACGGTCTCAAGGAGAGAAAGAAAAAAACAAGAAGAGCAAAATAAAACCACTAGACTTCATAAAAGCAGGCCAACAAACTTGGAGAACTAGAAAGCAAGATCCCATTGGAGGCAAATCTAATGGAAATAGGAGAATTCATTATGGTCATAGATACTTTCCCCAAAAAGAATGGGCAAGTATGGGCCTTGTCACATGGGACACTTAGACACATTTTATTTAGATTGTAGTAAGCATTATTGTTCCATATTAAAGTGTAGACCATGTTATAAGCTGTTGCACAGTAATGCTTTCTACCGTTTCAGCCCACACCAGAATTTTAAACTCTAATTTCCATGGAGCAGTCTGACAATAACTGAACGTATATTACTTAATATGATCTGGAGAGATGTCCTGAAAGAGTCATAACTTTACTATGGTATGATCACTCTTAGCATGTGTTTTACGGTTTGAATGTGCAGCCACTCCAAGTGCTGTTAACATGTCCCAAGTGTAATGTGTGACATGACCCTATGAAAAAACAGAGTGGGATACTTAAGAGAGTTGTTCAAACATTATTCCTAAATAAGAAACAGCCATTGTTTTATTATGGACTAATACTTAGTAACTAATTAGCAACACTTCCAACACATGTGGACCATAGGTTCTCTCATCAGTAGGACCAATAAATCAGGAGCTTTTATCTAAATAAAGACCTGAACCTCTCAGAAGTATCAGGTTGGAAGACAGTCAGTCATGCAAGAATTACAACTGCAAGAAAACTAAAGTATTCATCTCCTTTTGGGTCCACAAAATTAGTAAAAGAGCAAGGAGCTGTCACCACCCATCAAACCTAAACGTTATTTACAGGTTTGGATGGGATTTAACCATGGCTAAGGTTGAAGGAGAGAGAAGAGAACAGAAACATTATGGCTGAGCCCAGAAGGACTGAAATCAATAATCTTCAGTGTACTAACTTTGGTTGGAAACCCTCCCAAAAAACAACACCACTTATCCATAGGAGAACTCCATTTTCATTTCTGTGGAATTTTGTGACAGCAAGCTCAATGCAACTGCCATATTTTCTCACATACAACATTCAGCCAGTTCCCCAAAATCAGTCCCCCCAAATTGGTGCGTGTTTTAAGCAGGGAAGCTATTTGCTTCTCTAGAAAAGAAGCATGCCTGGAGACAGCAGGAGTGGGACAGGGGGGAAGCAGCAAAGCCTGTGCACTCACAGCAGTTCAGCCAGGACTACTTATTTTCTGGCTGGATAATACTGATGTCCCTCCCCCAATCTTGGACCCACACCACCTGTCCCATGTCCCCCTTGTCCTCAAACCCAAACCTCCCCCACTTCCTCCCAGGGTTTGCCCTAGGTGCCAGCTTGGCTCATTATTCCACTACTGTATCAGGATTGGACTTAAAACATAGTAATGTAAGTCATGCTGACATACTTCTGCTGCCCTACCAGCTACTGCTGTTTGCTACTAGTGGCACTCAATGCACCAGGCACTGTGCAAACATTCACAAACAAAAAAGCTGCAGGAATTGAGAAAAGGGAGAAAAGATGCGGCAGAGGGCAGAAGCAGAGGTAGAACATGCAATGAACTGCTCACTGATGTATTTTGGAGAATTCTACGTTTATTATTACTAATCTTCCATAAATTAAGACAGCAAAAGTGGATCATCAGCACTGACTTACACATGGATTGGTTACTGGTTTGGAGGATCAGTGTAGTCCAGCACAGTATACAAAGGGTAATAAAAGGAATGGACTACTTGCGACACATTGCAATCATTCTGTTTAATGCACTGCTGGAAGGTGCTTTGCTAGGACAATGATGTCAGTAAATCAAAGTCTTATACAGAATGGTCTACAGAAAAAAAAAATGCAAAGGCTATCTGGTACAATCAGACAACTAGAGCATGAGACGCCACCACAGCAATACAAAGGAGTCTGGACAGGCAATCCAAAGAGATAAAAGGGTACACTAGAAGGAAAGACCTGATTTACAAGATCGTAAGAAATTAGGGCTAGAAGGGACCTGATAAAGTCATCTAGTCCAGACCCCTGCTCAAGGCAAAATCATCCCTGACTAAACTATGCAGCCCAGTGTCTGTCCAACCTGCTCTTGAAAGTTTTGAAGCATGGAGATTTCCCAACTTGTCTGGGCAACCTGTTCCAATGCCTGGACACTCTCACAGTCAGAAAGTTCCTCCTAATTTCCCATCTAAATACTTCCTCATGCAGCTTGAAGTCATTTCTCCTAGTCCTGTCCCTGGCAGCAACACAAAAAAGACTCATCTCCATGCTCTCTATGATCAACCTGCAGGTATATGAAGCCTGTTATCAAAGCACCCCTCTCCCCAGTCTTCTCTCCTGGAAGCTAGATAACCATAGTTCCTTCAGCCTTTTCTTCATAAGTTTTGCCTCCAAGACCCCTAATCATTGTCGTTGCCTTAAACTGGACTCTTTCTAAAGTGTCTATGTCCTCCTTGAGGTGCAGAGCCCAAAACTGGACACAGTACTTCAAGCGAGACCTGGTGCTGGCCACGGGTGATGACCTGGTGAGTGGGCTGCAGGTGAATTCATCATCCAGCGCAATGTGGCAAAGGCCTGCAGCCCTAGATTTCAGGAAGGCGGACTCAATGAGCTAAGGAGAATAGTTGGGGAAGCACTGAGGTCCCAGAGGGGCGGGGAGCCAGGTGTCCAAGAAGAGTGGTTGCTCCTTAAGGAGACAATCCTCCAAGCCCAAAGGGAGGTAAATCCCAACACGGATCAAAGTGAGCAGGAGGGCGCAAAAGCCCCTATGGCTCACCAAAAGCATCTGGGAATGTCTCCTAGCTAAAAAAGAGGCACATACCCAATGGAAAGGAGGGACCATCACCAGGGAGGGCTATACTGCGGTTGCTCGGGGATGCAGGGGGGCAGGTGGACAACATAGAGAGGGTCCAGAGGAGGGCCACTCGCATGGTCAGGGGGCAGCAGGGCAGGCCCTACGAAGAGAGGCTACGGGATCAGAACCTGTTCAGCCTCCACAAGAGAAGGCTGAGGGGGGAATCTAGTGGCCTGTTGCAAACTAGTCAGGGGGGATCAGCAGGCACTGGGGAAGTCCCTGTTTCCCCAAGCACTACCAGGAGTGACCAGGAATAACAGTCATAAGCTGGCAGAGGGTAGATTTAGGCTAGCTATCAGGAGGCGCTACTTCACGGTCAGGGCAGCTAGGATCTGGAACCAACTTCCAAGAGAAGTGGTGCTGGCTCCTACCCTGGGGGTCTTTAAGAGGAGGCTAGATGTCCACCTTGCTGGGGTCATTTGACCCTATTACCCTTTCCTGCCATGGCAGGGGGTTGGACTCAATCTGCTCAGGTCCCTTCCAACCCTAGAAACTATGAAACCTCACTGGTGTTGAATAAAGTGAAAGAATCACCTCCTTTAGCTTGCAAGTGACACTCCTGTTCATACAACCCAGGAGGCTGTTGGCATTTTATTTATTTAATTTTTTTTTTTTTTTTTTTACAACAAGAGCACACTGTTGCTCATATTTAGCTTGTGGTCTACAATACCACGCAGGTCCTTCTCTGTAGTACTGCAGCTTAGCCAGTCACTACCCAGTCTGTATTTGTGCACCTAATTATTAAATTCCAAATGCAGGACTCTGCAGTTGTCCTTGTTGAATGTCATCTCATTGATTGTGGACCATTTCTCCAGTCTATCCAGGTCATTCAGGACCCTCGTCCTACTCTCCAGAGCATCCACAGTTCCATCCAGTCTGCTGTCATTTGCAAAGTTGCTAAGTGTTCACTTGAACCCATCATCCAAATCATTAAATGCAGATGTTAAACAATACCAGAACCAGGGCAGCACGCCTAGGAAGCCCCATATGATGTCTCCTCCCAATTTCACATTGAGGACTATCCACTGAACAAGATGACCAATTAGTTATGTATCCACCTTATACTAACTTCCATCTAATCTGCATTTCCTTTGTTTGTTAATGAGGATGTCATATGAGGCCATGTCAAAAGTATTGATAAATTCAAGATAAACCACATGAACTGCTATCCTTGCATCTACAGAGCCTGTCACTTTATCATAGAAGCAAATCAGATTGATCAGGCATGACTTGCTCTTGAATCCATGCTAGCTGTTCCTGATCAACTTGAGTGTCCTCTAGGTGCTTTACAGATGATTCCTTGAGGACCTGCTCCATGATCTTTCTGAGTAAGAAGATCAGGCTGAATGATCTGCAGTTCCTCAGATCTGCCTTTCCTTGCTTAAAGATGAGTACTAAATTTGCCCTTTTCCAGTCATCTGGGACCTCACCAACCTCCACAAGTGCTCAAAAAGAATAGCCAATGGCTCTGGAATTACCTTAGCCTAATCCTTTTGCATACTCAAGTGCATCCCACCCAGCTCTGCCCATCTGAAAGCATCTTGCTTTTCTAAGTACTTCCTAACCTGTTTTTATACTACTTTAAGTTGTTTGTCTCCTTCCCCAACTCTGCCCTACTTGTGAAAACCAAAGTAAAAAAAGCACTGAATTCTCTGTATCATCTGCAACTAAATTGCTTTATGTATTCAGTAAGGGATATATGGAGTCTCCCATCTTCCTCTTACTTCTGCCATATGTAGGGAATCCTTTTTTATTGCCTTTTATGTCCCTTGCCAGCTGCATCTCAAATTATGTCTTGGCCTTAGTAATTTTCGCCCTGCATGCTCATTCAATACTCTTATACTCTTCCCTAGTACTATGACCATGGTTCCACTTTTTATGGAACTGAGTTTCAGCTGCTTGAAACTCCTAACCAGGCTGATCTCCTATCACACTTCCCATTCCTCTGCCTTATTGAGAAACCTTGCTTCTATAGCCTTAAAAGGGCCTTGTTAAGTTACAGCCAGCTCTCCTGGACATTTCTCCCTTCAGTCCTGCCTCCCAAGGGGTCCTAACCATCAGGTCCCTGGGTTTGCTGAAGTCTGTTTTCTGAAGTCCGGCATCCCTATTCTGATACTCCCTTTCCTTCTTCCCCTTAGGATTTTGAACTCTTCTCATTTTGTGGTCTCTGCCACACAAGTTACTTTCCACCTTCACTTTCTCAACCAATTCCTCCCTGTTAAGTCAGGAAGAGCCTCAGTCTCTACCATGTGAATCAAAAAGTTATCCCCAGCACACACTAGGAACTTGCTCCTCTGCTTGTGCACTGCTATATTTCTCTCCCAGCAGATGTCCCCACAATTAAAGCCCCCCATGAGAACCAAGTCTGGCAATGTGGAAACTTGTCACTTGTTTAAAGACCTCATCCACCTCCTTCTCTTGATATGGAGATCTGTAGCAAATGCCCACCCTGACATCTGCCCCTTCTGACCTTTACCAAGAGGCTTACAATAGGCCTTTCACTTCATGTTGCACTTACAAACACAAGTAAATCACCAGTATATGTATGGCAACACCTTCTCCTCTCCCCTCCTCCAACCCCGCCTGCCTATCCTTCCTGAACAGGTTATACCCATCTACGGCAGTACTCCAGTCATGTGAATGATCTCACCACATCTGCATATTCCCAATTACACCATTAGTCTGCGATTGTGCTAGACATCCTATTTGTCCTGTTTGTTCCCCATACTTCTCCCATCAGCGTATAAAGGCTATGCATCTAAAACCTTGAAGCTGAGGACAGGAAACTCGAATGAGTAGAGGGGCTCAAAATGGGCCTAAGGCACAACGAATCTGAGCTCGCCACCATATTTACAGGAGAACAAGAATTACTTTTTCATACTGTCAGAGAAGCTTCTCCACATATGTTAAATGAACAGGTTCATACATTACAATTCATCCTCTGATATACAGGGATATACTCATTGATCACTAGAGTGCATTTCATTCTAGGTTACCAGGGATGTGATCAACAGGTATTCACTGGCATAGATTATAAATAAATGAAGCCATGAATGTATATTCTTCTAATATAATAAATTTGTGAGCCATTCACTTTAGATTGAATCCATTGTGAAAGTCTCTAGAAACATTTCTTTTTGTGTCTTAGATTGTGAGGCAGAAATAAAAATGGATTTTCAAAACCTAACACAAGTTTTTATGACCAGTAGGTGGTCAGTCACCACTTCAAAACCTTCTCTTAAGCTGCACTGTTTTGCCCCTACACTCTATCCCAGATGTGTAACTGGGCAGTTTTGTGCCCTGCGTGGCAGTAAGACATGAGGGAGCAGTCAGAGCCACATTGGTGTCAGTGGTGTGGAAGCCAAGAGAGCACTGGAAGCAGCAGCAGCTATTTTTGTGCCCTCCTTCCCCAGGTCGGTATCGGGAACTGGTGCTCCAGTCACCTTCTTCCCTTAATTACAACCACTGTTCTTTTTCTTAGGCAAGGAAGGGATTTTCTTCCTGCCTGTACCTAGCACATTTTTTTATATCATCAAAAAACTGTTTTGTTATGGTATATGCCCCGCAGAAGCTCATAATAAGCCTCTGATGGATATTACTTAAATATTTGTAGTGCAGTAGATCTCAGTGACCCAGTCCCAAAAAGCCCCTATACTGTTAGGCTCTGGAAATTGTATATGTCCCAAGTCACAATCCTTGCCACGAAGAGTGTACAATCTTTACTATTTTTTTTTTTTAAGCGAGACTGGCATGATGGGTCCAAATCTTGCTAAATGGTAATAATTTGGAAATCAGAGCCTCAGGTAGTTTCCTGTTTAACTGCAGCATTTCTGTCGCTCACTTTTTTCAGCAGTTGTTAAAATCCTGGCTTTTTCTTTATTATTCAGTTTTGTTGTTGCTCACTCTTTTACTTATCCCTTTTTTCCTCTTATGTAAATGTGTGCTGGGCACATCTTAAGGTCCTAATAAGGGTTTCTGTTTTGTTTTGTTTTTTTAAAAAGCGGGTGTCTGCCCGTGCAGTCTTCATAGGTACCGTAGCACAGTAAATAATTACTTTAGTTTGATTTTTAATGAAGTGCCAACACAGACTTCATACGTCTGTCAACTTAAGCTAAGAATAACCAACATAGATTGAAAACACCTCTATTTTTATCCAAGCTGAGCTCTCCAAATTCAAGAGCAAAAGAAACCGGCAGCTTATTCCTGCCCATCGCCATTAGGTAGGAGGTAGCCTGTTCCTGCCACATCTGTTTATGGTGAATCATTTTACCACAAATGCTTGAGTTCAGGCTAATGCTTTGGTTCATTTGCCATCAGCAATAAGAAAACAGCACCATTTACTTGGGTGGCAGTATAAGGTGCTACTAGTAAAAATGTACTTCTGTTAGGTTATTTTTATTTCAGGGAATTTACTGTTCATGTTCTCCTCCAACATGCAATTTTTTTAAAACAACTATGACTAGCGATGTTGAATATTCACATTTGGCGTTTAACATGAGCCACCTTGAAAGGCAGAAGATTTGTAGGCTAGGTACAAAAGGCATCAGTATTGCTGAAAATCATTTTCCTGTCAAGTGCCTAAAAGTGGAGGGGGGGGGGGGGGGAAATCAGTAGCTAGTAGAAAATATTGTGTTTTAAGTTTTAACCTGAAATTCAAGGGCACTAATCTAGCCTGATTTCTTTGTAATAGTTTAAACCTTTTGCATTGGACATATGTCAAAGACCACACATATGGTTTCATCTCCTCTTCCTTTTCCTTCTCCTCACTGTCCATTGTCCAGCTCAACATTTCTATCGGGAGCTATAACTTAACAGTCAACTCCACTGAAACATAATTCCAACTTTGGCCAACTTACAAACTGGCCAAGTTCCAGGCTGATGGATCAGAATCCCACAATCTGAGTTGCCAGGTGAATTTTTGCATGCTTGGAAGGAGAGCCAGCCATCTAGAATAATACCTTCTAACATGCACTCTGAATATAGTATTTGAACATCAGCTTTAAGTCATTTAGCTAACATAGTAGGAGACTAGATTTCTAAGGAACCCCAGGCCCCCTCTCTCAAGGAAGCAAGACATTAAAAGAAACAACTTGCTGCATACTAAAGAAATACTAAGCATCACAACTCTCAGTGAGCACATCTATGGGCTGCAGGTGTTCATCACCTCTGAAATTTAGGCCTGATGTATAGCTACCACTTAATGAGTATTGTTAATATGACTTTGGTTACAAACTACAAACTGAAAGAAAAGAGAATAGGTACTCTTGTACTAGGGCTACCAGGTTATTGGTCACAAAGATCTGTTTTCTTTTCAACATCTAGAAAATGAAATTAAAGGTTCACAAAGCATAAGACACATTTGAGTCATTCAGCATACATGATGGAGACATAAATCTACCTCAAATAGCTGTAGGTCTAATATATAAATTGATAGCAAGCAATAACTGCCTACTAAGGCTACCTTTCACCCAACTCCTCAGCGCAGTAAGATTAGGGAAAGATGCTGACAGGCTTTAGGCAAGCCTTCATGAAGAAACACGGGACACTGGACTCACTATCCTTAGAAGGACTCTATAAAGATAGTATCTCTTTCTTAACCAGACCCTGTACGCCATTAGCTTGCTAGGCTATTGATGTCCCTAATGATAAAGCCCTCAGAAAAGGGAAGATGCTCTATCCATGTCCTTGATGAGGAAGATGAAGACCAAAATGTCTTTTGTACAGTCTTTTGTTATGCTCATACAATTAATCTCGACTTCTCCACTGATGGAAGTCAACTAGTTTTGGACACCAGTTGAACGCTGGTCATTTGGATCACCTATTCTGTTGTAGATGATCTGGTTTTGTACATGGGTTTGGTCTTGTCCAAGCCTGCAGAAGACAACATGGTAGTCAGAAAGGCTGCCTGCAGATGTGGAAAAAACAACAAACAAAAACCCAGCGTTTTACTTTAAACCCAATGCACTCCCATGCCGAGCACAGCACATGCCCAGAAGAAGCACTGCATCAGTTGGACCTGGCTCTCCCAATGTCTGTATAATCACTCAGGCACTTTAGTGGGGCTTTTTTCTAATACCAGACTGAATCAGATAAAAGTGCCAAAAAGACCTGCTGAAGTGCCCAACCTATACAGACTCTGCAGAGCTGGGTCAAAGTAATGCTGGTGCTAGTGCTTTCCCCCTCCCCATGTCTGTCCATACCCAAAAGGATTTGGGGTAATGTAGACTTCTGGACAGCTTTCGTAGCATGTGGAAGAACGATTCAAAGTTGCTTTTTCTCTAGGTTTCTCCACTAATGCTATATTTCAGAATTCTTTGCAGCAGAGCTTCAGAACAAGGCAGATACATGATGTCAGTAAAGAACAAAGACTGAAAAGAGAAACAACAGAGTGGATGCCACTTTGGCAACAACCATCTTTGTGGTTCTCATTGATATTATGCTGTGTGGAGTTGCAGACACTCTGGAGAACAGAACTGTATTTCAAAATGGCTTTGATAAGAAGAGAAATAGTCCCAAAATTAAGAGAGAGTGCGCTTGTCCTTACTGAATTTCAAAGTCCTATATTTAGGACAGATCAGTCAAATGCATAAATAAAAATTGGAGAATAACTGGCTAGGGCTACATTACTGCAGAAAAAGGCCTGGTGGTTATAGTGGATTGCAAGCAGAATATGAATACTAGGTTGTATTAACAGAAATGTCACCTGCAAACAAAGAAAGGTGATTCTTCTATGTGATCCAGCACTGATGAGACTTCACAAAGAGTATTATGCTCAGTTTTGGGTCCCATACTTCAAGACATGAACAAACTGGAAAAATTCCACCCAATAGCAACAAAAATGATTAGAGGGCTAGGAAACGCAAGTTGCATGAAAAGTTTGGAAAAATAGCGATTCTTTGTATTAAGATAGTGAACCTGCTCTTTTTTCCCCCCCCTCGCTCTGTTCCCTTGCTTTTTCCCCCCACTCTTTTTTCCCCGTCCTTTTCCCCTGCTGATTTATGGTGAGCCTGAACACTGAAAGAATTGGTCTTGCAGCTGATACATTGCTTACCTATGCCCAAGTTAGAGACTTAATTGGGTATAAGGCTTAAGATGCGAAAGTCAGCAGAAGCATAATGCTTATTTTGACTAACATCAGCAAAATGACATGTTTGTTTACTTAGTGGGATGTAGGGTTTTAAATGGTTAAATCATTTGTCTAATCATTTGACCGTTTGCTTAGTAGTGGAATAGAGGAACTCAAACCAGACAGGGGAGGAAACCAGTAGTATATCAAGAGGGAAAATGCAAAAGTAGGCTTTTAAGTTAATTAACCGGAAGTGACCGAAGGTAGTAGGGATGACGACCTCACGCAGGCACAGAGTGAAAATTATCATGGTAATGGGCAAATGCATAGCCAGTTCCATGGAAGTGAAGGTCAGAGGGGCAGAGCCATGGGCATAACAGCCGGAGGTCGGGGGAGGAAACTGGGCATGGTTTAATGCTAATGGGTATAGACTGGAAGGTATAAATGTATGAATGCAATGATGTTCTGGGCCACTCCCCAATTGGGTGGGGACCCACCCAAAGTTGCCTCCATACCAGTACAGTTGAATGCAGTGTGTGCTTGTGTTTGCCCCGCAAGTGGTCCTGCTTGTGATTCCACGGGCAATCGATTCGTCGCCTCCCCAGTCATTGGGCCTCATGGGGAGTCAAGGTTTAACACTTTAGAGTAGAGAGGCGAGGACTGAGGGGAAATTGAATAAGTCCTCAAATACATGACCAGGAGGAATAAAGACAATGGTAATAAACTGTTTTCTGGCAAGCGGGGACAGGCTAAGAAGGAACTGTCTTAAGTTGTGATGGGAAATTAGGAAGAACTTTCCAACAACAGGGGCAGTTAAACATTGGAAAAGGTTTTTCTGTTATTAATACATCTGTTCTTTCCAGCTGATAAGATCAACCTATGGCGTATGCATTGGGAGAAGCAGAAACCCTCAAAATAAGAGCACTGGAACAAAAAAAATCTTGTTTCCCATTTTTATATTAATTTGGTCACAATTATTATATCAAACTGCTTTTAACCTTACTGTATATGATTCCCCCTTCAACTGAAATACCCAGTTCTTAAGGAAGTTCTTTAGTTATTTCAGTTTTGCTACAGATAGTTCATTAAAACATAGTACTCACTTCTGTATCAAATTTTCTATGCACTATTTTTTAAGAGTCTCATTAAATTATTGTTTGGGATGTGTGAATAATAATCAATAACTCCCATTATATTTTTAGGGATGCAATACAGACTGCAACCTGGACATTTTACTAAGATACCACAAAAAATAATAGGTTATAGAGTAATAGGTTGAAAGCTATACTGATTAAATAAGACAGAGAAAAAGAACAAGGGGGAAAAAAAAAAAAAAAGCTAGTAGGCCCCCAAACAAATAACTGAAGTTGCATCCTTTTCATTCTTGCAGTCAGAAATGATGACAAAGACAAATGTTAGATAAAAAATAAACAAAGAGACAGGGTAAGCCAATAAGAATATTCAAATGCACTACTTTCTCCCCCTATTCAGTTTACTTTTGTTGTTCCCTTTGTCTTTAGTAAATGATAATGAAACTCTGCTGTCAAGTCTGGCAAAGCTATTGGGCAGTCCTAGACCAGCAGTTATAACACAGAACCATGAACCATTTCTAAGGGCTCCTCCTAGCTCTGCCAACAACTTCCCATGTGACTTTATGAAGTCTTTAAAGCCCCAATCCTGCAGATGTCCACTTAACTTTACAGGTGAATAGTTTGCAGGAGTGTTTGCAGGCTCAAAGCCAGAAACTCTCCATTTTCACCTATAAAAAGGAAATAATACTTAGCAATACTAAGGCATGCTGGGATTTTTGGATGAGAGGTGATATCTAAAATTCAAAATGGAATTGACTCCAAATTAACAGGTGGTGCTCTGTGCCAACTGCTTTGCTCTCCTCCTGTAAGGACTCCCAATATCCCTCCTTGGACCACTTCTGCTGTTATCCCCATCTCCATGCAGCCTGGGGAGCAAGTGTCCAAATGAGCTCATAAATTAAACCATGCATGAAATTAGCAATCCTAAATTTTATAGCACTTGAGAAAGTAGAGCTGCATTATTTAGCTAAGGCTAAGATTGAAAAGCACTAAACATGAATTTGGAAGCCAAACAAAATATTGGAAGGAGAATGAACATCTTAATCCTTTGGATAATTCAGAAGGATTATCAATTGTGACAGCCTATTAGATTTACTATGGCATTGTCTTAGGTGCGAATGAAAAATGTGACATGCATCTTCACTTACACAGAAGAAATATTCAAATCATATCTAATGTAAATGTTTAAATACTTGTTCACATGTTTCTATACATTAGTCCAATATCAAGAAAATTGTCCGTATCAGAAATCAGTTTGATATGGCCAATAACATGGCTGATAAATGGCCCGTGCATGTTCGCAGCCACAGCACAGCGGCGGCGAGGAGCATCTCTCAGCAGCATGGAGAGCTGCACACAGCTGATAAGTGTGTTGTGCTGGTGGAAGAGGAAGGGAGAGGGGGGAGCAGATCGAGGCCCCTGCAGTGAGGAAGGCAGTAGGGCTGGGGTGGGCATGGGACAGAGCACTGCACGTGCTGCCCAGCCGGGGCAAGCACAGGACAGAGCTATGGCTCATCTGGGGGACATGAGGGGGTGGCTCCCGCCACTGTAAGCTGCTCATCCAGTGCTCATTCAAGAGAGTATGCAGGTGATGTATGCTTCCGGATCTACATGGGGTGGGGCAGGCCACAGCCAGGGCTGCGCCAGGCTCTTGGTCTCACTGCACTCAGGGTGGGCAGTGGCGGCAGCGCTGGGAAGGGGCTTGGGGCACTATGGCAAATTTTGGGACAGCTGTACCCCACACTCCCATGGCCCCCTCCCAGTGCTGCCACCACCCAGCTCACAGGCACAGCCCCAGTCCCACCCTTCAGCGGCAACCACCCCACACAGATCTGGGGGCACACACTGCCCCCCCGGGTGCATGCAGCAGCACAAGCCACCCCCCACCCATACTCCCAGATGAGTCACTTGCAGCTCTGTTCCATGCCCCACCCCAGCTGGGCAGCACCCCCAGCCCCAACTCTGCCCCAGTACCACTCCCTCCCTCAGCACCCCTTCCCTTCCACCACAAGACTTACCAGCTGGACATTGCTCTTCAAGCTGCTGGGCTGGTATTGGAAATCAAATCAGTATCGACTATAAGTAGCGGCCCCAAAAATCTCTATTGGTGCACCCCTAGTATTTTGCCCACCCCTGACATAAGGCAATGCCAGTCAAATAAACAGCTACCATATAGCTATTCTGTTGTCAGCTTGCTTTTGCCCCTATTGCACACAAAGATCTCTGGCTCTCACTCCAGTCCCTAACCATCTCCAGTAGCTCCTATTCTCCTTTGGCTTTTAAGTTTATAAAAACTACGTCTACCCTTTTGACATGTGCTGCATCACTGTACCCTGTATATGCTGCTCTAACGTTCCCCATTCACACCACAAGCATCAACTCTGCAAAAGAACTCTTTGCATCTCTTCATCAGCAAAAAAGTCACCTACAAGGAAGGAAATTTATGTACAAATAAATAATGACTACATTAAAAACCCATGGAAGACAAGGTATACCAACCTGCCCAACAGTACATATTATATTTGGATAAAAACAAATATAACATCTGGAATGTTACCTGCCAAATTCCACTATATATGCTTCACCTTTCTTCAGTATATAAGTAATCGGGACAAGAGGACACAGCATTCTAACTGCACAAAAACCAGAGAGAACCTTACACACATTTCTAGTCCCTCCTTTCTGTGCCTTCAGTCCCCACACTAATCTCAAGTAGGTTCTACATACCTTATTGAACACTTGTTTGCTGCAACTTGGCCCTTTGTCGAGGTTAAGAATTATTGCTAGTTCCACTGGTGAAAACACTAGGACTAAGTACAGACAGTCAAAAAAATCTGAGGCTGAATCAATTCAATCTTCACAAGGCAGTCTGAACAGATTGAACCAATAGGTTAACAGACATTCACTTTTGATTCCAGAAATGAAGCCACACACCTGCAGTGGCCCAGGCCAGGCTCTGAGGGGCACTAGAGCATGCTCAGCTGAATCAGAGCTTGAGCCAAGGCTAGCTCGCCCACCCTGCAAGGGGGGGGGTGCGGGGGAAGTACAAAGCATCCTGGGATATTGGGGGACAGTGTTAACTTGAATCTGAAGAGAATCTGGAACAATTAACAATTAACCACCAATTTAACCTAAAGCAGTTAAGTCTGATACTACCTCCATCCAGATTTATCTTAAACTGGTTTCAGTCATTTTGAAAGTGGTTTATGTGCACTGAACTTCTGTTATGTTACAGATCTGAACGGGTTGCTGATCACTTATACTGGTTTGTGTGTAATTTCTGTATTCAAGTATCTGTTCCATGTGATACTACTATACTTAATTTGAAGTTCTGTAAATGGCAAAATCCATGTTTTTTAAATTTCAATCGTATTTCAATTGTATTGCAATTACATGAAAAATATGGTACTTCCCTTACTACTACTCCGTCTGGGTAGTTCAGTGAAGTTAGTGTAAGGTGCATTTTGGAAGTTCCTACCGTCTTCCACTGAGGGAAAAAAATTAAAAGAGCAGTTAAGCCCCAAATACAGTCCTTTGCTGTGAGTCTAATGCAGGCCCTCTAGCAGACAGATTATGTGATTATTTATGGATGCCGCAGTCATGTGGCTGTAGAGAAAAGCCTTTGTTGGAGCATGACATAATTAGATTTCAGTCAAACTGCTGGCAGCTTGCAGTGTTGTATTTTCTTAAAACATGCCCTCATAGTGATAGTAAGAGAATGTCAACATTTTGCTATTAAAAATTTTGCCTTAAAGATGCGTATTTTATATATTTTCAGTGCTTTGAATGCCAAGTCATACAAAATTATTTCCTTTTCCATTTTAAAACGAACCCTTTTTTGCTTTCCAATGTTTAATCTAACTGAATAATAGTGTATTTCTTACAAAACAGAAAAAGTCTTTAAGGTTAGACAAGTCAGGAAATAAAATAGTTTTGTCTGCATGTTCAGGCTTACCCCCATGTGCATATAGAAGTAATAACAATTATGTACTCTAGTTACACAATCACATATTAGGTAACCTTCCTTAAAAAGGTAGATAGCTGAAAAGTAAAGGAAAATAAAAACCATCAGCATGCATCTAAAAAGATTATTATTTCATTCAAAAACAGACACGACATGGACTATCATATTATTTCCCCATTTCCGTTAGGGAAAAAGAACGTATATTAATTAGATTACTAATTTTATTGTTTCCTGTTGAAGCATAGCTCATTTGTATTTTTAAAACTGGCCTCTGCTTTCATAGTTTCATAGTAGCTAGAGTCGGAAGGGACCTAGGTAGATCATCTAGTCCGACCCCCTGCCTTGGCAGGAAAGAG
>NW_017728948.1:15384649-15392298 GCF_001723895.1 Crocodylus porosus
TCCTTCCAGGTCGAGAAGAACCCATCCACTACCACCCTCTGGGTGCGGCCCTCCAACCAGTTGGCGACCCATTTGACCGTGTGGGCATCGACATCATGTTCAAACTAAAAAAAAAATCTTTTATTATTAAACATATTTTGTTTAAAATGCTGAAGCAATTTAAAAATGTTTAGTAATGTCTGTACCCAGTATTACCCAACCTAAACTTACAAGTTTTACATTATGTCTATAACTGGACAACTTGCTTTTATTAAAAATGAGTGTTTCGGGTTGTTAAATATTTTACTGTATTCGTCAGCAAAATGTATTTATAGCAGAACATACTATGGAATTAAAACTGATATATTCAGAGCTACTTGTTCTACTGTTTACCTCTCATGTAAATACTTTCTATGGAGCCCATATGTGGCGTGCAGATTAGTACACAGTACTAAGAGACTACAAATGTACCTGAAGTTGTGCTGGAAAAAATAGCACTGTTGAATTTTAGCCGCATATGGTCATAGAATTAAATTTTATTGTAAAACAGTGTGCAATTAACTTCTGCAGCAATGATCATTTGCAAAACAGTTTCTTGTATGGAAATCTCTTTTCTTTTTTTTAAAAAAGGAAAATAAAATGAATTGCATTAGTATTCAAAGATTTGATTTCACTAAATGAAAGAAATCACTAGAATCCATAAATACCAGAAAGCTATCCCAAGCATACATGAAAACATTTTGTAAGAAGACAGTAACAGTTTACCTTAAGACTTAGAAGTAGTAAATGTAACAGCTGGACTCCTTCATTCTGTTAAATACAACCCCCTCACATCCACTTGTTGCAAAAGTGATGCAGCAATAGACATTGTAGAGCTCAAGCAACCTGAAGCATCCCCCTTAGGGTTAATCTATACTAAAACCCTTGTTGGGATACCTACACCAGCTACAGCCCCTAGTGGAGATGGAGGTTATACAAGCAAAAGGAGCCAGTTTATCTGCCAGTGGAATGAAGCCATGTCCTCAAATGAACCCATCCCAATACAAGCACTCTTTTGTCAATGTAAGGGCACATTAATTTTAGGCGGTTCCTGGAGCTCTTTGCCCCTGGACTATCCACACATTAACACCTGCAATTAGTTTTAAACCTACTTTAGGCAGCTTAAAGTTACATCAGGCCAGGGCAGACCTCTCTCTGATCTGTGTTACCCAGCTGTTTAATGTGTGGCTATTCCCCATAGATAAGCTACCCAAGTTGCAGTCCCCCAGCACCCCAGGATGCAGTGTCCTCTCCCACACCTTCCTGCTCTGTGTAAAAAAGTTTCCCACCCGCTGACCTCTATGGGCAGTTCTGGCACCAAGACAAAGCCCCCTCCCACTCCCTGGGGTACAACCTTGTGCAAACCGCCTGAAAAGCACATACCAGTTAGCCAGGACACAGGACATGGACAAGTCTAGGAGTAGGGTCTAGGAGGATGAGAGGTTTAAATAAATAAAAAAGGTAGGAGGTCAGGATAGGAGCCACATGAGCTGTAACTTCCTTCCTGGGACAGGGGCAGTAGCTCCCCCAGAAGCACCTTTCCTCACTGCTCCCATCTTGCAGCAACCCCAGGAAGCATTAGCAGCACCTGAACACCACAATCCCATATCCAAAACATAAGACATTCTTTAATTTACTTCAACTTTATCTCTTTTTAAAATTTGGTTTGTTTGTTGTTAGGTTGGGGGAGGGTTGGGGGGGGAGAGGGGATGCGCAATTGGTGGTTTGCTTGGGTTTTTTGTTTTGTTTTGGTTTTCTTTTTTACTTTTTATTTTATCCTTCAGTGGCTGAATTCCTTCATTTCACCCATCCCCAGCCCCCATTTCCTTTCCACCTCTCATTTCATTATCCACCTCCATGCCACAAATTCTCTACCTCCCAACTTCATGTTCGCACCTCCTGCTCCCTGACCCATCTCACAGCTCCAGCTAGAACAGGGGTGTGAGAAGCCTGTCCTGGCTCATCAGCCCTGTAGTGGCAAGTCACAGTTGTAGCTCCTTGTCAGGCCCCTACTCCGCACCCTTATAGTGGCAAGGCACAGCTGGTGGGAGACACTCAGAGAAGGTTTTTAGCTTTAAATTGAGACTGCTCCAAATCTGAGCTAGCACTAACACCAATCAGCATTTGAGCAGCTCAAAGTACAATGTGTAAAAAGCCTCAAAGTTACACAGAAAGTTTTGCCACCAAGAGCTATAACCCAACTTTGCATGGACACCACTTACTCCTTACAGAGCGAAATTGCACTTGTGGGAGAACGCAGTTTAACGTTTGCCCAAGGACAGATAGATGTGCTGCTCATGCATTCTACCTTAGCTCTACGTCTAACAGGGCTTAGGCAAAACTCTACCATGCAGCCCTATCATTGTCAAATTATAAAAATAAGGAAATAAGATGATTTCTTCCATAAATGATGTACCACTCACTCACCAAGGCAGGGGTACCACTCACTCACCCCTGGCATGGATACCAGAGAATGACACATGAAGACATTTTGCTTGGCACATACACCTCAGAGCAGATGGTGGGGAAGGGGTCAGGGCTGCACTGCCACAACAAGAATCAAGCCTCGCAGCTCGCCTACCGTCTATCCCTAGCACACCAACATTTTACAACTCAAGGTTGCAGGTGTTTTTGGCACTCTGCCCAAGAACGTTGCCAATCCGTACACTAAAACACATTTTAGGCCAAGCTGTAAATTTTAGGTTTCATCTATTTCAGTACCTGCCTTGTTCACATCTCACTAAAAAGGTTCTGAATAGTAGAGAATCAATGAAGGGCAATGAAATAAACATGGGATTAGAACCAAGGTATCCCACTTCTTTGGGCAGATACAAGATACACCCAGAGAGCGCGTCCAGATGAGCATCCATGTGCAGTATGCAGTGGTGCAGACCTGTCTGCAGCACTGCGAACTGAACGCACCGCACATGCAGGCATTCACCATACTGCTAATTTGCAGTGGGATGGGGATTTTTTGACACCAGGAGATCTCAGTGTCTAAAAAAAAAAAAAGCAGGACAGCACACATGGTGGCAGTGTGTTGCCCAAAACCGGTGCCTGGTCAGCCAGAACTATATTGCAGCTGCCAGCCAGGCTCTGCACGCCAGATCCCCACCGCTGAAGCCCTGGGAAGCTCCCACGACCCAAGGCAAGGCTGCTGGGGCCAGCCCCCACCGTCACCAATGCTACCTTAGGCAACCTGCCATGCACCAGAGCACGCATGCATGAGTGCTCCCTGGAGACAAGTAGCAGCAGCACAACTATGTACCACTGTTGTTTGTCCCCAGGGAAACAAGTGCACACTCATCTGGATGTGCCCAAAGATTCAAATAAGAATCCATAGTGTCAAAATACTCTGAACTGTTGTGGTATGAGTTCCCAAGACTTTCATTATTTTTCCAGCATCATCATAAAAAAAGTGAAAACCAAGAGCTCATTTTGAGGGTGCCTTAAGTCTAATAAGGCTGAGAACCACTGATGTAGGATGAACTGACTTCTGTGTACCGATTACCATATGCTACCTCCCAAACCACTCTTTTCTGTGCATCTTAGCTACTTCAATTACATCATTTGAAAATATTTTGCATTTCATACCATCTGCAAATCTTGGAGCCCTTCAAAATTGGGTGCAATCAAAAAAGAGTAGGTAATGGTCTATGGTCTCACAAAGCAATTGTCAGGTAAAACATCAATATAAATCCCTCTCTCCCTTGTGCATACAATTTACTTACAAAACACAGTATTTACAGGCAATACTGTCAGTATCATCTATTATTGAGGTCTTACAGGAAGTGTGAGACAACCTTATTTACAGCTTTTTAAATTTTGTCAAGGTGACTTTTTTAGAGGACAATTCAGCCAAGCGGTCCAACCTTTTATAAGGAGGCTTCTACAGAAAAACAGGTTGCTTTCCCTCACGTTGACACAGTGACATTTCTTTTGATAATCTCTCAGAATTCCCTGGACTGGAATTTTATGGGGTGAAGGGTTGCTTTGGTTTGATATCCCTCTTCCTATACCCACAGAAATCCACCCAAAGCAAGCTGAAGTAGAAACCAATAAAGAATCACAGCTTACACATGGCCAAGAGTTTGCAAGTAAAAGACTGACTATTCTATCCACTTTGATACCTCAGTCCAGGGCTGAGCAGGATGTTTCCATAGGATACTAAGGAAACTTAGGCTGGAGATCAGGCAAAACTTTTTGCTGAGAGGAGGGGCAAGTAGAGGGCTACATAGAGAAGTGGTGGAATCCCCACCCTTGGAAAACGTCAAGAGCAATTTAGATGGGCACTTGGCAGGGACAATTTTGTCAGGGATGACCCTAGATTGAGCAGGGGACTGGATTAAGTGACCCTATGAGGTCCCTTCCAGCCTCACTTTCCTACAATCCTATGTAAGGCTGAGATTGGGTATAGAAAACCAAGACTATACAGCTCATCTATAGGGCATTCTGTGCTTCCCTTCTCTAGTGCCCAGATGGTGTTGAAGGAAAAATTGACTTGAAGGGAGATAGGGTAAGTATCAGGAAGTAGACTAGAACAAGGAACTTGGGACTGGAGGATAGTGAAGAGAAAGGGAACCAAGACAGAGTCAGGATGAATGGGAGACTGGGACTAGGAACATAACAGGGAGAAAGGGAAAGGGGAAATTCAGGTAAAGCAATGGATGGGGAGGGGAAAACTATGACTGGATGGGAAAAAGCTGGAGACAAAAAGCTGGGAAAGGATTCAGAGCAAGAGAGGGTGACAAAAACTGGAAAACAATGGAGACTGGACAGTAGCAGTTAGTGACAGTAGCCGGAAGGATAACCAGTGGAGGCCCGTGCTAGGGAAGAGACAGGCTGCATAAAGGGTCAGGAGATGTGACAGAGCAGCTGAAGAGGAAGACAACTGAAAGGGACAAGCAGCAGAAATAAAAGTTTGTGGGGCTTGGGCAAAATAATCCATACCTACTGCAACACGCATTTAAAATCGAGAACCTGGGAAGAACCTACGCTTCCTGCATTTCACTGTTCATCTGGTGATGGTTCATATCTGTAAAATCCACTGGGGGGGAGGGGGGGGAATATCAAATCAGCATCTTATCCTCCTTTAGTGCTGCTCAGAAGGCAGAAAACTCTCTATTAAACTACTCCCCTGACCCCTCTAGACATTCAGGTAAAAGTGTAATGGAATCTGCAACCCACACAATCATGACTCCTGCCATGCCAGGTGTGATTGTGGGATCAAGCATCAGATCCAACCACGCTTTACATGATCCTGGGTTCCCCACATATTGGCTCCCATTGCTGCGAGTCCTGCAGCTGACAAGGCTCACAGTGGGGCCAGGGTGCAGAACGCCCCCACTGTGAGACTCGTCAGCTGCAGGACTCTCAGCAGTGGTGCACCCCTGTAGCTAGGAGCCCTGTCAGCTGATGGGGGCCCCCAGCCACAAGGGAGCACCTGGCCACATGGTCAATTGTGGCTTGTACTTGTCATGCCATTAAAGTTACTACACATTTTCTGTGCAATAACTTTGTGACTTATTACTTGTTTTATCATGCCATTAATTGATTGAACATGTAGTTGGGTCAAAACTTAAGGCATGATTAACCGGTTAATCACTCCTTAATTTAATGTGGAGCTTGGGGCATTGGTGCCAGCTAGAGTTGACCATAAAAAGAGCCAGAATTTTAAGAAGGAAGGTGCAGAGGCAGCAACTGGTGCTGCAGGGGTCCCCTCTCCCCAAATAGGATGGGCAGACTACAGCCAGAGACTTTTAATTTCCCAATCAGGTAAGACTCTCCCTCCCAGAAACCCTTCACTTCTCTTCTGCGTTCAGTACACCTCCGTACAGAGTCTCCTCCCCTTCTATGCTTCCCTTCCTCCATCTACTTATGCCTCTGGGTACAAGAAAGGCAAATTGTCCCAGCTACTCTTGCCCTGCTCCACCCAGGGCTGTGGGAGGCAGCTCCACAGGTAGCTGGGTTTGACCCGAGTCAGCCGGAGACAGCAAGGACAGTGGCAGTGACAGCAAACAGGCGGTGGGGAGGAACCAGGCTACTGAGCATGGAAGGGGCAGTGGGGGAAGGTGCAGAGATTCTCACATGATTTGGGAAATTTAAAAAGCTCTCTGGTTGCTGCTACTGCACTGTGGTCCGAAAGGGGGATGTGACTGGCCCACTGCACCTCTTCTGAATCTGCCCCTGGAGCTCACCAGAGGCAGGATTTCCAGTTTGCAGAAAATTTGGGTCTTGCTTTTAGTTTGATTTCTGACCAATTTAGACTAAAAGCAAATTTTTTCCAAGTCCCCTACAAACTAAAATTTGCTAATCATTTTGTTTGGAGAATACCACCACACAGTGTTTCTGAAAACACTGCAGATGTCAGAAATTTATATTCCACTGAGTTTCCTCAAGTGGCTAACTAGGATCAGAGGTCTCTGGCTCCAATAAGGATCAGGGTTCTCAGGCAGCTGGCTCCATTGCAGAGAGCTTCGAAATTTGCCAGCTAGCTCTAATGATCGCATACTAGTTTTACAACAGGATGCTTGGCTGATTCAGTGCCCAAAATGGACCTGATCTTAGGACAGAACGGAGTTCTGCATAGGGAAGAATGATGGTTTTCTTCATGACATTTGCTGCAGAAGCCCCATGGTAAATGAGGGAGACAAAGAACAGGAAAAGAAAAAATGTTCCCATGGTGAAGACAGCTGAATACGTCCACTAACAGATTGCAGTCCACCCCTTCCACAGACTGTTTGGCCAAACTTTCAACAGGAGCCCCCTACCCCAGATATTTAACTTGAGACTCCAGAGTCCAATTTGGTGAAACACAGAAAGCTGCAACTGAAGCTAATGGGAGCTGGGCTCTGAACATACTAAATGCCCAAAAAATGCCCAGTACTCAAGGAAAAGAAAATCAGAGTGGGTACCGCACCCCTCCAAAAAAATAAATAAAATCAGTGGACACATGCGACGTAACCTCTGCTTCCCATCTCTAAGAGGTGGAAAATACCATGCTCTCAGTCACAGGGGAATTATGAAAATAATTAATTTTGTAAAGCACTCATTTTCTAGTGAGGTGTGCTACAGAAACTCTCATAGTGAAATTATTAGTTCTATTTAAGACAGCTTGGAATAGCATCTGGTAAATAAGACATGGAGTAACATACTGAACAATGAAGAGAAAATAAAATATTGAATAGCTGCTTACATGACCACCATCTCTTCAGTGCACTGAATAAGGCAGGATCTCCAAGGAACCAAAAACAAATGAACCAACATGTAATCAAGTTACTAAAGATTGTACCACAAAAGGAAGCCAAATCATATTGCAATAATTCAGATTTCCTGTGCATTTCCTAATTTCCAAGTGCCTTACTTTGCCACCTTAATGATGTTCTTGTAACAGTCTGTCAGACTAACCTGGTGGCCTTCTATGACCAGGTCACAAAATCCCTAGATGCAGGTGTCGCGGTAGATGTAGTCTTTCTGGACTTTCAGAAGGCCTTCAACACTGTCTCTCACGCCATTCTCATTAAAAAACTGGGGGGCTGTGGTGTCGACACCTACACAGTCAAATGGGTCGCCAACTGGCTGGAGGGCTGCACCCAGAGAGTGGTGGTGGATGGGGCATTTTCAACCTGGAG
>NW_017728948.1:15392803-15435836 GCF_001723895.1 Crocodylus porosus
CTGTTCCCCTGAGCACTACCAGTAGTGACTAAGAATAACAGGTCACAAGCTGGCAGAGGGTAGATTTAGGCTAGACATCAAGAGGCGCTACTTCACTGTCAGGGCAGCTAGGATCTGGAACCAACTTCCAAGGGAAGTGGTGCTGGCTCCTACCCTGGGGGTCTTTAAGACGAGGCTAGAGAAACACCTTGCTGGGGTCGTTTGACCCCAGTACTTTTTCCTGCCAAGGCAGGGGGTTGAACTTGATGATCTGCCCAGGTACCTTCTGACCCTACTAACTATGAATCTGGTGCAAATACAATCTTAATATATTTTTTATGTGAACAAAATCTAGGCTCTACTGTCTGGATGGAAGAGAGACAGGCCAATATATTGTGCATATATTGCTTGATTTAGGGGAGCACTAGCAAACACTAATGGAGAACTTTGCAAGTAGAAGAAATGTATTCTAACACGGTATTCCTAGCCTTCAAGACCTTATCTAAGAAAGCACCAAGCACCAAAGCAGCGTCCAGACATGCATTGAAGTTTGGTTCCCTGGGGACAACTAGTGGCGGCACACCTTGTGCCACCACTAGCTGTCCCCAGGGAATGCTTGCACCATGCATGTGTGGCAAGTTACCCCAGGTGGGGTAGGGGAGGCTGGAGCTAGCACTGGGCTGGCCCCAGCAACCAAACCTGAGGCCCTGGGGACCTCCCGGGACTGCAGCAGCAACAACCCTGCGGCACGGAACCTGTCTGGCAGCAGAGCGCGGCTCCAGCGAGCCAGGTTCTGGCTTCGGATGGTGCACAGTGCCGCTGCATGTACAGCTCTGCTTTTTTTCTCCACGGGTTTTTCTGACCCCTGAATAACCAGCACGGAGAACAACAGAACGCGTGGTATGGGGTGGTGCACAAGTCTGCATGCCCAGCCTTGCCTGGACACGGCTGATAGTCTAATAATGTTATGTTCAATCTATCTTCATGAGGGACCAGCCAGGAAAGCTTAATATACTTGTAACTAGACCTACAGTGAATCCTCACTTTTCAACAACAAAAAAGAAAGAGCTGTTGACCAAATGACTTCTTGATTAAACAATTCCCAACTTCCAAGTTAAACTTTAGTCCCTTGGTTTTGTTTTTTTAAAATGCAAGTAATGTATCATATTTACTAGAATATAAGACAACCCCCCAATAATTAGATTCTATATATGGAATATTTATAAATTTGTTATCATTTTCCAAATATAAAATCTAATTATTAGAAGTCTGCCTTGAATTTGGCCCCCCTCCCACTGCTACAGCAAGGAAAACAGATGGGAATGGGGGGTCAGCTTTTCTCCCTACAGCCCTTCCCCCCACTCCTTACCGTCAGACCCTGCTCTCACTGAGCATGTGGACATGAAGAGCAAATTTGGAAACACTGACCTTGAAGTAAACATATGCAAATTACTACAGGTAGCCAGTATTAGTTCTTCCAGAATTGATGTATTTTACTTTTTTGCAACTGCTGCAAGTTTAGCACTGATACTACATAAACATAAGCAGTGCTTATATATAGTACAAACTATGCGTGATATTGGTCCAAAGCCAAAAGGCTCATGATTTACAATATAGTTCATTGGGCTGGGCCACAGAGTCAACAGCATATCATTTCATTGGGTCCCCACAGCTCAGCATTGTTTAGTATATGCATGTACTCCAGATACTCCCCCCTCCCTTCCTTCCCCACTACAAAAGGAGCCATGTGCTAATCAGCCCATGCACACTAATAACTGGAACTGGGTGGTCTTCCCATGAGTCCTAGGATCCTCCAAAAATTTATATGCAGATGAGGGCAAGACAACCTCATCTAGCTCTACCCACTGGAGCATGGGGCCACACTAATCATATACACCAGGCTGAGATGGGGGCAACAGAGGGATTCTGGTAAACTGCTTGGGCCCTGTTTGGTGATGTTTGCCAGACATTTAAGACTGGTAAAGAAGCAGGAATAATTGGAAATGGAAAAGAAAGGCACAACCCAGCTGTAGGAGTAAAGAGGAAATTGAAATGTGTTCAGTGTAATGGCTCACCATGACTTGAAAAGGAGGAGTCAAGGCTGAGGGGGACTGTGTGCAAATCGGCACTGTCATTTATCTTATTCAGATGGGCTGCACTAATCTATCCTGGTAGTAGGCTCCCATCACTATGTTTACCTAATATAAGCCACATGTTTTACTCAGTGCTGACTATTTAAAAATCTGCTTTGTGGTTGGTTTCCATTACTCAGCACACACTGCTTTTTTCAGTAGTTTAATGACAGGTAATGTATTTAATATGGTTTCCTTGTACGCAGATGTAAGATGAGGAGCTTTCCATGACCCTCAAGCTGACTGGGGGGACAGGACCTCATCCTATATTTGAGTAAATATGGTAGTTACACATTTATCATACAGGACACAACCAAGAGTTCCCTGCCAAAAAATAACATTAGTGTGTGAACAGAAAAAAATATTTGTTTCTGGAAACTTTAAAAAGCATTTGATTTTAAGAGTGTAAAGAAGATAGCAAAGGTTGCAAAAAATTAAACTCAGCACATATTATATACTGATGCAAACACCTACTACTTCATCAATGTTTTAAAATAAAAAATTTTTAAAGGATAAATGCATTATAAAATATAAAAATAAATCCGTTATAATGTAATGCATTTATGTTGGCCACAGCAAAATATTTAGAGAAAGCCTTATTAACAACTACTCATATCAAATCTTTTTCCTTTTATAATTTTTTTAATATCCTTACGTTTGATGGATCTGACAGAGATAGCTTATAATCCAAATAATTTCTAGAGGCTCATATAAAGTTGTTGAGCCTTCTGCTGCTGTTTTTGCTTGTTTCATTTATCCTTCTCAACTATTTTAATATTTGTCTGCAAGACTTAACATTTATAGAACTAGGAACATCAACATACAGGAAACATTCGACAATGCTTAGTGGAACACCATTAGTCTAGTGGGCATATGGGGAAAATGCTGATTTGTTAATTTCAAAGCTCTTTGTTGTACAAAATTGAACTGTTACTTATGTGACTTACTAAGATTTATTCTGTGGTGACCATTCTTCTGTGCTAGGATTACCCCCAAAGGAATGTTAAAAATGTCAAAGGGTGAAAAAGGAAGGTCACAAACCTCAGCTCAATAAAGAATGTTTTATTCCAGATGGGAAAATAATTAGAATTTCAGCCATATGGGATGTCAGATGCAAAATAGCTGTTAAAATCTTTATAGAGTTATGAATATGCTGCAAAAAGCACTATGTTAATTTAACCTGTTTACTATAAACCACAAAAAGTAATTCAAATAGTTTGCAATATAAAGGCATTAATTTTGCCAAAAAGTCTACTTTTCCATTAAGTTCAGGCAAAAAAGCAGATTTGTTGTGTTTGGTTGATTTTTTTAAAAAAAATATGAATAGGTCTTGGTAGTTGTATTTTGATTTATTCAAGTTAGATGGTAATATGGGAAACTTTTGGATTGTCAGCTATTGCTTCTTTTTCCCCTGGAGACCAAGTAGTTCTTAGCCAGGATTGGATCCTGATTACAGACCAACTTTATACCATTACAGGCTTCACTGGTATTACTCCTAGTGTAAGAAGTCAACTTAAATCTCTCATTACACTCAGGATACAAGTACTGGTATGACAGTGTCGTCTTAAGACTCTAACTATAGTTTGATCATCTACAGCAGGTGTGTCAAGCCCCAGACCAGATCAGGCTTGATCTGGCACTGGTTGACTGTGGGAGGGCTGGTAGCAGCAGCTGTGACAACAGAGGTAGGGAAAGCAGCTGCAAGGCAAGCAGGACTGTGTCAGCACAGCTCTTCCTCACCATCCTGCTGCCAAAAGGCCATGTCCACTAGGGCTCAAGGCTCCCAATTTCTGAGATAAGCTGTGCCTTTGCTAGCCATGATCCCTGAATCCCTAGCCCAACTGGTAGACCTAGTGGACAGATTTGATACCCCCAATCAAATGCATTCTGCCCTAAGTAATACGTCCAGAAGTATTATTGGCAACACTACTTGTGCTTCTGGCCTACAATACTGGAGCCTGTAGGCCAACAGAGATCTTCAAGATGACAGTGCATGGTGCTGATGTAGAAGACGTACTGCTCTTAAGTAGTAGTAGTAACCCCTCCACAGGGCTAGAAACAACCGCCAGTCTGAACATCAGCATGACTATTACTAGTTAGGATCCTTCAATAGAATAAAACAGTATTTGTGGTTGCAGTATTTAATATGATTTTTTCTTCATTTTATGGTTTCCAACTTAATAAAAGCGATCCAGCTCGCCATTCAAGTTCATAAAATGAGTACTGCATTTGCAGTGTTCAGTGACTGACAGATGCCTAATCAGGGATGGGCTACTGATTAATATAATCAAACCAGCGCATCCTGAGTCACAATATACCCACGGATTCTTTAAGTTTATTCTACTACTGAAATTATGGAGGCTGTGTACCACTGTACAGCATTATAAAGTGGGTTTAAATTGGGGAAGGGCAAGGCGAGGAAGAGGTCACAGTTAAGAGAGAAGAAATACAAAACCTATTTCACTACTGTTCAGTTGTTTATTCATTCTGTCCACAGGCCTTTTCAAGATAATCACCTGGGTCCTCTCGAAGGGGCGCACACAGTTTTTGAAACGAGACTATTTGACAGTCAGTAACAAAGGGTATAAAATTGAACCAGCCTTGAGAAAAGGTAAAAGGATTTACTTACTCAGCTCAGCCTCCCAATATTATACTTTGCTTCTGCTAGCCTAACTTCACTGCTTAATCATTTTGGACTGGATGAACAGCTGCTTACTGACTTGAAAACATCTAGCAAATAGGTACATCTATTGTACATCTATTTTTTAAAAAGTAAATGTCATCATGGGCTTGAATTATGCTGATATGTGGCAGTATAGAGCTGTCCCTCAAACTACTTCCTTGTTCTCCAGAATCTTATCCCACACCACCACTCCCCGGTTCCCTCCCCACACAGAGTAAGATATGTTATTATGCTTTAGAAGAAAACCCTGAAAATGTAAACAGCGGAGAAGTGATGCAACAATGTCTGCCTGACTTTGTAGGTAACTTGAAACAAAGCTCTGAGAGAGGTGAAGTGCCCCATTTATCTCAATGGTTGCTGTTTTCAAGATGATCAGTAATACAAGAGGTCAATATTCTGCATTACACACTTATCTAATGCTCTAGTTATTTTATGTAACACTGTATCTGGGTCTCCTGCATTAGTTCACCAACTCTGTCCTCTAGACTTGAAGTTTTCTGTGATATCCTCCGTGTCCAGAAGTTAACAAAACACGTTGGGATTTTCTAGTTTACGTTCTCTAAATGCTGTTCGCAATCATGGACATGCCAGGATAGTACAACTACGACAACCTTCAGTCCTTATAAAGATCTCTCTCTGACAATGCTGAGCGCTTCCATACATGGCAACTTGTTCAATCATGCTGAAACAATTTGGGCACAAACACTCTACCAAACTCTGCCCTGAAGGTTAGAAAACTACAACTAGCATCACATTTTTATTACACACTTCAAAACCATTTTCTTTGTCACAAGGCCTCTTGAACTCACAGCTTTAACCACCAACCAAAGCAACCAACCAAAACCTCCCTCATCATAGGGTGGAGGATCAAGATTTTTCTTACGAATGGGATGGACAGACGGGAGCCCTTCTACTTTGGCCACCACCTGGGCAAAACTTTCTCTGATTCACTGTCTGCAGGAAATTTTTCTTTTTTGCCAAGGCCAGATGCAGCTTTGCAATTATTTTCCAAACAAGGTAGAAGAAGTCAAAGAGAAAAGCTAATTCTGGCTGAAGAGGCATCTTATGAACCATATGACTTCTTGATACTTAATATTTCCTTTACAAATACACATTTTGATTATCAAACATCATGCATGCTTTCCATTTCTAACGTATAATTTTAAAAAGAGACAAATTAATAACATGACATACTTACTGCTAAAGCATTTCAAGGTTCACAGTATTTTAGAGGAACACATTGTTATTTACTACTCCATAAATGCTAAAATGTAGCTTCCTCTAAACGTTTCAAAAGGTATTTTATGTTAAATTCCAGTTTAGCCATTTTCATAAATTATTACTTTCCAATATGTAAAATGTGCACTAAAATAATGTTTTATATTTGAAGCTATGAAAGAATTAGTCTTACATAACAAAATAGAAAGTGTCTGTGGCAATAACAGACAAAATATCAAATCTGTTTAAAGAAAAAGTTTTTTTTAACGTATTATATTTTGTCAATTACTCAAGCTTCACTCAAATTAGATGTCTAGTCTTTATAACAGATTAAACAGCAAAGGAATAGGTCTCATTTCTTTAAAAGTAGGATGCTTATTTTTACCATCAAACAAAGTTGAGAAAACAAGTACAAGCATGCCTTGATACTAAAGGAAAGGAGCAGGGAACAGATCCTGCAGGATTTATGCAGCCTTGCTACAAGTATTAAGATTTTCCCTATGTGTTTTATAGAAGCTAGTTTCAATAACATATTTATTGCAATAGAAAGATGCAACCTGAAGATAGCTGGCAACAAAAGATATAAAAAAAAGCAGCCAACTGTTTCTTCCCAGGAACTTCTCTCAAAAGTTCAGGACAATTTAAACCAGTTGTACCTGCAGTGTCCTTTCAAAATCTGTTCACCTGCACTTATAAATGAACATATTTTTGTAGGCATGTCCCGGCACACAAAACTAGCCTACAAAATACAATGGACTGCACCAGATTGTTCTTTCATTCAAAGTATGTATTTTTTTAAAATATCATTAGCTTGCAAGCACATTTTAGTGCTGTGGGATGGCAGTAAGAGCTAGTGGTGCATGTATGTTGCGCACGCGCACGCACATGCACACACACCCCGCAAACGATTTTTAGATTCTTTCCACCCTTGAATGGCCCTGCTCTTCCACTGTTATGGTATCTATTCAAGTACACTTCTCTTTGTTTGAGGCTATTCCAAGGCCCTGGCAGGTGTTACATATGGCATAATTTGTGCCATGTGTTAACATGCTACACATTCTATTAATTCATGGCATGATAAAATAGCAAACTAGTCACAGAGGTGGGTGTTCCACATTTAATTTTGGATCAAACCTTAAGTTGAAAGTGTGGCATATGTCCCAGATTTTCAGGATCAGGCAGGGGAAAACCTCAGGTCCTGAACTGGGACTCGGAACTCCCCCATGGCCCATCCTGATACTCAGCCAAGTATCAGGAGAGGCCATGGGGGAGTCCTAGGGTCCAGGATACAGCCCCTGCTGCTCAATCCCCAAGATTGGGCAAGGGACTGTCCTAGCTCCTGGTCTGGCCCCAGTAGTTACATGATTGGGATCTGAGAATTATGCCCCATCCCAAGCAGTTCACATCCTGCCATGTGTGTCTGGCATGGTAGGACATGTAATGTTTGAGATAAGGCATAAAATTCCTCAGATCCTATTTACACCATTATTTTAACATCTACCTGTGTAGCAGATAAAAAGTCTCTTTGCTCTTGCTTTACAGTCATCCTAAAATGCATTTAAGCAGCTTGTTTTCATTTGCATATGGAGTTATACATGTATTATTGTTCTATTTTTTGTCTAGCTCAAGCTGTGTCTGCTTCTTTCACAGACCTGAAGAGCACTGTGCGCCAAAAGCTTGTCTATCATCTTTCCCAACTATTCATTTGGTCCAATAAAAACAAACAAACAAACAAACAAAAAAAAAAATCAGCTGGTAACTGCCCACATGCATGCATTTACCCCTCTGCTGTAGCTGAAGCTAAATTGTATAGCTTAGCCCTCAGTGCAAACAGGGTAATGCTACCTTAGTTTAGATATGGTATGCCCTTTCCCCTCATGTTAACTATTTTACATGCCCACACCATAGGTCAGTGGTGCTCAACTTCTTGGCCCTACAGGCCAGGTGAGTAACACAGGACCAGTCCACAGGCTAAATCAGGCCCTGGGGTCCTGGCACCCCCTCCCCGCCCCATGCACCAGGATAGGGGGCTGAGGGCCAGTGCTGCCCCCACCCGTTTCCTGAGCACTGGTACTGGATCCCAGGGGCTCAGCACCAATGTTTCCTTTAAGTAGCAGTGGTCTGTGAGCACTAGGGCTGTGCAAAATGGATCGTACGTGTGTTTCAACTTGCGTTTTGACGGAACAGCACTTCATTTCAAATTTCATTTCCATTTGAAACCACTGTTCTGTTTTGTTCCATTGAAACAGTTTCGCCATTTCAATGTTTCACTTAATGGGGAAACTCAAAACAGCCTCTAACATTGTCATTTCTGGCCTGATATGGATGAACTTGCAGGAATAGTAGCCCCTTCTGAGGGCATGAAGCCTGCCATGTTTCAAGGAGCTAGGTGCAGGGGTTTGGGGGAAACCGCACCTCAAGCTGCGGATAAGCAGAACTCATGACATAGGTGACTGTGTGGGTGCCAAGGCATAGCAGCGTGAAACCTGCAGGGATACTAGCCCTTGCTGAGGCCACGAAGCCTGCCAGCTGTCAAAGAAATAGGTGCAGGGGCTTCCGGGGCTGCTGACAGGCAAAACTCGTGACGTGCGCTTGTGCAACTGTGTCCGTCTTGGGGCACAGGGGGTGAAAACTGCAGGCCTGCTAGGCCCTGCAGTGGCCATGAAGCCTGCCAGCTGTCAAGAAGATAGGTGCAGGAGGAGTCTGGGTTCTGGGGCCCTGCACCTCTAGCTGCTGACAGGCAAAACTCGTGACGTGGGCAGGTGACACTGTGTGCGTGTGTTAAGGTGCACCCTCACTCAACTGACACCAAGGCAGAAAGCAGGGCAGGTCAAATAAAGTTGCCTTTTATGCAGCTTTTCCATCACTCCCCCACAGCACTGGGATTGCAAGAGACCTCAGGAAAGGATGACAGTCACTGGCCAGCTACCCAGTCAATAAGCAGAGCACTTCTTCCCCGCCCTTCCCCCTCCCTCTCCTTACTTTAGTTTTTGTTTCCCTGCAGGCAAGCCCAGCTTGAGCTTCGAAACTCAAAGTGTTTTGAAAATTTTAAAATGTTTTGACTTGCTTTGTTTCATTATGAGGCTGTTTCGAAGCATTACGTTTCATTTCAAATTCTCTGTTTTGAGCTCAAAACAAGTTAAAACAGCGTTGATATGAAACTGCTGGCAAAATTTCACACAGCCCTAATGAGCATGCTTGCTTCAGTCCCGCCTCCCCCTTTCAACAAGGTCCACCAGTAAGCATCCCACAGTAAGTGTCCAGGTGGGAGCAGGCAGGGTTTGGCCCTATGTAAAACACTGTGGGCCCAACTCACCACCCTCTCCCAGGCCCATGGCAGGGCCCAGAGCAGCACAGTGGAGTGCTGCAGGGCAGCTGTGGGCTGGACACAATCAATCAGTTGACAGAACTGGAAGGCACGGGGGCCAGCATGGGACACTTACTGAAGGTAAGCTCCTCAGTCCTTACGCGGGGCAGGCAGCGGCTCCTCCCCGAGGCAAGGGCGGGGACCTGTGCTGGTGCAGGCTCCGCCAGCTCTGGGGAACTGCTCTGCTCCCCAGCTCTGACACCATGTGCCTACTTGCTCCCCAAGGTGATGTGGGGGCACAGAGCAGTTCCCTGGAGTCAGTGAAGCCCATGCCAACCCCCAGCCCCACCTCACCATGCCTCTGGGAGCAAGGAGGCACATGGCATTAGGGCTGGGAAGCAGAGCAGTTCCCCAGCACCAGTGCCCAGCCCCCGTCTCTGCCTCGCCTCGGAGAGCACATGGCCTTGTGGAGGAGCTGCTGCCTGAGCTTAACTCTGGTAAGTGTCCCACGCCAGCCCCAGTGCCTCCACCATGCTCTGCACCCAGCTCGGTGCCCAGCTCTTCTCTGGGCAGGTGCGCAGCATTAATAAGTTTGTGCACAGCATGGTTTTAAAGAGTGCACGGTCACACATGCATGCAGTTTGGAGGGAACCTTGCTCAGCATTGCCCTCTTCTGCTCCCCGCATGCTGGAATTGCTACCATCCCCTCTTGCCGCACCCACCCCCCACCTCTCTCCAGCTTACCAGGATTGGGTCTCAAGGGAATTGGCACCATTCCCTCCTGCCCTTCATGTACAAATATTGGATTCCAAGGGGCTGGCACTGCCTCTTCCCACCCCTTGCTTACCAGGATTGGATCCCTTCCCACTCCTGACACGCGGAGATTGGGGCTCTTGGGCCCAGTGTTGCCCTCGTTTGGCCCCGAGCACTAGGATCCAGCTTTCTGACTGGTGTGCGGAACTTGGGTCTCCTCATAGCTCCAGAAATTTGGCAACAGGGTAGTGATGCCATTTCTACTCCCCTGTTGCCAAATTTCTAGACTTGTGGGGAGCCCCAAACCCCACATCAGATGACATGAATCTGGCCAGGACCTGGGGGGACTGGGCATCCCTGGCTTAGGTCATAATATTATTAGCCAGTGCACTGTCATTTCCTGTGACAATGAGGGAACATGGGAATTCCAGTTAAGGAGGGATTTCTGGTGTCATTACCTTTATCTCATCCATCCCTTTCTTTGGCATAAGCTACAGGCAATAAATTACTGGAGAATCCTCTATAGTGCTATAGGATACCAAAAGCTCAATAATTTTACTAAATTTTAATTATCTTCAATAAAATACAGATTCCCTAAAAAGCATTACATTGGCAAAACTGTATCACAGAAAATTGCTCTCTGGATGGTTTGAAAAATCTACAGGTAAACAACACAAAACATCAACAAGTTATTTTCTAACAGAAACAGAATATTTGCATTTGAGCTGCTACTGTAACTATATTGCTTATTTAAGATCAGACATGGTTCAGATTAAATTAACATTAATTCAAGATTAAAGCTTGGAAAGTCTCCAGAAGTTGCTGCGTTTATCCTAGACTGTTTTTTCCTTGTGATGTGCAGGTGTATTAATGTAGATGCACCCGTAAAAAATCCTGGCAGAAATAAGCTGTATTGGGCGAAACTAAAAAATTGCTGGGGAACAAGTCATCCTTTTTATTGGTACATTACACCTTCCTGAAGGGTTCTGTACAGCTGCACCAAGCTGAGTGCAACGATCTACCATGTTTTCTAGTATATAAAATGCAACTCCACCCAAAAAGAGTAAGTGTAGAAACAAAAATCAATTGAAATTCTTGCAATAAAAGTTATTTTTCACTTTGCTGTTTTAGTGCAAGAGACACCTTAATTAATGCAAGACCACTCTGTGGGGAGAAAAAAAAAACAGTATGTACTTTACATTGGAAAATAAGGTATAGGCATCGAAAAAATCCAGACTAGACGCGGCCTTGTATAAATTTGTGACTTATGCAGTTGCTAAGGGCATGGTGGGTGGCATACTACATATGAAGGTTTCAAAACTGTAAACCTTTTCTGCTGCAGCATTTAAGATGGCTTGCGGAGTGAAGAGCTGGTATTAATTCTCTTCACTACCTTGCTTCTGTATTTATACAATACCAATTACACAGTACCCAAGCATTTCATAACTTTTAGTGTCCTTGTTCTCATGGATGGCAAAGGTGGATGGTACTATCATGCAAACTACCACACTAAATAACCTGGCACAGTCACCTAGGGAATCTGGGACAGAGCAGGTCACAGACTAGCACCTTAACTATGGCATCATTCTTTCAGAATTGTGGTAAACAGTATAGGGGCAGTTTTCATAACATATTCAGTCAATAATAATAAAAATAAATTCCAATTTTAAATGGAAAATAATAAACCTGATATGAATACTTCATAATCATGTTCACAGTTCAGTAAAATTAGACTTCAAGCAAATACCTAACTAAAGAGTTCATGACAGCAAACCTTTTTCTTCCCCCCCAAATAATTCCCTTTAAAACAGAAATCCCAATTATATCATTCAATTCCTATTGATTTAGCACAGGCAGTTTTCAAACCTTTTTCATTCAGACTCAGTAACATCTGCATACAACTATTGCTTCAGCACAGGACTACTTTAATAGGAAATATTAAAGACTGAGGTTTAATTTGATTATTAACGATATGTACCATATACTGTCTTCCTAAAGAAAGCAGAAATTCAGAAAAACAGAGAATCCAAGCTTAGACCTAGGGTTCAGTTTATAATAATGAAAAAAAATCTGCTGCCTGAATACATGTTTGATAAAAGAACAAATATTTTCTTCTTCTATTTTTCTTTTTAAAAGATACATGTTAAGCATTATAATATTCTCTCTCTCTCTCATATCCTTTTCTTAGAGTTTGGGATACACTGTGTTTTAAATTGAACAAAATAATTACATTCCAAAATTCAAGTGAAGATGCACTTGAAAACTAATAATTGGTCAAGGTTAGATTTGGCTTGCTTAACTCTTGGGATTTCTGTTAAGATAAGCTTGGAAGAAACTGTGCCAAAAAAAAGAGTGAAATATGTTATGTATTATTCCTCAGAACTGGCCAAACTGCTGCAAACTGAATGGGTTTCACAGCGGACATGCAACCGAGAAACATCTTTCACCTTTAAAAAAAATTCTACATTTATTATTTCCTGCCAGGAACCAAGATACCTTAAAGTCGACCTCCCCTTTAATCCATGATTACGAAGTCATCTCTGAGAACAAGAGACATTTCTAAATTTGACTTTGGCAGGGTGTTTTTTCTCTGTTAAACTCTACTTAGATAGTGACAACCTACTTCATACAATTTCTTCCCCGAGCCATTACCATAATAAAATTTGGTGACATTTAGAGTCAAGGCAACCCATCTGCTACCACATGAGAAGCTAGTATCTTTGACAGGCTAATTTTCATCAAGGACAGCAGGAGAAATGATCCTGCTAACATCATATATATCATAAGCTTGCTCAGTTTGTGCTTTTCATTATTCTTCCTGGATTACATTTAGAGGAAAGAATGCATTGTTGTAGCACTACAGCTACTGTTGATAAATAATGAGATGTATTAATGCACATTTAATCCTGAAAGCATTACTGTAAATCAGAACAATTTCATGGAGAAAAAGCATAATTAAATTGGTATGTCTGGAAAGATGATAAATCTGAAGTTGAAATGAAAAATAAAAGGCACTCTCAATTTAATTTGTGTGCTTAAAAACATTTAGAAGCTAGAGATACAAAGCGTTTGCAGTTATTAGAGATACACTCTTATGAGCATAATTAATAGTGGAAACTCAAGCACTCAAATACACTTCAGTTTTATAGTACTTCTTAGCCACCATGTTAAAAACTTTTTAAAAAATCCTGTCCAATGTTTAGAAGAAAAATATTTTTATAATAAACGTTACACGTGTTTAGCATAAACGTTTTCATATTTGGAGTTACCTCAAAATAGAAATAATTTCGTCTCCCATGAAATATTACAAAAAAAAAGAGGCACTGGAATGAGTTTGTGGGTGAGAGGAAGAGGCTTTGAAGCAATTTCTCATTCCACTGTTCTTCTATGAAGAGTTAATTTCCCTTCCTTTACTATTTATTCAGAGGTCTTAGCGCATTTTGACAGGGTTACTTACCTGGAGCCAAAGCCAATGAGTTCTAACACTCCTCAAATCTGTATTGTTCCCAGACACTCACGAAACATCTCTAAATTTTCTCCCTTTGATTTATCACCTTCCCAGTGAATTAACGGATTTGTGCCTGGTTCATCAGTTTCTTTCCCAAATAAGATTCTGTACAAGCTTAGCACATCTTATACTATCTGTTCCCAGTACACTGTACATCAAACCAGTTCTTAAACTGGCAGTCAAGGTGACTAACAGGAAGAAAATATAATAGAATTAGTTTGCCTGGAAGTAGTGCTCTATACTTGATCTGAGCCTTCAAGAGGCCAAGAAATAATGCAGTGGTTCCCAACTATTTTTGTATTGCAGACTGGCATGGGAGCAGAACAGGGCGCACAGAGCTGGCTGCCTCCCTCCTGGGGCTACTCCACCACCCAGCTTTAACCTTGCACGAGACTGCTGGTGGCAGAAGCTGCTTGCCTGGGTGGACACACGGGGGTCTGAGTAGGGGCTCGTGCCACAACCCGGCAGTCGACCCTTCACAGCCTGGTACTGGGCTGCAGCCCGTTGATTGGGAATCTCTGCTATAATGCAAGCCATCCACAAATCACATTCTGGACACAAAATCTATGCACTAGTGTGGAAGAACTACTGAAGGAGCCTTGTACCACTCATTAAGAAGCTCCCAAAGGATCCAAAAATTCACAAAGCAGACTGGCCAGGTAAGTCAGAGAAATTAAATGCTTCCCTGTGAAGTGCCATCACTTCTGCTTTTCGGGTACCTAAATCAAGACAACCCAGCAACTTTAAAGGACAACAAAACTTTAAAAAACATTAATTACAGTAGCATTCAATGGCATTGCAACACCAAACCCTGAACAAACTAAATTAGAAGGTCCTAGAGAGGTACAGAGGACAAAAATGAAAGATTCACAAGACCCGAGCATAAAACTGTATATGCATAAAGACGTGTGAGAAGCAAGTTTTATTTGGTGATATCTTTTACTGGATCAAACATATAGTTAGCAGAGGTATTAGGCACGTTTTCAGGTACAGCATACCTTTAAAAAAAAATATACAAACAGGATGTGAAGAAAAAAATTACGAGGCCAAACATCGAGCCCTAAGAATCCCAGAAAGAAAGAAAAAAAAAGATGGAAAACGAAATATGTAGGAGAACCAGATGGAAGTGGGGCGGGAGGAAGAGACAAAGAATCATAAAGCCAAAAGGAGCACCAATTTTAAGGAAAAAATGGCACATTTAATCTCCTTAAAGAACTGATTTTTAGTATAACTATTTCAAACTCAGGCTGAAAAAATGCTTCTAATTCCAGAATGAAATTTGTGAAACTAACTGGTAAATTGATTGCTAGCCATATGCTTTCATTTCATATTCTGCATATGTACACGCAAAACAGCAACTTTAAAAAAATCATCTAGCTTACTATGACATCAGGTATGTGGATAATCTTTCCTGAAGGTCAATGAGTATCACAGACTTCTGTTTTGGGATTACATAATAAGGCAACTTCAGGACACCATAACAAGGGACTGCATATTCTACTGAAACAAGTTGCTAAAACAAAGAAACAAAATAATTTCTTTGCTTTAAGATTGGAACTTAAAAATGTTAGTTGCTAGCCCATTAAAACCAGAAAAAGTCAGATATATGACCAAACGCAAACTGATGCAGCTTTGTCTGACCGCAGACAAGATGAAACAATTCTGAAATGTGCAAATCGGCCAATATATTTCAACAGGAGTAAGTGTAAACCATGAGAAGTTTAGATATCAGAGGGAACTGCGGCTGCTACACATTCAAAGTATCTGGAAGAATTCTCCCAGGTTTGTTTTCCGGGTAGGAAAAAAAAAAAAAAAAAACTTACTGGGAAACCCCTGAACACGCATTTAAGTACTGAGCCTCCAAAGTGCAGAGAGCTTGCAGTGCTGACAGTGCACAGCCAGAGGGCCCCTATGCACACATCTCTGTGTTCTCTGCAAGCTCCCTCAGTCTGCCGGGAGACAAATGGTATCAATGCATGGGGCAGCCCTGACTGGCTGACCCAGACTACTTATGGTAAGCCTGCATTTCTCTATAGCAAATATGGAGATACTGAAGGGGGCTTGGCTGGAGCAGTAGTGCTTGGCTGCTCCCTGCTTGGCTGGAGCAGTAGTGTCCAGTCCAAGAGACAGACCGTCTCTGGGAGAGGCAGGAGCAAAGCACCCTGAAATGCTGGAGACCTGTGCTACAGTCTCTCTCAAATGGGAAAGGGTATAGGTATTTGCTCCCCCACCTCAGGAGAAACTCTCCTGGGAGTGATTTAACCCTAACTGTTCCTAGATTAATTTTATCTAAGAGAGGCTATTTTTACCCTGGAAGAAAAATCCTGAACATCTAATACACTTGAGGTTTCTACTGCAAAAGTAGTGACTCTCCCAGAAAAAAAATGAGTTTTTGTATGGGGCCTGTCACTGATAACTTAAGCCAGTACAAATCATCTACTTCTGGAGAACAAAAAATTCAAATTCCACCTATCCAAATACAACTTCTGCAATATAGTAATACATTTTTGATCCAAAGGATTGAAAATAGCACCTAGAAAGTAGGTTGTTGCCTACCAAATCTTGCATTCCTCTGAACCTGCTACTCTCTAAAGCGTTACCTTGCCTTACCTTATCCATGACATTTTCAAACCAAAAATCTTTAGCATAAATCAAAAACTTACACAGTAACTATGGCATAAAATAAATTGAATATTAAAATAAAAAACCTACTTGGATTATTTTTTACCTGTGTTCTTGGATGGGAAGCTGGAGAAGAAAAAAAATTAGTAAAATTATTTAGCAGGACAAGAGACATGCTTGGGTGGGATGGGCTTCACCTCTCCCCCAAAGGTAAGCGTGTGTTCTCTTTCAGGTTGACTGATCTCCTCCGGTGGTCTTTAAACTAGGCTTATCAGGGGAAAGGGAAGATGAGGATGGAGGGAGCCACAGAACACCAAACTAAGAGCCACCCACAAGAACAGCCCAGCCAAGACTGGCAATGAGCCTAAGAAATACCCAGGTAGAGTGGCAGGGGCCCAGATAGTCGTGCGATTAGGGGGGCAGTGCATACAACTCCAGGAGGCCTTAAATGCCTCTAGACTAATGCTCGTAGTATGGGGAACAAGCAGGAGAAACTTGCCCTCCTGCTAGCTAACATAAACCTGGACATAGTGGGTTTCACTGAAACTTGGTGGGACCCTACACATGACTGGGCAGTAAACATCAAGGGCTATACACTGTACAGGAGAGATAGAACAGGGAGGAAAGATTGGGGTATGGCACTCTACAAAAAACTATACACATCCACAACAAATAGCACTGGGTCAGACGAGGGGCAGACTGAAGTGCTCTGGGTCCAAATACAAGGGGGTCAGGGAGAAAGGGACTTAACGGTGGGGGTTTACTACAGGCCACCCAACCAGGGGGGAAGAGCTGGACCGGGAATTCAAGTCAGCTTGCGGAGGCAGTTAAGTCGAGGGATGTGGTCATCATGGGTGACCTAAATTATCCAGACATCTGCTGGGAAGAGCAGTTAGCCAGATCTGATCACTCAAGTAGGTTCCTAGCCGTACAGGACCTCCATCTAACCCAGGAGGTGCACAGTCCCACCAGGGGAAATGCCTTGTTAGACCTGGTCCTGGCCACAAACGACGACCTGGTGAGGGGACTGCAGGTGCTCGACCACCAAGGGAAATGCCTTGTTAGACCTGGTCCTGGCCACAAATGACGACTTGGTGAGGGGACTGCAGGTGCTCGACCACCTGGGCAACAGGGATCATCACCTGCTAGACTTCACCATCCAGGGCAGGGTGTCAAAGGCCTGCAGCAAACAGCAGCCCTAGATTTTAGGAGGGCAGAATTCAATGAAGTAAGGAGACTAGTCAGGGAGGCACTGAGGTCCCGGAGGGCAGGAGATTTGGGAATCCAAGAAAGAGTAGTCGTTCCTTAAGGAAATGATCCTCCAAGCCCAAAGGGTGACAATCCCAACGCAGATCAAAGGGGGCAAGAGTGCTCAAAAGCACCCATGGCTCACCAAAAGCATCCAGGAACGTCTCAAAGCTAAAAAGGAGGTGTACACCCAGTGTAAGGGAGGGGCCATCACCAAGAAGGATTATACCTCCATTGCTTGGGACCGTAGGGGGGCTGTTAGGAAGGCTAAGGCAGAGACAGAACTGGGGATAGCGACCCATATCAAGGATAACAAGAAATCCTTTTTTAAATACATAGCAGGTAAAAAGAAGGTACCAGGTAATGTACGGCCCCAGCAGGACACCCTACAAAATGTGGTGGTTACACCAGATGACAAAGCTAATTTTTTTAACAATTTCTTTACCTCCATTTTTTTTGAGCAGGGACCAGGGCATCCTCCCCACCAGGATCCCTGATGGACCCAGGGGAGGCACTGCCAGGCCCAGTGAGGACCTAGTCAGGGAACTTCTGGTGGGACTAGATAGAAGTGTTCAAATCAGCAGGTCCTAACGATCTCTACCCCAGAGTGCTGAGGGAATTAGCACAGGTCATTGTGGGATCCCAGCAGAGCTTCATGGTGCTCTGGCAAGATGCCAGAGGACTGGAAAAGGGCCAGTGTGGTCCCCATTTTCAAAAAAAAGGGAAGAAGGACGACCCAGGAAACTACAGACCCATTAACCTTACCTCAGTCCTAGGGAAGCTCTTTGAGAAAATTATCCAGGAGCACATCTGTGAGGGACCAGCAGGGGCAACCAGCATGGGTTCATTTGAGGCACCAGACCAACCTGGTGGCCTTCTACAACCAGGTCACAAAATCCCTGGATGCAGGTGTCATTGTGGATTTAGTCTTTCTGGACTTTAAAGAAGGCCTTCAACTTTGTCTCGCCCCATTCTCATTAAGAAATTAGGCGACTGCGACATTGATGCCTACACAGTCAGATGGGTTGCAAATTGGCTGGACGGCTGCACCCAGAGAGAGTGGTAGAAGACGGGTCTTTTTCAACCTGGGGGGATGTGAACAGTGGGGTCCCCCAGGGCTCGGTCCTCGGGCCTGCACTGTTCAACATCTTCATCAGCAACTTGGACAAGGGGGTGAAAAGCACCTTGTTCAAATTTGCGGATGACACTAAGATGTGGGGAGAAGTGGGCAAACTGGAGGAGAGAGACAGGCTACAACTAGATCTGGACAGGTCACAGGGGTGGGCAGATGAGAATAGGATGGGTTTCAGTACAGTCAATTGCAAGGTACTGCACCTGGGGAGGAAGAACCAGCAGCATACCTACAGGCTGGGGAACTCCCTTCTTGTCAGTGCAGAGGCAGAAAAGGATCTTGGGATTCATTATAGACTCCAAGATGAACATGGGCCACCAATGTGGGGATGTAGTCGGGAAGGCCAACCACACCTTGTCATGCATCCACAGATGCATCTTGAGCAGGACCAAGGAGGTGATCCTCCCCCTCTATGCAACATTGGTCAGGCCGCAGCTGGAGTACTGCGTCCAGTTCTGGGCACAACACTTCAGGAGGGACATGGCCAGCATCAAGAAGATCCAGACAAGGGCCACTCGCATGATCAGGGGGCAGCAAGGCAGGCCCTATGAGTGGAGGCTAAAGGACCTGAACCTGTTCAGCCTCCGCAAGAAGGCTGAGGGGGGATCTAGTGCCCATCTACAAACTGGCTAAGGGAGACCAGCAGGCAATGGGAGAGTCCCTGCTCCCCTGAGCACTACCAGAAATAACAAGGAATAATGGTCACGAACTGGCAGATGGTAAATTCAGATTAGACATCAGGAGGCACTACTTTACTGTCAGGGCGGCTAGGATCTGGAACCAACTTTCAAGGGAAGTGGTGCTGGCTCCTACTCTGGGGGTCTTCAAAAGGAGGCTAGATAATCACCCTAGCCGGGGTTGTTTGACCCCAGTAGTCTTTCCAGGCCATGGCAGGGGGTCAGACATGATGATCTGCTCAGGTCCCTTCCGACCCTACCAACTATGAAACTATTTTCATTTTTGTTTATAGTCTATTTAATGTTCAGGCTTTGATGCACAGGAACATTTCAGCAGTATAAGCGAGAATATTTATCTATCTAAAACAAGCAGCTTCCATAGAGATATGAGGCAAAAGAACACATGCGTGCACGCACACACCACACGCACAGAAATCCCTATTGATTTATGGTAACGAAGTACCTTTTTACAATACTTAAAAATAACTTTTAAAATTGATTTAAAATGTAATTAGTGTCAACTAGTATCCATTTAAAGTTACAAAATAAATAAAAAAAAAATCTTGAAAGAGATAAAGTGTTTGCTTTAGTAGAGACAGCATGCTAGATTAACTGCCCTCTTAAGCCTACTATACAATTTTAAACTAGAATGTGAGACTATTTCCCATAAATACACAACTTGCATGTTGGTTTATATATAATCTTTTTTGTCCCTAGTACAAGAGGTGCTGCTAAAAGCCAGTGCATCTTTCTAATCCCTACTGTTCATAAGCCAAATATCTTTGTCCTAAAGGAGTTTTAGGAGAGAAGCCTGGCAATACAATGACTGGCCAGCTACAAACGCATTTTAATGTCACCTTTTCCCCACCACCAGACTCATCATGAACAGTTTAGGCAGTCTAGAGAAGTTAGGATGAATATATTTAAGTAATTCTGGACCAGGGAACACAGAATATTAAAAGAAAGTCATTTTATGCATTAGAAAACAGAATTTCAGGATAAGAAAATGGTGAACACTGGCACACTTCATCTCTAATTCACATCTGTTTTAAATCCTAATATTTGCCTTCACTATCTGAAATCTGCCTTATCCTTGTAGCAGCAACTGCTTTAAACATCTCTCTCGTCTGTTTTAGAACTACATAAATCAATTTAACTTCCTGAACCATGTGTCCTTCAGTTCACATTTCTAAAATTCCAATTACCTTAAATACCGTCAAATTTTATATTCGACATGGCAGTCAGACTTCATTCACATTTTCAATTACTCCAAAGACTCATGATGCTCAAAGTATTTAAGTTAAAAAAATATGTCCACTTGGCAACATAATTTTAAGTTTACTATGTAATCTAAATCTTCACATTTAGTTGGGCATTTAGAGTTATACAAGGTATTTGAACACCCAGGGTTATGACTTACAATCATATTAAATACATTTCTCTAGTCTGTTTAGATAAGCTCTAGTTTTATTCTGTTACATAATTATTTGCTTCATTAGTATCTCTTTAGTTTATTTAGCAGCATTTTGTAACAAGCAAAGACCGATAAGATTTTTTTTTTTTGTTTCTTGAATAATTTGTCTAAGATATGCTGCATGGAATTTTAAATTTCTAGCTTTACAGTTTAAAATTATTAGCCTTCAAGAAGTGGTATGAGGATTTATAAACCCTGCCTAAAAAATTCACTTGAGTGGTTTTAAAGTACTCAGAGGGAAACACAACATCTGTACAAGACAGACAAGCTGCTAGAAATCAGGCACCAAGCCAAAGACCATATGAAGGTCTGAGCAAGTAAAGGCAGACAAAAACCTGAACAGCTGTAAAAAGTAAAGACAGAAGAGTCTTTAATACTAAATCAAAGAAATGTTAAATGGTTAAGTAAGGACCTGTTAGGTTTCATACTTTATTAAAAACAAAAATGGAGGAATAATATTTTAATGATTTGTTATTCACATTTTTACATACATTACTATATCTAAAAAAAAGGTCACAGAAATATTTTGTAGCACCCAAAAATCATATGCATATATAATTATACCAAGTCAACCCTTGCCAAATTACAATACAACTTTAAAAGGACTTTCAGCAAAAGGAAACAACAAAGGGAAGGATTCGATAGGAGAGTCTGTAAAGGGACAAAGAAGATCTTAAGGTTCCTTTAGCATATGTCCATGTTTTGATGCTTCCTAGAGAACGTGTTTTTATTTTATTTTTATTTTTTGCTATGTATTTTAGGAAAAGGAGGCATGGAAGGGAAGGGCAGAATGAGGCCGCCACAGCGAGGGAGGGAGTGGGGCAGGGGCTGGGGGCATGACGGAGCCATGGGTGGCTCATCTAGGGGATCAGTGTCCTGATGCTTAAAAACGGCACAGGCAGTGCTTGAACTAAAGCTCAAATGAGCTTTAGTTCAAGCACTGCTGCCATCATTTCTAAGCGCTGGGACACTTAACCAAAGTGGAGCTGAGCAGGACAAGGGCAGATGCAGGCTGCTCACTTTTGGCTTGGGGCCCTCCGCTCTGCTGCCTTTGCCCCAGGGGCCCCACATGAGCCATGCATCCCCTGCCCACCCCACAGCAGGAGGCACAACTTGCTGCCCCACTGCTGCTAAGTGGGCAAGGGATACACAGCCAACATGGAGTCCCCGGGACAAAGGCAGCAGACCAGAGGGCCCTGAACTGACAGCAGGCAGTCCACATCCACCCCACACACAAATCTGGGGTGGGGGCATGTCCCACCCCATGCCTCCCCTGGGGGGTGCACACAGCAGCAGGGAGCCATCCTCCATGCACCCCTGATGAGCCTCCCGTGGTTTTGTCCTACTCCCTGCCCCAGTCCTGAGTCTCATTTACCACGTAGGCTGGGTACAGCCCCCAGTCCCTGCCCCACTCCTTCACCATGGGGACCTCAATCTGCCCCCCCACACCCACAACCCTTCCCTCCCCCATGCCCCTTCTCCAGTACACTTGCCTACAGGGTGCTGCTCTCCACATTGCCCACCCAGCTGCATTCCTGGCCACGTACATGCATGCGCCTGCACACATGCACATGGCATCTGGAGACCCCAGCCAGAAGGCATATATTTAAAAATCAGTGAAATTATTGGCTACTTCAGCCAAAAAAGCTGATAGTTAAATTTCCTTTCATCAGTGTCAATCCGATATGGCATTTCCAATATGGTGCACCCTCTACTCTTAAGATTATTTCCATTAGGAAAAATTAAAAATACAACCTATATACAAGGATGTCCTTTGTACAAAAGTTTCTTGAATTCACAAAGACTAGAAAACTTTTACTCTGCTTCAAAGCCCCACATTTTTAGCTACTGGGCAAACCACAGCGGCAATGCTAGTGAAATCCAGGTATCCAGGTTTTAGCCGTATTGGTTTAGAGGAAAAGGTTCCACTCCTTTCCCCTTCACAGTTCCCTGCCACATCTTCCTTCTTCTCCCATGTACCCTCCACTGCCTTTAGCTTTGAGATCTACATTGTTTTGCTTTGCTGCTCTACTTTATGGGAACCAACAGCAGAACAAAATATGCTTTATAAAACCGCAAAGTACAGCATAAAAACTAAAGATAAAGCAACTCTCTCATACACATGCACCAAAAAAGTTTGAAAATGCGAGAGTGAAGACACTTGAGACCCACTCTTTGGGAAAAAAATGCAGCTGCCCTAGTATCTGGTAGTACTAATTAAAGAAACTATGCAAGTAAGCTAATTCTTTGATGAATGCACTTGTTTCCCCCATTTGCTTCCTTGTATAATTTAAGGTGTTGACACACACAGAAGCTGTCCATACTACTTATGCTACAAGTTGACCATTGATCTATTAAGTCTTACAACATCTAAAGACTTGCTGTCAGCAACTGCTTTCTCTTCTCCTATAATGCTGTAGCAGAGAGGTCAGCTGAGGTGCTCAAACTAAATGTTCCAAATTTTAAATGCCTGATGGCAGGTCATATTCAGAGGAGGAAAATGCACTCTTACTTGCTTTCCCTGTGGGTTTAAAACAACTCAAGTCTGATTTTTGAAAAACACTACAAGGCTCTTCTATTTTGAGATTTTGCCAGGATAGAACACATCCTCTCTCTAATTTTGATCTTGAATAGTAGTCTATTACTAAATGCCATCCATGTTCTCTGATCTTTATATTTAGGTGTGTGCAAGTATATACATATACATATAGTATATACATCTAGTTCACTTAGCTCTTACTTGAACAAGAAAGAAAAAAGTAGCAAAAATAAGTCAGTCAGTCACAGTGGCTTAATGCAATTGATGGATTTTTTTTGCAAGTGCATGGAGAAGAAGAAAAGTACCACAGTGTCTCAATGTTACTGTTCAGAACAGATCAAGGAAAACCCAATATAAACAAATGAGTCAAGGACTGTCATGCAACAGTAAGTTAGGAAGAGTTTGCTCTCCCCTTGTGTCCCACTCCTTTCCCCTTCACAGTTCCCTGCCACATTTTCCTTCTTCTCCCATGTACCCTCCACTGCCTTTAGCTTTGGGATCTACATTGTTTTTCTTTCCTGCTTTACTTTGTGGGAACCAACAGCAAAACAAAATGTGCTAGAAACCCCAACAGCATCCCATTTAATTTCACTATGTTGACAGTGAACCCAGAGCAGCAAAAACAGAGAAAAAATACAAGGACATGGGGGAAGAGTCAGAGAGAAAGGGAAGGAGGAAACAAAAATATGCAAAAAGCTGGAAAAGGGCTCTTCATGAAATAGATTCTTAGCACAAGTTAGAAAGCTTGAGAGACAAGGAACATACAGAAGGATTTTTAGGAAATGTTATCCCCAGAACTATATTTCAGGAACCAACACTTAAAAAATTCACAGACAGATGCAGTCAAAAATATTCTCTAGATACAAGCTGCTATGAAAAAATCCTGCTTCACAGAATCAATGTTATGCAAGGCCATGCTGGCTCCATTAAAATGTTTTGATGGTCTGGCTAGGCGCTTCGTTTCTTTTCACCCCATTTGGCCCCCAAGGAAACCCAGAACTGAACTTGATTGGGCAAGCCAAACCAAACTCCTTGGCATCCCCACACTACTTCCAGCAGCCTGCTACCTGGTGATTGGGCTCTCTGGCTGCCCAGGCCCATTGGGAGCCACCCTGGGTGCATCTACACAAGACATTTACTGCATAGTTGCCTAATTAACTACACATGTCTACACATACACCCTTATTAGACTGCACAAAACTAAAACTGCAGCATTTAAAAGTCCTGGTCTGCTGGTCTTTTTGTGAGCAACAGTCGGAGCTGCCCCCTAGGGGGTGTGAATTGGGACGACCACCCCAGGCCCCACACTTTGGGGGGCCCTGCAGACAGCAGCATACAAGCCCCATGTACCGAGGGTACCACCACTCTGCGCAGCCCCTGGGTGCCACTGGCTTCGCGCTCCAGCTGCTCACCACCTCCCTGCTAATGCCCCTCCACACAGGCTGATATGCCCTGGGTCCCACACACCCCTAGGGTCAGATCTGGCAGCAGCGCATGTGTAGACACTGAGCCACCTGGCTGGGGCACAAGGGTGCTTCAGTGCCAGGGCTTCCTGCCACCTAGCGCCGCACTGAAGCACCCTCCTGCCCCAACCTGACCCCCCAGACTCCCTCCTGCAAACCAGCTGAATGTGCTGCACTCCAGGCACACGTGTATACCACAGCCCATTAGCAAACACTGCGAAGCAGTAAGCTCCACAGTGTATTGCTGCCCCCTAGTGACCCATGTAGATGCGGCCCCTCCTCCCAAAGCTCTCCAAAAAATATTCAGTTCTTTCCAGACTGATTTTTCAGACCATCTACCCGACATCTCCACATTTTCATTCCAGTTCTGAACGTTTGGAAATAAGAAGTTTCCCATAGGACAGAGATTCTGGTTCCCTCACAGCTCTTTTCGATGCCAAAACATCAAGAAATAATTTCGGAAACAGTTATTTTGCTTTAAAAGACAAATTATTTAGTTTCCCATGGCACAAAATAAAGTATCTTGAAATATCATAGTAAAAAGATAAAGAGCATTTATCTCCTTCCGCATATTTTATAGATATTGATAAACAACTTTTCCCCAGTGTCCTCCATATATCTGCACTGAAACGTCAAGTTCTTTTGACATCAGAAGTAGGTCTGAACGTTGTGCCATGGATACTGACAAATATTATAATAGATAGTATTCAGTCGTATTCCTACAGAAAACAGAAGCTATTGTCATTGTAGAGAGATTCTAGAAGGAAACTAAGATTCAAAGACTCAGTTTCCTGCCAAAGCAAGATTTAAATAGCACACACTTACTCCAACAGCAATGGCATGCAAAATTATACTTCAAGATTGCATCTACATGTTGCCCTACAGAGATGTAGCAATCACGTGGGTCTACATGTGATTGCTAGCTATGTTACCATAGCGGTGCACTCCCCCCAATAGCACACCGCTACAGCGATGTAGCAGCAAAATTTAATCACGTACCATGTGCATGGCACAGTAACTGCCCGCACTGCACCGTGCTTCAGTACTTTGAAAGGGAAGTACTAAAGCATGGCACCACAGCAACGCCGCCATACAATGACATGTAGATGTGCCCAAGCAGTATTATCAGGTCCAACTTATGTTTTTGTCTCTCTAGAACTAAATTAGTTATTTAAAAACATCTTAAACTATTTTATTTAATGTTAACTAACAAATTTTATTATATATGCAAGCTTCAGCCCAAAGCAGTCTGAAATAGCCAAGATATTAACCTTCCAAGCCAGGATTTATAACAGAAATGTCAACTCATCCATAAATATGGAGGTGCTGGTAGCAGATTATAAAATAAGTTATTATGGACTACTGCCCCAGTGGCACTGGCTGTATACAAGGTACAAGTGATTGATGGCAGAAAAGTGCAAAGGAAACAAACAAACAAACAAACAAACAAGGAAATCAGAAAGACACTAAGAAGAAGTTTTAGAGGCACTGCTAGATAACTTCTTGATAAGAAACTCTGAAAAAGCATAGCTTTCCCATTCCTAGACAATTGGTATATTCAAAATATGCTTGAATATAAAACTCAAAGCTCCATGGTCAAACCTACTGCTTTCTTTCTGCCTGTGCACCACTAGCAATAACAGCTTGTAACAAAACAGTTGCCCACCAAGGTTGTCTGCAATTTCCTCATCATTCCAGATCCTTAGGAGCAAGGGGCAACTTCTCCCTGCTCCTCCCCAAGGTACATTAAAGTGTTTTTTTCCCCATGCTCCCTGCTATGTGCAAATGTACAAAGCCATTGTCCAGTTTTCCTTAAGAACAAATTCTACCTTAAGACCTACAGCAAACTGCCAGCCAATAATGCCTAAGTAAATGACCAGTAGGGACTTGTGATTTTAGCTTTAGATGTGTATTAATTGAGCTGATTCTTCTTCCACACTGAGCTCAAAGCTGGCCTCTGTAAACCTGTATCTTTATTAAGTTTCCTCTAAGTCTTAAACAAACTTGTTCCAGTCTCTTAATTAGACTGTAAGCTCTTCAGACCAGATCATCCTTTTTATTCTTCTTCAGCAATCCCTCACAGTCAAGGTTGATCATCTTCCATCGCTGTCTTATCTGTGTGTCAGAAGATGGTTGATGAGGCCTATCTGGGATAGACAGATTCTTCAGCAGCTCAGACGTGTGTTCCCCTGTGGGGTGGGTGGCACTGGATTCTTGATTTGGTCTGCGACATGCTGTTTCTGCCCCACGCTTTTCCATGTCCTGCTGTAAGGAAGTTTCAAAGTATTCCTCCATTCAGCATAGACAGCTGATGCTGCATTTCAAGTTGGCCTTCAAGATGTCCCTGAAGCCTTTTCTCTGCCCTCCTCTTGAGCATACACCTTGGCTGAGCTGGGAGAATAAAATTTTCTTCGGGAGTCTGGCATCATCCAGATCACATGACTGGCCCAATGAAGTTGATGTCAAATGATCATTGTCTCAATATTTATGGTGTTTGCTTGAAGCAGGACTCTAACAGTGGTCTTTCCACTGGATTTGGAGGATCTTCCGCAGGCAGCATTGATGGTATTTCTCCAACAACTTCAGATGTCTCTTGTATGTTGTCCATGCGTCACGGAGCACCAAAATGTGCCTGTGCCATTAAGGGCATAAGCAGCCGAGCAAAGGAGCCTAGCAGGCTACATAGAGCCCCAGTTAGCCAGCACCTGCGGGTGGTCAGCTTTTCAGGAGTCAGAGCCCAGGGAACATATAAGCTCAGGGCTAGGGCTGGCTGGGCTCACTCTCTGGCAATTGCCAAGAGCTCCAACACTAGAGAGCTGCCCAATGCATGTGGCTGCCTGCTTTGCTACCTCCAAATACAGTAAGACTCTAGGAGCTCACAAGGTACCCACCACTAAGGGGTATGCTATCCTAAGGGTGGGAGTTTACCCTCTTAAAGGGGCAGAGTGCTGCCTTTATTGTTAGTGTTATATCATAGCCCAGGTTTGTGGGCTATAACGTAGGTTTGTGTTACTGTTTGAACCAGTCAACTGGGATGAGGCTATAAGGGGAGGCCTTGTTAGTACCAAGAAGGGGACACACAATTGTGTAAAGCCCCAGTGCTGGGGGGGTACAAGCATCAGAGGGCCAGAGAGCCCAGTGCCAGAGGGGCACAGCAGACAAGGAATAAGAGGAGATTGAGAGCTAGTGCCTCAAAGCCAGGCCTGACATAGTGGGTTGAGGCTAGACAGTTTAGCTATATTAAAGGGGCGGAGGCTGAGTAGGCAGAGACCCCAACAGAGGATATAAATATTCAAACAACACCCATGAGGCTTGGGGCATGGGAAAGGAGTGGTTTGGAGCTATAAAATTGGCCCACAAGGCCTGAGGTGCCCCACACATCACAATACTGAAGAGAGGCCCAGCAAAGGGCACAAAAACCAGTGAGTCTGATTGGGGTCCAGTGGACCACGTCCTATAAGAGGCTTGTAGGCAGCCTCCCAATTTATTTTACCAATAAGAGGCGGCAGGTGAGAGAAAGGTCTCTCTCAGGGTGGAGCTTACATCTACCCCTGAGGACCCAGCTTCATGACACCATGCCTCGGCTCCATAGAGCAAGGTGGGGATCACTACTGCTCGATAAACCATGAGCTTGGTTTCAGATCTGATGTTGTGATCTTTGAACACAATTCTTCAGGCATCCAAAGCCTGCACTTGCACATTTGAGGCTATGTTGGATTTTTTTCATTGATGTCAGCCTTCTGAGAGAGATGGCTTCTGAGGTATGGGAAATACTCAACCATGTATCTAAATTACCAGAGCTAGGGACTGTTCATTAAGAGCTTCATGGTAGAAGATCTTAGTTTTCTGAATATTAAGCATCCGTCCCATTTTCTTGTAAGCCTTGGTAAAGATGTTGATGACTGCCTGAAGGTCTACTTCCAAGTGAGCACACACACCCTATAGCAGGGATAGGCAAGATGGCTAATCCAGCCAGCAGCTGGACTCCATTTCCCAGCAGTCCCTGCCTGCATGGCTGGGGCTGGTCTCCATGGAGACCCCAGCTGCAGCTTAGTTGTGAAAGCTCAGGGCTGGGAGTGCCATGGAGACCAGCCTCAGCCACGCTGGCAGGGCACATGGCAGAGCAGGGCAAGGGGCTGCTCCGGAGCTGCTGGGATCTTGTGATGGAGGCAGCTTGCTCTGCAGGGCAGAGCTGTAGCCACTGGTGGACAGCAAAGCAATCTCTCTTTAGTTTCCACAGCTGGACTTGTCTCCTTTCTGAAAAGTGTCAGTCATGGCATCCAAGAGGTTGTCTGCAATTTCCTCACCATTCCAGACCCTTAGGATGAGGGCATTCAGCTTTGATGTGAGCTCTCCTTCTCCCCGTCTGAAGATATCCACGGGGAGTCTGTCCGCTCTAGATGCTTTGTCATTCTCTAGCTGCCTGATGGCTTTCCTCACCTCGTCAAAGGTTGGAGGGATTCCGAGATCATCTCTGGCTGCATGTTGTGGGATGGAGTTGACAACACCATCAACAACAGAGCTGCTGCTATTATATGTAGCACTAAATAACCATGGCCTTGATATTCTGAGACATATAGGCAGTACCATGATATGAGCAATACATTTTCAGTAACGACAATTAAAATAAATACCATCATGTAAGATACAAACGATTAACAGAATCGACCAATTAAAATGGCAAAAAAAAGACTGAGTATTTTGGCTAAGAAAAGAAAAGCATTTTGGATGTGATGTGCACATACAAGGGTACTACTACTTCCTTGCTTGAATTAGTGTCCCCCAAAAATAGGCAACTCTTGCCCATGGAAAGAAAAGTAACAACATTCCCTGGTGGTAGCTTTCCTAGCACCAATGCTAACCCTTAGAGCAGCAGTGCCCAAACTGTGGTATGCATACCACCAGTGGTACACAGACGATCTGCAAGTGGTACGCAGGAGGCCAGGAGGAGGGGCACACAGACACCCAGTCGCAACCTGCTGCAGATGGCCAGGAACGCAGTCTGGCCACATGTGGAGCAGCGCCCAGCAGGTGAGTGCTGGGAGAAGGGTGGGGAGGTGGGGGCAGATCAAGGCCCCCATGGTGAGGGGGGGAGTGAAGAGGCAGAGGCAAATGGGGCCCTGGGGCAGGTTGTGGGAGAACTGGAGGCCCGGGCAGCTAATCCAGAGACGTGGGGAGGTGTTCCCAGCACTGCGCGCACCCTAGGGGACACATGTCCCCCTGATTTGTGCATGGGATGGAGGCAGGCTGCCCAGTAGGTTCTATACCCTGCTGCTGTTGCCTCAGGACCTGTGCACAACAGCGTGTGCCTCGTGTGTGCTGGCTGCGCTGTGTCTCTTGCCTGCCTGGCAGTGAGAGGCACAGCATTGCATTGCACGTGGCTCCTGAGGCAAGGCCGGCAGGGCACAGAGCCCAATGGGCAGCCTGCCTCCATCATATACAAATCTGGGGGGCATATGCCCCCCTTGCCTCACCCTGGGTGCAAGCAGCAGCAGGAGCCCCTCTGTCCGCCCTAGAAAGGCCCAGGCCACCCCAGGAAGAGTCTGGACAGTGGGAGGGGCCACTTCCTTCTGTGCCAGCCCTGCTGAGGGGACAGGGTAGGCTGGCCTGAAGGGAGAACCTCCAGGGAACAGTGCGCTGCCCGCTGTGTGCCAGGCTCTGCGTCCCACTGCCATTACCTCAGGAACTGTGCATGACACCTGCTGTGCCTCCTGCCACCAGGCAGGCAGGGGACACACCACAGTCAGCATGCAGGAGACACATGGCATTGCACACAGCTCCTGAGGCAGCAGGACGCAGATCCAAGTAGGAAACTCAGCTCTACCCCATGCGCAAGTCCAGTGGCACCTCCCCTGGGGTGCCACACCACACACAGAGCCAGGGGCGCCTTGTCCCGGGTTGCTGGTCTCAACGCGCCCCAGCCCTAGGGTCTCATTCACCCCAGCCACTGCCCATCCCACTCCCTCCCTCACTGTGGGGGCCTTGATCTGCCCCCCCTTCCCTCTCCCTCCACAGACTTATCTGCTGGAGTGCGTGCGTGCTTGCATCTACACATGCATGTCTGCACGTGCCTATACCTGTGCCTGTCTGTCTGTCTCTGTCAAGCAAGCTCATCCCTCCCACTAAAGACATGCCCAAAAATATCTCTGGATGGGTAAGTTTACATCATCTTTTTTCCAATTTACAATTGTTTTATATGGCTACCGTAACTGATAAAGCAATGTTTTATGGATTACCAAAGCTTTTGATGTTGTTTTAATACATAGTCTGTTGCCTATGTGTATGAAAACACTGCTGGTAGTATGCAATCTGTCAGAGTTTGGGAACTGCTGCCTTAGAGTTAATAGTTTTCATACAGCCTCTGGGTAGAAAGCAGTTCTCTCAGCAGTCACTCCAACTCCAACATCTTTATCAAGAAATGCACAGTCCAAATGCCCCACTGAAATCAATCTCTTAGGTCAAGATGCACAAAGGGACTTGGACACTTGAATAGGGTCCGTTTTGCACACCCCTAGTAGCCAATTCAGATTCAGCCTGAATTGGGGACAACAATTTGATTCTTTGATTCAGATCACTGTCCCGATTTGATTCAGCTGAATACAAATCTGAAGATTCGATTCTGATTCAGAGAATCAGCAATTCAGCCATATACACAGCTTTCAATGTTTTGTCTATATACTTTGAGGTACCAGGTGCAGCTTGTGAACTCTGTGATGGTGGGGTAGATGGAGCATGCCACAAGAGTGCAGGGAGAGCCTCCCACGTGCTCAGCAGAAAACCCAGAAGTGGCCCAGAAGGGCTTTGGGTCCACTTCTGAGCATGCGGGGGACCCCCCCCACACACACACACACACCCCCCTCCGCAGCTTGGCAGTCAACCACGGGGGAACCCTGGGTGCCCCCCCAGACCCAAGAGGCACCAGTTGTTGAGCAAGGGGTAGGGACATCCCCCACGCACTCCCCAGTGGACCCAGAAGGGGACTGGAAGTGCTTTTGGTTCACTTCCAGGTCCACTGCCAAGCATGCTGGGGACCACCCCCCACACACGTTCCCATGGGACACTCCATCCACCCCAGCATCTCAGCATTCACAAGCTGCCTGGTGCCTTGAAATACGTAGAAAAAACATTTAAAGCTGTGTCTATGTCTGAATCACTGAATCTTTCCAAATGGATTCAGAGGGTTCTGATTCAATTTAGAGAGATGAAAGGGTCTCCTGATTTGATTTGGATTCAGAGATTCAGCCACTGAATCGGGCTGAATTGAATCAGCAACCAAAGCTTCACACATCCTTATCGCTACAGGCAAGCATCACCAGAAGTAAGGAAGTATCTCAGAGGGCTATGAATGTGGAGTCTGAATTTATGCTGGGCAGTTGAGGACGAACACGTAGGGCTGGTCAAAAAGTATAGAAGAATGAGGTAAAAAATATGGTAAAGTGAAGGCTTTGGGCAGGAATCTGGAGCATACCAAACTGGAACTGGCTTTGCTTACAGAGTTCCCTAATTCAAATATGCCTGTAAATGCATTTTCCTGAAAAGTTTAAACAAAACTGATTATTCCACACTCATATATGTGATGAAGGAATAACCTTTCCTATTGTGCAAGTACTTCTCACTATTTAAAAAAAAATTTTTTTCATTTATACAGGGAAGAAAGAAAAGGAAAACAAGGATCAATATTTTTTCCTTGCACCTATAAAATGTCTTGTGTAATGAAGAACTAATTGATAGAGAGGAAATAATGAAGTGCCTCTTCAAACTGAAAAAGTAAGTAGATGCCTGCCACATTCAGATGCTTCACAGATTTTTAGTCATAAGAAAAATCCCTCTGCTCGAGAGGCTTTAAACTCTATAATCATAATGCAAATTAAGTTGCATATGCATTTTAAATTAGCAATAAAGTATAAAAAAGTTCACAAGTCTTGCACCTGGTTAATGTCAATACCAAAACCCAAAAGAAGTGCTTAAGTAGCAGAACAAATTCTCAACTATTCAAACAATATTAGTTTGTGATCAGGGTTCTCTGCATATGCTGCCTGCACAGAAATTGTTAGGAGCTAACGAACCCCACAGAGTTGGGCTCATAAAGCAGTTAGGAAATCTCAAGGGCTACACACCTGCATTTGTATATCCCTGCATAGTGCCACTGCAACCTTTAAGAGGCTACCTTGATACCATGCCTTTTCGTCCTGTTTACCATGAACACTGAAATCGAAGTGCACGTAGCACAAAAGGAAAGACAAAATATGGTTTCTAGGGTCTGTATGACTGAACAAATCGAGTTACTAACAAATAATGAAATTCTATGTCAAGTGTGGATATCTGCAGGCAGGCAAGGTTCTTGGGGTAGATGTGATATTTTTATTAGACCAACTGAGTAGTTGAAAAAAGTTCTTGGCAAGCTTTTGAGCGTAGTCACCCTTCTTCAGGCACAGGGAGGAGTCTCTGTTGGTCTGAGACTCCAATGAATACGTAGGTATGCATAGGCAAAGTTATAAATACCACTACATTTGTATCTGTGTCATACAGGGAGAGATGAACAAAAGCAAAACCAGCAAAATCACTTTCATGAACACAAATCTGACCTAGTCACATCATGTACCAAATACATATACTGGATTCAACGTCTGCCATGCAGATACAGGAATTTTACTCATACAAGTCTTTAAAGCTACCATTGTCCTGGTAGAACTGACTTACCGTACTTACTCAAAAAGACAACAGATTATAAATAGGGACCTGCCTAAATTGCAGCAAAAATTCATAGTCCATCCAATGGCTTTAATCTTGCTCTTTTCAACACACGCCCACACCCCACCACTGCTAAAAGGCTGAGGCAATAAATCATCAAGTTTTTGCCTTGCCTCTCAGCCACTCAGCAGTTGGGGCGGGGGTAGGGGCTGCAGGAAGAAGCATGGACAGTGAAAAGAGCAAGAGTAAAAGTTGCCGCTGCATTGTGAACTTCCATCATGATTTAGGTAGGTCCCTAACTGTAAAGACTTCCCCCCCACCAATAATTAGATTGTATATATGGAAAATGTATAAATGTGTTATAATTTTCCAGGTATAGAATCTAATTATTGGAGGTTTGCCTTGTGTGCCCTCCCCCCCCACCTGTTACAGAAGGGAACATAAATGTGGGGGGGGGTCAGGTAGCCCTTTGCTTTCTTCCTCCCCCCCACTTTTTCCCTGGCAGCCCCTTCCTCCATTTCTTGCTATCAGATGCTATTGTCCCTAAGCACATGGAAATGAGGAACAAGTTTGAAAACAATAACCTTGAAATTAAAAACAGCTGTAGCAGTTTGCATACAGTACCTTGAGACTTAAGTTTACAGAGGACTACTGCATGTTACCCTTTTTTTGAAACTACCACAAGTTTTTGCACAGATAGTTTGTGCAGCACTTTGTACTCTATGTAAGTAGGTGCCAAACTCTGTATGGTATTGACCTAAAGCCAAAGGCTCATGATTCATTATACAGCTCATTGGGCTGGGCCCCACAACAGCCAACAGAATGTGTGGGTGACTCCAGATACCCCCCACAAAGGATCCATAGGCTAATTAGCCCTTGCTCATGACTGGACTTGGGTGTTCTTGTCACAAGTCCTGGGATGCTCCAAAAATGTATATGCAGATATGGTGCAGGGCAACCTGGTCCACCTTCACCTCATGGAGGGCAGGGCCACGGTAATCATATACACCAAGTTGAGAGAGGGGATAACAGAGGGATCCTGGATGAACTGTATACAATGTTGTAGCTCACCAAGACTTAGAAAAGACTCAGCGGTGAGGGGGACTGCACTTCATGGACACTGCCATACATCTTACTCAGATGGGCTACACTAACCTATTCTTGTGAGAAGTTCCCATCATGTTTGCCCAACATGTGCCATGTGTTTTCTAGTCATGCTCAGTGTTGGCTGCATTTAAAATTAACCTCATAGCTGGTTTCCATTGCTAAGCACATGCTGCTTTTTGCAACAGTTTAATGCTAGACAATGTATTTAGTGAGATTTTGTTGTATGCAATTGCAAGAGGTGGGACTTTTTCCCCCATGCCAGTTGGTGGGGGAGAAGCCTCATCTTGTACCGGAGTAAATAGAGTGGCAATGTATAGTGATGAAGGAGGCCTCCAATTCTGACTGACTAATTTCAGCCATCTTTAAGGCATTTACTCAAAGTGCTGACCACTAATTCTCTGGGGGAATAATATCAGGTTTAAGAGATCAATTGGGGCATCAAAAATAAAGAATTAAAAATTGAAATTACTTTTGGAAATTGTCTGTACAATACACAAACTTAGAAACCTAGACTTTGCCTAGTGACAAACTGGACATCTTGCTGTAAGTCACATTATTTCCATGGGAAAATATAAAGCTGATTACAATTTCCACTAGGTGGAGAAGAGCAACTCCCAGAGAGACGCAAGAGCATAGGAAAGATATAGACAACGAAAAATACTTATTTTGGTGAAAGTTGAAGACCATCTTAATAAGAAATTTTAGAGGGAACCATGAATCTAAGTAAATACTTTCAAGATTCAAGATATTTTGCAGATTTTTAGTTATTTAGCCATATGCAAAATCCCTCTGCTTAAGAGGCTTTGAACTCGATAATCAAAATGCATATGCAACTTAATTTCCATTACAAATTAGCAATAAAGTGTAAAAAAGTTACCAAGTTTGATTTCCCTGCACCTGGTTAATGCCGATGTTATAACCCAAGATAAATACATTTCAAGGCTAGTCAAACAGGATTAAAAAAAAAAAAAAAAAAAATCTTTAATGCCTACTCATTCTACCAACCTACTTATCAAAACAGTGACCATTTTTTGTCCTTTATGGTTCTTTTATTCCAATAACATTTTTTAATAGCAGGTTCATCTCAGCAAGTGGCCAGATTGAGAGACTGGAATCCATGTTAACATCCTGTTTGCATATTATCAAGAAAGGAATGTCCCTTTTACAGAATTCTGGGGTCACCATTACTGCAGAGCTGGGCTGAAGTTTTCCAAGCCAAGAAGCATTCCTTAGCAGAAAACTGGGGTGATACAGCATACACACCTCAAGCAAGCACTTTTCCCATCATTTGTTTCATGGAAGAGAAAGGTGAACTTTTAAGTAAGACTGGAGTTCAGAGAGCTGGCTTAACTCCTACTCTAACTGCCCTTCTTTGGAAAGCCACAATACCTATCGCTTCAGGTTTTTTCCCCTTTTGAAAAATGGATAATTATATGCATCATAAAGTGTTTTGAGATCTATATAGGAAGAACTACAGAAGGCCAAAATAAAGGTGTTTGTTTTAAGCCTGATTATATAATATGAAAAAAGTAGACCAAAGAAAAATATAGCACCGATACTAAAGAGCAAAGAGACCAATCAAATTTAATACATTTATACATCAGCTTAGCATAGTGGCACCACAGACTACCTGAAACTCCCAGGACAGAGTGGACCAAGGGTAGGTAACACGTGACAAGTGCCACAGCTGGCATGGGTAGCTTCTGGATGGCATGTAGCAGACTGCTGCTTTGCAGCTGGACCCTGCACTAGTTAGGACAGGGAACCTAAAGAATAGATCAGACAGGAAGCACACAGCCAACAAGCACAAAATAGAGCAGCAGTTCAGGAAAAAAACTACAAGGTAGAGAGCAAGAGCAAAGTGGTAGATCAGGCGGGGGAAAGGGACCAGAGCAGCACTCAGGGAGGGCACAGGGCTTAGTCTGTGGCACACCTGCCAAAAAAGGTTGGTCCCCACTGCCATAGACTTTCCAAAACTACCACGGTACTGACTTTTTCAAGCTTCTCTTCAAAAAGATTTTGGTCCCCTTACTGCTTTCAACAGTATCAAAGTCTACATGAATTGTTTAGACAAAACTGTCATAAACCATTGGTATTATGATGCAACTTCCCACCATGCCAGCCTTGCTGGACTCATTTGTTAGTCACCTTTGCAAATGTTTTCAGGTTTATGTTGCTGGTGTGTGCCATTTCCTAATAAAAAATGTAAAAAGCCAATCTACACGTACAAGAGGAAAAAAGGACCTGCACTAAGAGCTATTAAAATAAAATCCTTTTTATGAAATGACAATTTTTATCTGAAAGTTAAACAAACAAACAAACAAAAACCAACCTTGAGCTAGGTTAACCATTTCTAAAGCTTGTGGGTCTGCACAGTGCCAAACATAATTCCAGGATGGATCTGAAAGGACAATTTCATTACCATATTTATTCAATTCTAAGACAAGGTATTTTCCCCTATTTAACATTCTATCCAGCCAACAGGGCCCCTCTAAAATTTAGATAATTATTACCTGCCAGCAGCTACCTGTCTGAAAGCCAATGAGGCACTAGTGGCACAAGACACTAGTGGCACAAGACACTAGTGGCACAAGCTGCTGGGTGCAGCAGCAAGCAGCTTGGTCTCTGGTTACAATGCAATCAACCCAACCCCAACTTGACTGACCCCATCTCACTCTACCCCCAACCCCCAGAAGCTTCTAGAGACCAGGAACTTCTAGCTAGCAGAGGCTTCTGCCCTGGCATCCCTGTGGCTATTCCCCAGACCTCCCTCACCTGAGAGCTGAAATTCAGTTGGGAGGGGTGGGGAAGGGGGGAGAGGCCCACACCAGGAGCACCACATGGAGGCACAGAGCTGGCCCAGCCTGATGGCACAGGACTTCCTGCGGTTCCTGGTACTATAGCATGCCACCGGGCCAGGCTAGCCAGGTCTGTGCTGCACCGTGCAGGTTCCAGCCATGCAGTGGGGAACCACATGCTGCTGAGACAGGCTGGGCTGACTCTGTGCTATACTGTGTAGGTCCCAGCCTTGCAGCCAGGAATCACACAGAGCAGCATGGAGCCAGCCTGACCCATCCCCTCCCAGTGGCACGCAGTTCCCAGCTGCAAGGCCAAAACCTACACAGCACAGCACAGTACTGAGTCAGCCAGGCCCACCTCATCCTGGCACTATGTGGTTCCCCGCTGCATGGCCAGGACCCATGCAGTGAGGCACAGAGCCAGCCCAGCCCACCCTCTCCTGAAAGCACGTAGTTCCTGGCTGCAAGGCCAGGACCCACACAGTGCAGCACAGAGCTAGCCTGGACCATCCCAGCAGCATGTGGTTCCTGGCTGCAAAGCCAGGACTCATGCAATGAGGCATACAGCCAGCCCAGTCCAACACATCCCCTCCACTCCACACCACATGGGTCCCAGCCATGCAGCAGGGAACCATGTGGTGCTGGGAGCGGATGAGACGCACCAAGCTAGCTCTGTGCTGTGCTGTCAGGAACTGTGGACAGGATGGGCTGGAATGACTCCATGCCATGCCACATGGGTCCTGGCCATGCAGCGGGGGGGGAAAAAAAAAAAAAAAATCACTGCTGAGTTGGGCCAGGCTGGACTGGCTCTATGCCACAGCACATGGGTCCTGGCTTCATGCTGCTGGAAGGGGTCAGGACAGGCCCACACCCACACATACACCCACCCTTTCTCTACACATACAATCACACACCCCCTACAAACACCCACTGACACACTCCCCCAACCACACATCCCACTAACTCCCACATATGCCCCCTTACCCCTCTACACACAATATCAAAAAGTAAAACTATTTTGAGCTATTATGTGAATTGCCTCTATATACACTATGCAAACGCACATAAATCAGGATTTAAACAATTTTAATTAAAATATGTTATAGTAAATGTTTGATTTTTTTTTAGTATATGATTGCATTTTCTTCTTGTTCCAAGACGGCAGACCCCCACTTCCCTCCGCTCCCAAAAGGAGTACTTGTAGGGCAAGGGGAGGGCCTTCTGGTAGCAAAGATCAGGGGTTAGGGGCAGGATCTCCTGTCCCAAGATAGAAACCGGGGGGCAGGGCAACTATCAAGGGGTGGAGCTACCCACACAGCCCTCAACAGCTCACCAAAACTTGTTAAGTGGCTCTCCAGGCAAAATAATTGCCAGCCTCTGATCTAACACATCACATAACCCACTTCCTTTTAAGGAAAGAACAAACCTTATCAAAACAGATTTATCCAGGCTTGCTTTTAACTATGCAGGTGCTGAGTTCCCAGTTGGAAATTTTGCAGCTGAGGAAAAAATAAACTCTTCATGCAGAAAAGAAAATTTCTAGCAACTTAGAGATCTCTGAAACTTAACAGACCCATATTTCTGAGGCTACTGGCTTTTAAAACCTCTCTCAAACCTAAGACCCAAGATACTAATGAGCCATCTAAGATTTTGAAATTCTATGAATTTTTTTTTAAAAAGAAGTATACATTTTAAGTTTCTACACCCTTTGACCAACTAGGGGGAAAAAAAAATAGCTAACAGTGACTATGACTGAGATTCAGTGCCAAAAATCAAAAAGAGAAAAATATGCTTTACCTAAAAGGGGAAAAAAAATAGAACAGGGGGAAAAAAAAAAAAAGCAAACACTTCTGCTCCCCCACTGATACATGACCTCACAAACAGGAGGTTCAAACCTCCCCCCAGCTTTGGGTGTACTCGTCTTTCCCCTCCTCTCTCCTCCCACTCCTCAAAATGGCCACCTCCTTTACCTCGGGCATCTATTCTTATGGCTGGCGAATGTGAAAGATGGTCAGTTTTGCATGAGTTACTCAATTAGATAACAACACTGGACTTGGACAGACAAATGTACTTTTTACTAAAGAAGCATCAAATTTCTGCTGCTTTAAAATGTGGTATTTGCCAGAAAACAGAATGCTGGGATTTTTCAAGTTCTCCCTTTCAGAGCTGCTATACCAAGGGTTTGGGGGAGGCTTGGGGGCCGGGGCACAATTAAAATTGCTTGAGTAACTTTTCAGCTCTCCCTTAAGAATTGCACTCAGAGTATGCCCAATAAAATTCAGAAGTACAGTAGTGTGAAAAGCTGTGAAGCTAGTTATCTGGCATCATATGCTCCAACTCCGTGGAAATCAGAAATAAGCTGAACAGCTTCATGCGCCTTCTGCTGAAGGAGACTGGGGCACTGTAAACCACGCCAAAGTTTATGGACTAAATTAAATGTCCAACTCCCACTGAACGGCATTTCAAAAACAAAGTACTGTATCACAAAATACATCAGTTTACTACAGTACAGTAGATCAGCACCCACGACATGGATGTAGTAGGCATAAGGATAGAAGGGTAGAAAAGGGGGAGAAAGAACTTTCAGGGAAAAGACTGGCATCACCGTGAGTACGACTGCTCTGCGCGTGTGGGGCCAGAAGCTCCAGAACAAGTTGTGGATGTAAAAAAAGAGTCAAGTGTAGTCCAGATCCAGCCAAGCCTTTTCTGCTTATGGAAAGCAGTGGAATCTTCCCTGTAGAGAGCTCTGTGCTGCATCGCTATCAGAAGCAGATCGCTCTGTGAAGATGCCTATTCACGTGTAAGAACAGGGAACAGATTCTAAGCACTAATGAGGGGTTAAAGTGTCTGAATTTATTCTGTCCTGAAAACAGTTTTAGAAGACACGTTACACTGTAACTTTACAAACATTCAAAAAACTGTTTTAAGACCTTGTCTTTTTAGTCTTTTGTAAAAGAACATCTTTGACTTGGGCGAGGTCACTATCCCTCTTTTAAGTTCTGAATGCCATGCTCCATAAAATGTCTTTCAGGTTACCATTAAAGAGTATGTGGAAAATAAGCATTTCTCAGTTGTTCATAGAAATGTGGGGAATCATATCCTTCTTCAAGGGCAATTTCACTAAATTAGCACACTTTATTCTGATTTTATTTTTGGAAATCTGGCATTATCAGTATAGGTCTGCAAGCAAAAACATGTAAACACAAAAAGAATACTTTCACTAGGCCATGAGATTCTTAGTTCTTCTCTCTTCTTGAAAGCAATGGCAGAAAGAGATCTTGGAGTCATTATCAATCCCAACATGAACATGGGCCGCCAAAGCAAGGACATGGTCAGTAGGGCTAACCGCAACTTGTCGTGTATCCACAGATGTATCTCAAGCAGGACCAAGGAGGTGATCCTCCCCCTCTATGCAACACTGGTCAGGCCACAGCTGGAGTACTGCATCCAGTTCTGGGTGCTGCACTTCAGGAGGGATGTGGCCAGCATCAAGATGGTCCAGAGGAGGGCCACTCGCATGATCCGGGGACAGCAGGGCAAACCCCACGAGGAGAGGCTACAGGACCTGAACCTGTTCAGCCTCCACAAGCTAAGGCTGAGGGGGGACCTAGTGGCCATCTATAAACTTACTAGGGGGGGAACAGCGGGGAATGAGAGACACCTTGTTCCCCCAAGCGCCTCCCAGAGTAACAAGGAATAACGGCCATAAGTTGTTAGAGAGTAGGTTCAGACTAAACATTAGAAGGCGCTACTTCACTGTCAGGGCAGCTAGGATCTGAAACCAACTTCCAAGGGAAGTGGTGCTTGCCCCTACCCTGTGGGTCTTTAAGAGGAAGATTGACAATTACCTAGCTCGGGTCATTTGAGCTGAGTTCTCTCCTGCCCAGGGCAGGGGGTCAGACTGCAAGGTCCCTTCCGACCCTATATCTATGAATCTAGCGCCTGTGGACAGCTCCACACAAAACAAACGTGCTCTTGGAAAACCTGTTTAGAGATCAGTCACTTCACCTTTTTCAGGAATGTATTGCTCATATTAACTTTAAATATTTCATTTCTGTATCTTAAAGTGTTAACTCAAGACTGGCTAAAGTCTATATCAGGGATTTTCAACCTCTTTTGGTTGGGGTGCCCCCAGCAGCTGGTCGACATGATTGGGGGGTGGGGAAGGGCGGGACAGGAGATCTCCCCTGCATGGCACACAGCAGCAGAACCGGAAATGCCACCAGCTTCTCCATGACATTGCTGCGTATCCCCTGGGGCCTTCCAAAGTACCCCCAAGGGTACATGTACCCCTAGTTGAAAACCTCTGGTCTATATAAGTTAGGATCATAAGGAAAGTCAGGCTGGAAAGGCCCTCAACAAGGTGATTTAAGTCTAACCCCTTGCTCAAGGCAGGATTGTCCCCGACAATCACATCCAGGTACCTGCCTAACTTGCTCTTGAAAATTTCCAGGGCAGAGGCCACAAGTTCCCTATGTAGCCCACTCTATTGCTTGATCACCCTTGTAGTCAGTTTCTCCTAATTGCCAACCTAAATCTCCTCTGTTACAGCTTGAGGCCACTGTTCCTAGTCCTGCTCCCTACAGCCACAGAGAAGGGTCTCTCAGTCTTCTCTATAACTCTGCATGCAATTATTTTGTCTCAAGTGCAGGACTTTGCACCTGTACTCACTGAATTTCATCTGGTTGATGGTGGACCATTTCTCCAATTCATCCAAGTCACTCTGCATACTAGCCCTACCCTCCCCAGAGTACAGGCAACCCTCACCATTCACAGGGGATACCTTCTCATGATCATGACAAATGGCAAAATCCGCAAATAAGGCACCGCGTTCATGAACGTAGTGCTCCCAGCAGCTGGTGGGGGGCATGGCTCTGGCGGTGACGGCAGGAGCCCAGCAGCAGCAAGCACAAAGCTCTCAAGAGACTCCTGTAAGCGTATAAAGTGCATTTAAAATGGGGGCTCGGCATTCGCAAATATCTGAAACTGTAAATGCCGAACCCGCAAATAATGAGGGTTTCCTGCATCTGCAATTCTATGCTATTTGGTGCGTCCAAGCCATTAATGAAGATGTTGAACAACGCCAGACCCAGAACAAATCCCTTAGGAACCTTGCTTGATACCACCTTTCAGCTGGGCAGTGAGGCATTCATGACTACATGTTTCTCTCACTTTATGCAAGTTATGTACGTGCAAATTTATTCTTACGCAATAGCCTTTTGTATACCAAAAATTTGTTATATGCAAGGTAAATTCACTCCTATGTGATAGGTGTGGTGGAAGCCAGTAGTCAGCTGCTTTGTGCAGTGCATGTGGGAGTGACGTACACCAAAATATAGTCTCCTGTGTTGATCTGGGGTCCTCACTCATGGTCTGTGACACGTGTTTTTGTAGTTCCTATCCCTCTTATGGCTTCTATGCATCCCTCTAGCTATCTCCTACCCCTCTCCTTGGTCCATCACCATCCTCTCTTCACACCAACTAAACATTCACCACCACCCTGAGCTTGTGTGTACTGTCTGCTGTTGGCAAGTACCAAAGCTGTCTTGTAAACGTGGTCTGGGGGTCAGTGCAGTTTATGTCTTGGAAAGTATCCCTATCTGTTACATTGTAAAGTGGGTTCCCTTTATGCAAATTCAAGTTATGCAGTTTTCCAGGAACTCATGTACAACATAAAGCAAGGGAAACCTGTAATGGGGGGG
>NW_017728948.1:15435936-15438276 GCF_001723895.1 Crocodylus porosus
TGGGGGAGGGGGTGGGTGGCAGCACACTGCAAAGGGTCAGGAAAGCAGCTGCTGCTAGTGGGCAGCAAGGGAAGCCCCTAACAGAGGGAGGGAGGGAGAGGAAAGCCAAGCCTGGCACTGCTGATTCTCTTGATCTCTGCCATGCCTATCCATCAGGGCTGCAACCAAGCCTGCATTGGCTCCTGCTGCTGCCCACCTCCCCACTTGTCCTGTGCCTGCCTGGGGGCTGCAACCAAGCCTATGCTGTCTCGGGCTGCTGCTGCTCCTACCCCACCTGCCCAGGACTTTGCAAGCAGCCAAGCTCCTTCACATCCTCCCAACTCCATCCATGTGCTCCCCTACCCGGTCATGCACAAGCAGGACCAAAACAAACTGGAAGCAGAGCCCACCGCTATCACACTCCCCTCAATGCCACAGCTTACCCTCCCTACCTACTGCCCAGGGCACTGCAGCAGGGACAGGAAGTCATCGCTGGAGTACAGAGGAGCCCAGCAGTTACCCAGGTGGCAGCAGCAGCCCTGCCTGGAAGCTGTACTGGCAGTCTGGGCTGTGGACCTCCAGCAGGGAAGGCTGGGAGTGCAGCATGCACTGCCCCAAGCAGGAGGCAGCAGGACTCTGCCCCATGCAGAGTGCAGCAGGGGCAGCTGCCAGCCAGACTGGATACAATTAATTGGTGAGTACCCACCTCTGGGCTGGATCCAATCGGTGGGAGGCCACATCTGGCCCACAGGACCATACATTGCCCACGCCTGTTCAGATGTGCACCCAAATGCACAACAGTTCAGCTGAGAAACAGTGGGTCACAAACGCATATTTTCAAGGCAGAGTTAGCCAGCCTAGAGCAGTGGCTGTCAATCTTTTTGGACACAAGGCACCTCAAATGCCAGCTGCCAGCTTTCATTCGTTTTCTGAAAACAGAAAATTAACTGAGCAATTGCTCAGTTGCAAAAGAACCCAGATCAAAATGTTTCTGACACTATGGATTCTTATTTGAAATCTCTGGGTTTTTCTTTTGAATCTTGTATAGGTGTTTGCACACCTACTAGTGCTAGTACCGCATGGCAGCCAGTTGCACCCTTGAAAGAATTACAGGGTACCCTCGTTGGGAATAAGTGGTCTAGAGAAAAAGGAGCTATAAGTCTGTTAAAAAAAGTTCTGCTTGCTTTACTCAAATACACCAACAAGATGGAACTACATTACTTACTTATCTATCCTTCCCCTCCCTTACAACATGTCCCACTAAGTGCACTTTGGGGAGGGAAGAGGTGCTCTACCAAGGACCGCATGCCTGGTGCAACTAAAAGGAATTTGTGGCATTGCAAGCTACTATATCCTTCCCAATATTAAACATGGTAGAGAGGATGAAGTTTACTTTCACAAAGCAAAGGAGCCACAGAAAAATGAGGGACCTACTTAATCCATCAGTGTTTGTAATGTTTATATTCCAACTCCAGAATGGGTAAGAGTATATTATGCACATGTTTCACTGGTAATACATAGCCTTGATTGAAGCAATACACATCATGAGAGTAGCAGCAAGCAAAACAGAATGCACTCGGCAGATCAGAGATAAGGATGCATGCATGCACTACACAGCCATATTGTAGCTCCCAGAAAACTAAAAAATCACAGGAAAATTTCATCTCTGCAACTCAGCCACTAGAAGAAATACTGAAAGCTACACAAAAATGTGGCAACTCACAACTAACAGTGACCCAGAGGGGCAGTTCAGATGAATATCAAAACTGCTAGACATCTCTCTCCAGATGCAGAACTTGACTGGCCAACAGAGAAGCTTGAACCACCTCCCAAAAGGGTTCGGCAAAACTAAAGTTAACATGAAACTGTGGGGATACTTTAATGATGCAAACACTACCAGGCTTGGTCCTCAGGCCTGCACTGTTCAACATTTTCATCAGTGACTTGGATGAGGGGGTAAAAAGCACCCTGTTCAAATTTGCTGATGGCACCAAAATGTGGGGGGATGTGGGCATGCTAGAAGGAAGGAATAGGCTGCAATAGGACCTAGACAGGTTACAGGGGTGGGCAGATGAGAACAGGATGGGACTCAACACGGACAAGTGCAAGGTGATACACCTGCAGAGAAAGAACCAGCACCAGACCTACAGGCTGGGGAACTCCCTTCTCATCACTGCAGAGGCAGAAAAGGATCTTGGAGAAAACACCGATGCCAAGATGAACATGGGCCGACAGTGCGGGGATGCAGTCAGGAAGGCCAACCTCACCTTGTCATGAATCCACAGATGCACCTCAAGCAGGTCCAAGGAGGTGATCCTCCCCCTCTATGCGGCACTGGTCAGGCCGCAGCTGGAGTACTGC
>NW_017728948.1:15438376-15445226 GCF_001723895.1 Crocodylus porosus
AGGCCTTATGAGGAGAGGCTATGGGACCTGAACCTGTTCAGCCTCCACAAGAGAAGGCTGAGGGGGGGATCTAGTGGCCTGTTACAAACTAGTCAGAGAGGACTAGCAGGCACTGGGGGAGTCCCTGTTCCCCCGAACACTACCAGGAGTGACTAGAAATAACTGTCACAAGCTGGCAGAGGGTTAATTCAGACAAGACATCAGGAGGCGCTACTTCACTGTCAGGGCAGCTAGGATCTGGAACCAACTTCCAAGCAAAGTAGTGCTGGGTCCTACCCTGGGGGTCTTTAACATAAGGCTAGACAACCACCTTGCCGGGGTCGTTTGACCCCAGTTCTTTCCTGCCATGGCAGGAGGTCAGACTTGATAATCTGCTCAGGTCCCTTCCGACCCTACTAACTATGAAACTATATGCAAATGTGGAGGAAATTTTCAGACTATAAAACGTCTACTGACCTGCCCAAACATGGGGAAACCATGCTCCAACAAGAACCTCGCTAAAGCTACAAATTGAACAGCAGTATGTGCCTGTTTTTAGGCTCAAATTTAAACATAACAGGACTAAGACAACAACGACTGGTAATATACTATAACATAGTGACTTATAGCTAGGTTAACCACTACATTATGCATTGAAGATGCTGTAATTTGCTACTGTTATAGCACATAAACTTTTAAATAATTTTAGCTTCATTTCCATTCTTCTAACTCCAGAGTTTGATGACATTAATAGTCTAACATATTACATATAAAAAACCAAAATGTCTACCAAAAAGGGATATACATAAGTCTTATGAGCCAGCAGGTAAGAGTAATTAGTTTAAATGCCACAGATGCCTTTTAAAAAAATAAAGCATAGTATTAGCATAGGCACTAATTTCAGCATATTAAAACAAGTGCAAGGTGATGCACCTGGGGGGGAATTATTAGCGATGCCTACATATCAAACAGAACCTTAAAAAAAAAAAAAAAAAAAAAGCTAAAAAAACCAGTCAATATCATCTTAGCACTATATACAACAAATTCAATACATGTTAAAATGAAAATGATGGTGCATTCAAACACATTTACATGCCCTGTAAGTAAGCTTGCTCAGATATTTTATTTCCCTTACATAAAGAGCACAAATTAAATGCCTTAGATTTATAATTTTCCTGCTTTTCTACTAAGCCCATAATTACTCACAATGGCATGATGGCAATAAAAAAGAAAACAAAATACATAGGATCATAGAAAATAGTTCAATAGCTGCATAAGTCCTGCTTTATCTTCTAATATTTAATAAAAATGTTCTATTTTTTGCCTTCTGATGCAGTAGTAAATGCAGACTTATACATTTATCCAGAATATGAATAAGTAATGATGACTAACTCCTTAGAAAGGTATTATATATATATTTTTAGAAAAATAAAATATAATTCTGAGAATGTTAATAGGCATCACATTAGGAAGTACTTGCACTAAATTGAGGTAGCACACGGGCACAGAAGTACTGCATGGTGCCTCTAAATCTGGCTTTTCCAACATACGGCCCGCCAAGCCATTTTCTAAGGCCCACGGCGCTGCAATGGGAAACAAAACTAAACACTGTTTACTTTTGTTCCCACTCCTTGTCCCTCCCCCAGCCCCTCAGCAGGTGACCAGCACACACGGACTACGAGGCTGTTAGCTGCCCAGTGACTGCTGACCCTCTCCCCGCTTCCCCGACCACAGCCATGGAGGCCGGCGTGGGTGACCTCGCACCAGGCAGGTCCCAGGGCAAGCCTGCATTATGCTTCTTTCATTCACTGAGAAGCGAGTAGAAGCGACACTGTTTATTTTAGTCAAGTGTTTAGTATTATTTCATTGTTGCTTTTCTACTGTTTTTATTTTGGATTTTATATCACATTTCACTGTCACTTCCTGCAACTTCTTTGGTGTCAAAGGTCATGTGACATCACTTCCTGATGTAATACCGCTCCCTGTGAGGTCTTTGAATGTGGCTCACCGGCCCATAAAAAGTTCATGATCTGGCCCCACATTCAAAAAGGTTGGACACCCCTGCTCTAAATGCTCTTGCACTGAATGCACAGATGTACAGGATGCAAGGAAGGCCGGAAGGCTGAGAAGCACACCCACAGGCTAGTCAGCAATGGAAGAACAAGGCCACAACCAGCTTTGAGTCTTTCCTCCCAATATTGTACCTGTCAGCATATTGGTACATTGCACTTAGGAAACACCACTGCAGTAGATACAGGCATAGTTGTGGAGGCAGTAGGAACATGACCAACTCAAAACAGCATCTCCCTCTTAGGCTTCAGCTAGGACAATACAACTAAGATGTTTCTGCTATGACTTTTTTTTAATTCATATATAGCTCTTCTATATTGTAGTAAAACAATTTAAGTTAATGTGTTTGATAAGCTAATAAGCCATTATAAATTTGATAAGGTAACAAGTTTGCTAGTATACATCTCACTCAACGCAAGTGATTCTGTTGGTCCACTCAAAGCCCTGAACTAGAAGCAGCCACCTGGGTTCTAAACCCAGCTCTTTTACTGACCTCACTGTGTGACCTGACAAATCACTTTTCCTCTCTTCCTGTATTTGAGAGTTTCTGAAATTCTACAGAAATCTTTGGAAAGAAAGTATTATTAATGAATACCCTGTCAAGAAAGCCATACACCCTGTTCAGGGGTTTTTCAGCATGGAGGTTTGGCAGGATTCAATTTTTTATCAATAAATGTCAAATTTCACCTGACACTCATGGACAGACGGCAAAAATATTTCTAACAGTAATCCTATAGAAAGGGGTCATAGAAAAAAAATCATGGTAGGGGTAAGAAAATCTGGGGCAGGGGACACTGCACACACTTATACACGTCAGCTGCTGCAAGCAGGATAGGGGAAACCCCAGCTATACCACCTGCTCTTCTAGCAGCAGCTTGGGCTGGGGGCCATGCTGGGACAGGCGGTTGAAGGGACAGGTGTTGGCAGCCTGGAGCCTGGTGCTGCTGGCCACTTGCTCTGCTCATGTTCCAGCCAGGGTTCATATGCCAAAAGTCCTGGAGAACCTGGCCAGCCCATGTGATCAAGGCAGGGGTCAAACTCCACCAAGCCTGGAGTGGCCTGGCCCAGCCACTGCATGATCAAGTATGCTTTATTGATCTATGGATATTTACTTTTTATAATTGTACGTGATTTTATAACTTTAACAGGACAGGTTTCTTTCACTTTATGCTATACATGTGTTCCTGGAAAATGACACACAACTTAAAGTTGCATACAAGGCACACACTTTACAATCTAACAAATAGGATACGTTCCAAGGCGTTGACTGTACTGACCTCCAGACCCATTTCTACCACTTTTGCAAGACCATTTTTGTACTCTCCAACAGCAGACAGTACACACAAGCACAGGGCACTATCATAATGGGGCTCAAACTACAGAAACATCATAGACAATGAGCAAGGAGCAGATCCACACAGGAGACTATTTCCATAATGCACCGCACAAAGCAGCAGACTGTGGGCTTCCACCACACCAATTGCATAAGAGTGAATTTACCTCAAGTATAATGAATTTTTAGTACAAAACGGGCCATTGCATAACAGCAAATTCACACATACAGAACCCGCATAAAGTGAGGGAAACCTGTATGCTGTCATTACTAAGCTGTCTGCCCCCCCCCCTTATTGAAAGAAATGCTTAAAAACATTGATTTTGGCCATCTACTTTATTAAAAAATAAAAACTGAATTATGTCAAGCCTAGTTGTGTTGGAATGAGCTAAAGGAATTATTTTTATTCAAGATGAGCATTCAAAAGACATACCAAGATTAAGATATTGTAGGACTATGTATAGAAATTAGGAGTTTGTACAGTTTTGACTTTGTTTTTCCAGATTTCTATGACAAACAAACAATAAACCATGAAAAGGGGAAACTTAATGAGTTTGTTTAAATATATTACTTAGCAAATACTAGTTTAAACAACGTTGCTTCCTGAAGAATGAATGACATCCCAAGTAAAAAGAAGATATCGTAAGTAAAATCCTGGTCATTTACCAGGTAAGAAATAAAAGCAAGTATCTCACTGTACTGACATAACACACACTGGCAATCAATAGCAAGATTGGGGCAGGGCAATCAGGGCAGCCACCCAGGACTCCAACAGGGGCTGGGGTGGGGGCTGCTGCAGCCACATGATCAAGCCAGTGGCACTGTGCGCAGCAGCTGCCCCAGGTGTGTGACCATGTTGCTACACCTCTGTTGGAAAGAACCAGAGATGGAAGTTAGGCATGTTGCTCAAAACAGTGACAGAAATTAAGAGTGTTAGAAGCTGCTGAATAAGTAATGCATCCAAGCATTCACATTATCAATAGAAAGGAGAAATTGCAGGGACTCATTCTCTGGAGTAGAATCTTAGGGACAGGTCACACCAGCATCCCAGTCAATAGCAACTGATGTGATACAGGGCATTGGGAGAAGCAGTCTCTGTAGTAGTCAAATGTCAGCCTGCTCAGGGCTTTGTGAAGAATAAAAATGCACTTGGAGTTAATGCAGTCACATTATCCACCACATTTTACAAAAAACTTTTTCAGAGCAATTGCAAAACTTGCCAGTAATGCTCTCTCATGCTGCACCTTCATGCTTTACAAGGCAGTTTTTGTGAAGTATGACCAAGGGAGGATGAAACGTTTCAGACAAGCCCAGAAGACAAATACCTACAACTAACAGATAGATAATCCCACTTGTTAGCTCTGCCAATCTCTGGCCATATATGTACAAAAGCCTTAGCATAAATGAGCAAGAGGTATAAAATATTTCATTTCTATTTTAAAGACCAATTCTTCTACCAGGGACAAGATTTTCATTAACATACAGACACAGAATACAGATAATCTGAAAACGGACTTGCTTTAGGGCTTGTCTACCTGGATACCTAGGAAAATTAACACAAATTAAAAACTAGACCATTTGCAAGGACCAGTTAAAGCCTGTATATAGTACTCATAAACATGACTAAAACTCAACATGCTTCTTTTGGAACAACAGAATTCATATGTTAGGTATACAAGTAGAGTACACTGAATGCCAAGTGCATAATTCCTAACTGCATAATATAAGGCCAGCCCCATTTTTCTGCCCGTTCCTTTCACTATAACTATAAATCTGTTTTCCAATAAAGTACATTAATCCCTTAAACATATACTAACTTTTGGTGCCACTGTCTAGTTTGTAATATAAAGTAACTCTGTTCAACTTAAAAGGTGGCACAAAAACTATAAAAGGGAAAGCAACAGTCAAAGGGCTGGAGCTGACAGGACATAGATGTCTTGAAAGGGAGAAGGCCAGTTTGGGGATGGATAAACCTGAAGCACTGAAAAGTACTGCACACTTAGGCTGCTTGCAGACATGAAAAAAAACAAACAAACAATGCTGGCATGTTACTCTAAGTTGGCGCACTCCTGCACCAAGCGCAGCGCATGCCCAGAAGAGGCACTGCATTAGTTAGACCTGACTTTCCCAATGTCTGTATAGATTGGGCACTTTAGTGGGGCTCTGTTGGCACTTTTATCCATTAACTGATTGAATCAGCTTTAGATAAAGTGCCAAAAGGCACTGCTGAAGTGCCTGATCTATACAGACACTGCAGAGCCAGGTCAAAGTAACACACTGCTACTTCCAGTAAAGTGCATTTTTTTAGGGGGGGTGTTCCCCAACATTTGTCAATGCCCTTAATGACAATTATTTAAACTGAGTTTGACTAAGTGCATACTGATAAGTGCCTTTTTTAGTCCCTAGGGCTAGGGACAGAAATTACACAAACGATCGGAAACTGGTCCAAATCTGTAACACAACTGAAGTTCAGTGCACATGAGACACTTTCAAAATGGCCAAAACCAGTTAAAGATACACCTGGATGGATGTAGTATCAGACTTAACTTGCCTTTGGAAGGGATCTGGGAGAGAAGTTCAATAAACCAATTTAACCTAAATCAGTTAACTCACACTCCCCCAGCATGCACCTCCCCACCAATAACCTCGCTTCCAGCCCCCTCCCCACATCCTTGCTGGGTTGGCAGACTAGCTTTGAGTCAAGCTGTCTGCTCCAGCCAAACAGACAGGCGTGTATTATATCACAATTCTAACTGCTTACCTAAAGACAACTAAGTTTCTTGGCTCTCTAAAAAAAAAAAAAAAAAAAAAAAAAAGGCCCAAAAATACAAGCCACTCTTCAAAAGTCAAAATACTCTTTTGGTGATGAGATCAGAAAAAAAAAGTTCTATAATGTGAACATGACATTTATTACCTGGTGGTGCAGTTCTAATCTATTGTCTAGAAGATAGATAAATTCAGGCACAATTATCTACCAATTATCTCTATCTTTGGCATACTAAAACTCCTGAAACCATTGCCTACAAGGCCTTTATTAAGAGATTAATTGTACATTTCAGTTAATACCTAACTATATTTGCTTTGCATCATTAGCTTCTTCAAAATAAGCTTTGTGTATGCATTGTATTTACCTATTACAACAGATACAAACTTTTCAAATGCTAGCAATACCCCAAAAAGATTACCAGCATGTACTCCATGATTCAGTGACTTGAGGAAAAGAAATCACAGGTTTTCTGCCCTGAAAAGGTATATTTGTTTCCCTTGTCTGTTGTTTTATTAATACTAGCCAACTGCCCATCAAGAATGATAGGGGGCAGGGAGCGGGCAGGGATGGAGCCCCATGACCCCTCCATCCAGGCCCACTGCCCCCTTCCTTTCTGCTGCTTGGGGTCTAGATCCATTCCCCCACTCCTCACTGCAGTGGCAGGGGGAGGGGAGGACCGGGCTGAAGGGTGGAAAGAAGTT
>NW_017728948.1:15445484-15451981 GCF_001723895.1 Crocodylus porosus
GGGAAGAACACTGGTGGCCTCACCCCCCCTGCAGCATCCCAACCCTGCTCCCCCTCCCCCTGCACTGCTGTGACCTCCAAGGAGCAAGGAGGAGTGGGGCCAGCTCTGCTGGCCTTGTCCCCACCCCACTCTATCATCACCACCTGCAGGGAGCAGGGCAGGGGGACTCGCTCCCCTGATCCATCCACTCCATTGCAGTCACCTCCAGGGAGTGGGGCGGGGGGGTGGGGGTGTAGTGTGTCTCGCCACCTCCACCTTGTCCCGTGTCCTTACCATCATGGCAGTGTGTTGCCACCTGTCTGAACGCTTCTTCACACTCTGATTGGCTCTCTGTCATCCAACCAGAGTAGTTGTTGCCTACTGTAATTTCAAGGCCAGGGCTGTGCTGACTTCTTCTTGGCAGGGGGTCTGGGCCAGGGATGTGTGGCGGCACTAGGAGGGTGGGCTATAGCCACCCCAAAATTCACCAGTGCCTCCACCACCACCACCTGCCCTGCCCCAGGCACAGCCCTGGCCCAGTCCCACTGACAGGAAGAAGCCAACACAGCCCCTGGCCCTGAGCCCACAGCAGCCCGTCTTTGTCCTGTGCACAGGTCCGGGGGGAGGAGGGGGCACATGCCCTCCATGCCCTGCTGAGGCCACGCAGCGGGGGGCAAGCCACCCCCCCATCCTCCATGGCTAAGCCACCCACAGCTCTGTCTTGCATCCCATGCCCCGACCCAGCTGGACAATGCCTGCCCCTACCCCAGCTGCACTCCCTCCCTCACCGTAGCTGCCTTAGATCTGCCCTCCCCCTACACCCTTCCCTCCGCACAGACTTAGCAGCCAGATGCTGCTCTCCAAGCTGCCAGGCTGCATTCCTGGCCACGTGCATGCTGCAGCTGCACATATGCATGCAGCACTTATCAGTGACATTATCGGCTACACTGGCCAAAAACAGCTGATTGCCAATAATATTGTTGTGCCCTGCTGGGTCAGGACCTGAGGCACAATGAGGAGAAGGTTCATTTTGCCTTTAAGGGAAGGAGGGGTTTTTCCTCTGTTTGCAGATCATAGAGCCTCCTGATCGCAGAACAAGGCACGCGTTGTAAATTGTAACAAGAAACTCTTATTTGTTTATGTACACGCCGATGAAGGAGGTGTGTAGGTACAGCAGCCTGATTAAACGCATTTTGTTTACAAAACAAATTAACGACTCTCTTTCTCTTGTGGATCGAGGTTGGGTTCGCTAATCGGGTTGGCGCACAGGGAAGGGGTATGCTGGGAGAATCAGTGGCGGAGAAGCACTGACGTAGTTGGCCAGACTGCAGAAGGGACTGATCAGTGGGGTCCCAAAATGGTGGTGTGGACTCAGCAAGGCTTTTAAAGACTTCCCCCTTCTCTTCCCCCCGCTCCCCCTGACGTCAGAAGGCTAAGCTGTTTCCGCGCCTTTTCTAAGTTTGTGGGAGGGGCTGGGTGTTGAACTTTGTGCTTACGGCACTCTAACTGAAGTGAAGTATGAAACAAATATCAGTCTTACTTTTACAGGTGCCTATTCAATATAGACTGATATATCAATGCACCTCTAATTGGCATGATTTTATCTTTCCTGTCACAGTCCTCCCCTCCAAGGGGACAGGTGCAACTGCGATCTCCATAATGGACATCCAAACAGGTCCTGGGTACAGTGTGGTTTGGGTGCAAACAGGAAAAAAGGCAGGTAGGCTGCAAGACACATCTCCAACTTCTTTTCAGTAGCCAACCCACTGAAACACCTTCAACATAGGTAGGGGTTTCTACTTTTCCCTTGGGCACGCTATTCACCAACTTCATCATCCAGTCCATACTTCCTTAGCTTGCCTGCAAGAATGCTTTGGGAAACATGGACTGGATGAATAGACTGTAAGATGGATAGAAAAGCAGCTAGAGCATAGAGCACACCCTCACCAAGTTTGCAAATGACACCAAGCTGGGAGGAGTAGTAGATCCAATGGAGGGTAGGGCTAGGATTCAGAGTGACTTAGACAAATTGGAGAACTGGACCAAAAGATACCTCACGAGGTCCAACAAGGACACGTGCAAAGTCCTGCACTTAGGACAGAACAAACCCATGCACCACTACAGGCTGGGGGCTGACTGGCTGGGCAGCAGCTCTGCAAAAAAGGACCTGGGGGTTACATTCTACATTAAGCTGAATATGAGCCAACAGTGTGCCCTTGGTGCCAGGAAAGCTAAAGGCATATTGGGCTGCATTGGCAGGAGTGCTGTCAGTAGGTCAAGAGAAGTGATTCTTCCCCTCTATTCAGCACTAGTGAGGCCACATCTGGAGTCCTGTGTGCAGTTTTGGACCCTCCACTACAGAAAGGATATGAACAAACTGGAGAGGGTCCAGAAGACAACAAAATGGTGAGGAGGCTAAGGGACATGATTTGTGAGGAAAAACTGAGGGAACTGGGCTTACTTAGTCTACAGAAGAGAAGACTGAGTGGGGATTTAATAGCAGCCTTAAACTACCTGAAGTGGGGGTTCAAAAAAGAGGATGGAGCTAGACCGTTCTCAGTGGTGGCAAATGACAGAACAAGGAGCAACGGTCACAAGTTGCAGCAAAGGAAGTTTAGGTTAGATATTAGGGAAAATTCTCACTAGGAAGATGATAAAACACTGGAACAGGATACCCAGAGAGGTGGGGGAAGCTCCATCCTCAGATGCTTTGAAAACCCAGCTAGACAAAGCTTTGGCTGGGATGATCTAATTGGGGATGATCCTGTTTTGAGCAGGGGGTCGGACTAGATGACCTCCTGAGACCCTTCCAAACCTCATTTTCTGTGATTCTGATATTCACCCTACATTTTCCTAATTTCACCCCAAGCCTCCTAGTTACATCATCTTATTCCATTCAAAGAAAATTTCTACTCGTTTATTTTAAAGGGGTCGGGGGGGTTGTAATACCTTTCAGACACTTATTGATTAAAAGGTCAAATTCAAGTTTAATATCTGACCAAGACATTCATAACTTTTCTGTGCAAATCTTTTTTCTAGACTTATAATCACTTTTGATGATCTGCTCTGATCTCCCAGTATAATCATATTCACTCTATAGTAAAATGATCCCAGAACTGAACATGACAATGAACAAAATCTAGTCCATTAACAACATGGCTGTATAGAAAGGCTCATTTACTGGTAGTTCTTTAGTCTATGATGTGATCTCTGGGTACAAAGCTCAAAACTATAATGACCATTTATGCTGCCTTGCAAACTCATGTCTATTTTATTTGTCCCTTATCATGAAATATATTATATGTTTTTTCCTCCACTGATGATTTTCATGATTTTTTTTTTTTTACTAACAATTACTCTCTCCAAGAAGGAAGTTTAATCAAAATTAATTACAGAGCAATAACACTTAAGATGCGGGTAAAATGCTTGGAAAAAATGCAACACAATATAAAGACCTACTTTCAGAATTAAAAAAGCTAGTATTTTGATTAAAAAAACTAAACAGAAAAACATAATACAATGCATAATCAAAGCACAAGGTTGAATAAAGTTCATTTTAAAATAACTGGCCTAGTCCAGTCTTTTAAAAGAAGATGCCAATCACGTGAGCTAAATTATACAAAGGGTGCACAAGATACTATCCTCATAGTTGAAGAAAGGACTAGTGTCATATGAATGAGGAATATATATTAGCAATTTCCTAAAAACAGTCCATCAGTCTATGATCCTCTAACACTTTCCAAGTACAGTTTTCTAAAAGGTTTTAAAATGTGCCTGTTGATTATTTCTAAAGCAGGGGTGGCCAGCCTGCAACATGAGTGCCAGAAGCAGCACAGGCCACCTCTGAATGTGGTACACAACAGACTAGGGAGGAGATGGGCAGTATGGCAGCAGATAAGAAAGGCAGCAGAGAGAACAGGGTTGGAAGCAGAAAACTGACCAAGAGAAGAGGAAGGGAGCACAGAGTCCAGAGCTGCAAGAAGAGCAGCAGATTGGCAGAGGAAGGGGACAAGAGTAGCACCCAGAGAGGGTGAAGGGTTAGCATGTGGCATGTCTGCTAGAAAGGTTGGCCCCCATTGGCTTACTGAGCCAAACAACCAACCACAAACAACTAGTGGACAAAGTTTTTATACCAGCATAATTAACTATTTCATAGATTCATAAATGTGAGGGTCAAAAGGGACCTCAGTAGGTCATCGACTCTGACCCCCTGCTCTGGGCAGGAAAGAGTGCTGGGGTCAGATGACCCCAGCTAGGTGCTTGTCAAGTCTACTCTTGAAGACCCCCAAGGTAAGGGAGAGCACCACCTCCCTTGGAAGCCCATTCCAGATTCTGGCAACCCTTACTGTGAAGCAATTCTTCCTAATATCCAACTTAAATCTGCTCTCCATTAATTCGTGGCCATTGTTCCGAGTTACTCCGGGGGGTGCCTAGTAAATAGGGGACCTCCTATTCCCTGCTGCCCTCCCCCAATGAACTTATAGGCAGCCACAAGATCACCTCTCAGCCTTCTCTTGTGAGGCTGAAGAGATCTAGGTCCCTCAGTCTCTCCTCATAGGGCCTTGCCTGTGGGCCTCTGACCCTATAAGTGGCCTCCTCTGAACCCTCTCAAGATTTCTCCACATCCCTCTTGAAGTGCAGCGCCCAAAACTGGACACAGTACTCCAAGCATCACCTCTCTGGACCTGTTCATCATGTATCTGCTAATGCATGATAAAGCACGGTTACCCTTGTTGGTTACTTCGTCACACTGACGACTCATGTTCATCTTAGAGTCACTATGACTCCAAGATCCCTTTCCACTGCTGTGCTGCTGAGAAGGTCCTCTCCGAGCCTGTAAGTGTGTTGGTGGCTCTATTTGCCCAGGTGCAGCACTTTGCACTTGTCTTTGTTGAACTGCATCCTATTTCGTTCTGCCCATTTTCCCAACCTGTCCAGATCCACCTGGATCCATTCCCTACCCTCTAGCGTGTTAGTGAGAGGTGTGACTTCTTTTAATGTAACAGCTAGCACAACCCTCTCAAGTGAGGGGAGGGGGAAGGAAATTCTTTCATTATAAAGGACTTGTTGTGAAGTTCCTGTACACTGATAACAATCCACACATGATGCACAGGAACTAGTGATATAAATGGGACAACTTGCATTTAAACAAGATCTAAAAAGCTCCAAAAATGTCTTTTGCCTGGAAACCACATTGGGACCCTCAGTCCTTTGGATTTAAACATAACTTGTATATTATGGTGCAAATACACTTAGGTTCCAAGCAGAAAAAATTGCACCTACTTTTCCTCATTGTGGGTGATGATTATTCAAGTCACACAATTTATGATTCCACCATTAAATCTAATTTTATTATTTTCCACAATGTCCAGGTGATCCTAAGAGCAAGGAAAGCACTGTATGTCCATAACACTAAGAGCAATGAATTCTGTATTCCATGATTAGGCCATTTATGGTAAGCTCCATTGTCTGTCATACAGCTGTGCTTCACAGTCTAACTTTTCTTTCCAAAGCAGAAATGACAAAGAACAGAAATCCTGCTGTCATGGCTGGGAAGGGTTTTTTTCTTTTCCTTTTTTTTTTTTTAAATAAGTTGTCCATATCCTGATGTAGTCATATTTTCCCAAGTCTACAGACAGCCTAAAACAATAACTCAGAGAAGTATGAATTTCTTCTATTATTTCACAATACAGTGTGAACTCCAAATTATTGCCATTAGACTTTAACTGTCAACATGTTGTTTTCCTAGTGCTAATGAATATCCATCTTCCAGAGTGTCAAATACTAGGACTGCCTGTCTTATGAGGAAAAAAATTAAACACCCTTAAAAAAATCCCAAGCCAGGTCATGCAAACTGCCTCCTGCATGCAGCCTGCCAAGAGTCCCAACTGTTCCATAACCAGTTGATCAAGCTTGTAATCTCTTCCAATTTCCTCTCCAAACAGTTATGCATTGTCAGTACAAAAATCTAGAGCATTTTTTAAATGAATTTTAAAATTGTGGGAGTGCATAAAAACCTAAATGAATTGCACAAAAAACACTGTATTAATCATATTATTCATGATGTTTAATTCTTTTTTCCTTAAATGTCATCTACTGCAAAATCTTGGTCTGAAATAAAGTGTGGCAGAAACCAGTGAGCTAGTCACAATCTAGACTCAGTTTGTTGTAGTGTACATCTTACTATAAGCAATACCAATATATCAGCACTCACTTCTATCTTTGAATTTGACTCCTGGGTCTCAAGACCTTATACAACTTTAGTTTCTACCTAGATGTAGAAGTCATGAAGGTATAACTGTAGGGTCAAGGGAAAGAAACCATCACAAGCAACCAGTCTTTACACAACCCCAACATTTAACAGCATGTATCCAACAATTTAGATCACTTCCACAATGGAAGTGAATACAGGTTTCCCCTCACTTTATGCGGTACATGCGTTCCTGGAAAACCACACAACTCAAAATTTGCATAAAGGGAACCCAGTTTATAAGGTAACAAATAGGAATACATTCCCA
>NW_017728948.1:15452081-15458207 GCF_001723895.1 Crocodylus porosus
TCCCCCAAGCACTACCAGGAGCAACTAGAAATAACAGTCACAAGCTGGCAGAGAGTAGATTCGTATTAGACATCAGGAGGCGCTGCTTCACTGTCAGGGCGGCTAGGATCTGGAACCAACTTCCAAGAGTAGTGCTGGCTCCTACCCTGGGGGTCTTTAAGACAAGGCTAGATAACACCTTGCTGAGGTCATCTGACCCCAGTACTTTTTCCTGCCAAGGCAGGGGGTCGGACTTGATTATCATCTGCTTGGTTCCCTTCTGACCCTACTTACTACGAAACTATGGACAGGTTCAAAAAGTGGGCAGTGCACAACTGAATGCAGTACAAGGACAAATGCAGAGTGATGAAGCTAAGACGCAAAAACATCCAGCACATCTACTGCCTAGGAAGTGACCTTCTCAGCAGCATAGAAGCAGAAAGGGATCTCCGAGTCATAGTGGACTCCAAAATGAACACGAGTCGTCAGTGTGACAAAATCATGAGCAAAGTTAACTGCGCTTTATCACATATCAGCAGATGCATGACAAACAGATCCAAGGAGGTGATACTTCCCCTCTATGCAGCACTGGTCAGACCGCAGTAGGAGTATTGCATCTAGTTTTGGGTGCATTACTTCAGAAAAGATGTTGACAGACTTGAGACAGTCCAAAGAAGGGCCACTCATATGCTATGGGGCTTACAGGACAAGCCCTGTGAGGAGAGACTGAGGGACCAGAACCTCTTCAGCCTCTGTAAGAGAAGGCTGAAGTGATCTTGTGGCTGCCTACAAATTCATTAGGGGGATGCAGCAAAGGATCAGAGATGCTCTGTTCACCAGGGCATCTCTTGAGGTAACAAGGAACAATGGTCACAAACTGACAGAGAGCAGATTTAGGCTAGATATCAGGAAAAACTTCTTCATGGTAAGGATGGCTAAAATTTAGAATGAGCTTCCAAGGGAGGTGGTGCCCTCCCCTACCTTGGGGGTCTTTAAGAGAAGGCTGGATAGGCATCTGGCTGGGGTCATCCGACTCCAGTGCTCTTTCCTGCCTCGGCAGGGGATTGGACTCGATGTTCCGTTGAGGTCCCTTCGGACCTTAGCATCTATAAATCTACGAGTCTGCCTAAAAAACAGTATTAAAAAGTATGGAATACCTATTTGCAATTACAGATAACTATGGAACATTACACTGAAAAAGATATTACTTCCATTAACATAAACCATCAAACCTAAATTTCTTCTCAGCGGAAGGCTTGCGTAAACTTATTCCAATTATTTTAAAATACAGACTTGGTCCAAGAGTTACTTGTATTAATTATCTAGTACATATAAATAAATTTGCAGTTACAGCCTTTTTTGAACTGTAAAATAGGATTATACAATAGGAAGCCAACTATTTATCTATAATGTATAATTTATCATAGCAATATTACTTCTAGTCAGGCAAGTATATTCTAATAATACTGAAAATATTATAGGGAGAAAACTGATTCAAAAGTCTATAATTAAATTACACTACAGTCTGAACATTAACATTGCATTTAAAGTTGCACAAATATAATGGAGTAAGATGTTCCCATATACTACAATGTTAAGTATTGCTTAAAAAAAATATGTTCTAAAAATAAAAACAGTAAATGTTTTATAAACTCTACCAAAAACAAAGTCAAAATATACTACTCAGTGAAATGCATTTGACTTACCGGGGAGAAGTAGGGAGAATTTTTTTTTAATCCTATAATATAGGGGGGAAAAAATCAATACACTTTCCATTTTAGCTGTTTTCATACAGGAAGCAGAATTCAACTTGCAGAGTTATACTTCAAAGGTGGACTATGTACATAATAGCAACAAGAATTAATTATGTGGAGAACAGAAAATGACAAAGATGAAAAAATTATTTTCCATAACTTTGGCACTTTTTGTCCTTTGATGCAGAACACACAGAGTGTTTGATCTAAATGATTCCATGACAGAGAAAGACAAGGAGATTTAAAAGTATTCATGAGGCACACAACCAGACAAATAGACAACTTCATAGTAGACATAGTTAAAAATGGATTTATTGGCAGCCAAGATGCTGTAACCTTATAAGAATGAGTGTGTATTGAGCTGCATTTTGTGCATTAATTCCTAGGAGGACTAGCATAAATTTAAATATCTTATTTCTAAAGTAAATAAGTGTTACAGGATATGATTTGGTACTGGTAACAAATTGAGAAATGCCTCATAACCACTCGCTTTTCCAGACTACTATATAAAATAGTTTATACAAGCGACAGTAAAAACAAGGCTATCCTTTACCTACGCTATCTGATCTGAATCAGATAGGACACAAATTTTACATGGGTTATTTTGTTGCAGTAGTGGTATTGCCTTCTATTCAAACTCAAAAAACATACAGATTCCATAGGCACATATGACAATTTTTATTTGCATATCTATCTATCCATCCACCTATCCATCTTGTTCCGATTAAGTTTTTTTGATAATTGTAAGACCTTCTCTTGTCCCTACATTTTTTTGTGTTTCAGGAAGAAGTAAATAGACTACAACATATCATTCACTGGGTGGCATATTTGTATTTTTATTAGCTTTGTATTTCTTTTCTTTTTTTTTTTTTTTTATTTAAGCAGTCACTTCAAAAAAGGCATCAACCAGTAATAAATTGTTACTACACCTTGCAGTGTTTGGTCACTGAAACATTTCAAGCTATTCTAGGACTTGATGAATTGCATCTGAAGGGGACGGTCTGTTAAGCACAACATTCACATTAGAATTATATTTGGAGCCTTGAGATATACACACACAATTCCCACAGTTGTTTTGGGAATAGTGTACATAAATCCCCGTGCACTGTGCCGAAAATGCAGCCTATGGCTAAGCTGCAGGCAATTATCTTCTGAAATCACTGTATTCTCAACAGCATACAAAAAAAGCTCAGCTCATCTCCAGAGAAAAAGTTTTCAGCCTTAATTGTTTTTCTTTGCTAGCATCCCCACTTTACAAGTTTAGAGAGAGAGCCTTTAATTTAGTATTTTGTTCCATGGGAGGCTGAGAAACATTTTACATTAATATTTAAATAGAGCACAAAGTTTGATGCTAATCTTTAAATCCAATAGTTTCTATAAAGGTACAAGTAAAATTTTCAGTGCCTCTAACTTAATAACACTGAGATTATTCCTGCAACAGCAGTCAGTGAAATACTGAAAAGCTTTGATCATTCATTAGCTGGCTAAGGACAAAAGAAGTGATCAGGATGGTAATGCATCAGAGTGGGAAATGGTGGAGACAACAATAAGACTGATATTTGTGACAAAAGAAGGTAAGAGATTTCCACTAAATAAAGAAGCGAGGCAGTAGAAATCTTAATAGCCTATCATTTTTCCCCAATGTAAAAATACTCCTACAGGAGTTCCAGCAAGGAAATTAAAAAGTTAAACCAAGTTCTCACATACAACATGCACCTTTTTCCCTACAAAAAAATCTGGTGGAAATTGGGTGTGCAACATAGGTGAGAAAACATGGACTACCACGCACCCAGAAATTCCACAGCCGCAGAGTGGCAGGAGCACAAATTACTGATGCCATCTTTCCCTTGTGGCCAAATTTTCAGACCTTTTGGAGATCAGCACTCTATCCCAGACCTGGAGTGCTGAACTGGGCCAACATCCCATGTGTCCCATACCAAGCACAGGACTAGCAGCGGGCTCAGAAGCAGGCCTGGCACCCTAAGCTGCTGCTACTCATTTACCTACCCAAAGCAAGATTTTTTTTTTTCCTTCATGCTGCCTTTTCAGAAATAGAGTGTATGTTATGTTTGGGGGTATGTTATGTACAACAAAATATGGTAAAATTAAAAATAAACCTCCCCCTACCCCCATAAGTCTTAATGCTGCCCAGGAAGATAATTATTGAAAGTGTGGAGCTATTGAGAGACTCCAAAAGATTTTAATCCGGAACTGTAAAAATATTTCAATACTTAAGGTCAAAACATTATATTCTCATACAGTAAATCCCAATCCCTTCAATATTGATTGCTGGTAGCTGTTGCTTTTGGCCTTTGTATGGGCATGGGAAATGTTTATATTTTTCTGTAGGTGATCTTCGGTACATCTAGTGCCGAGGGTTTGGTTTTTTATTTCAATCTCTGCCAAATGTTTAGGATATCAGTATTTTCACCCCTTAAAATGAGGTAGTGACATTAAAACAACTCACCAGCAATTACAGAGGGAGTCTATCAAAGCCAGACCAAGGAGAAAACATCACCTAACTCTAAGGCAAAGCTGTGTTGAAGATGAAAACTTACTTCATCTCTAACTTTATTCCCCCTGCCTCCTTTTGACAAATTTCTTACATAAAAGTGTGTCTTGATTTACATTAAAGAATATAGCATGTTTCCAGGAAGAAACCAAGAGTCCCTCCTGGACATACTGTAATCTCTCAAATCCAATTGATTAATTTTCAGTTCTTTTTCCATTTGCAAATACACACACTTCATTGTTGCTGTTTTTGACCATCATATTTGCAATAGGTTATTCAGTACTAATTTTTTTAAAATACATTGACTCTCAAATATGGGTTGTGCTAAACCTGTATTACTCTTCACCTCATCAGAAGAAAAAGTAAATTAAATCATCATCTAACAAGGCATATTAAAGTTCTCTTTCCTTAATGCCCGAGACAGGACTCAGGTAGAGGGTTCCTCCACCCAGTTAGTCAGTCCTGCCATCCCTGACCCATGCAGAAATCTCCTAGTCCCACTCCCCTGCCACACCCTTGCTAGAAAAAAAAAAAAAAATAGAATAAAAGTGTTAACCGGAGAGGTGTCTTGCATCTCCCTGAAGCAGAGGAAATCAAGGCAAAGTTGTCCGTCATCTGTTGCCCGCACTGGGTTTCCTATCCTGGCTGTCACTTCGCTGGCTCCCCTTGGGGCTTGGCCTTTTCCCTCCAAGCCTCAGTCCTGGGTCTTCAAACACCGCTCCCCTCAGTCCATCTGGCTCTGGCTCTCAACTGCTCCCCAGCTTCTGGCCCTCCAGTGGCTATAATGCAGGACCTTAGGCTTTGCAGGTCCCAGTCCACCGGGTGTTCATCAAACAACAAGAGGAAAAAACCCCCTCAAATTTCTTCCCTGTCCTGGGGTAAATGGACACCGTCTTACCTTAAGGTTTTGCCTGCAGACTTGGTGTCTGAAAAATAAGGATCAAAGAAAAACCCTCAACAGAGACTTATTCCCCTTCTGGGGTTACTTCCAGTGTCTAAGGCCTCCCCTTCAAACCAATAGGGACAATACAGCCTCTCTCAAAGGCAGGGCTCAACTGCCCCCCTCTCCCTCCTTGGGGAGCTTCTCTTTTGTAGCCCTCCCCCCAACTTTCCAATCATGTGGCCTACTCAGTCACACCTGGCTCTCGCTGGCCCAAAAGGTCCTGATCTTAAAGTGGCCAGGCCCACTTTCCAGTCTCTTCTCCATCCTTCATAAGAGAGGTTTCACTCCCTGTTACAATGCCAGAAACCAAAATGAACCCTACAAAATGGTCATGAAGCCTCTAAGAAACCCCATTTTTGGCCTACACTTAAGTTCTCACAGCATAGATATGAGCATTGAGGCAATAAACAGGCATCAAATTTCTCCCAGGAAAATGTCTCCCACAAGCTCCCAGTGCTGAATGACAATGGCCTGCAGGACAAGAAACAAATACAGGCTCAGCAAGAGGGTAGCTGGATGTTAGTGGTCAGAGCAGGGGGATAGTGAGGGTGATGGTAGAAGCAGAAGTGGTGGGCCAGCTGCAGTCCACAGTCCTGGTCACTCCTACCTAGCCAAATACCCAAAGGGCACTTTCCAGTGCATCAGGGAATCCCCAGGAACATCCAGACACTAGACAAGCGTTGGGCACATTAGGATCCACACTCTCACCGGACAACTACTAACTGAGAAGGAGCTATGGAACAGGGTGATGCTTGGCAGGACAATGTGCGTACACAACTCTTCTATGGCTTAAGTCCAAGTCAAACACAGGGGCAACCAACACGGGTTCATCAGTGGCAGGTCCTGTCAGACCAACCTGGTGGCCTTTTACAATCAGATCACCAGATCGTTAGATGCAGGGGTAGCAGTGGATATAGTCCTCCTCGACTTCCAGAAGG
>NW_017728948.1:15458967-15489517 GCF_001723895.1 Crocodylus porosus
GGACCAGCAGGCATTGGGGGAGTCACTGTTCCCCCGAGCACTGCCAGGAGTGACCAGGAATAACGGTCACAAGCTGGCAGACAGTAGGTTTAGGTTAGATATCAGGAGGGTGTTTAAGAGGAGGTTAGATGAACATCTTGCTGGGGTCGTCTGACCCCAGTAATCTTTCCTGCCACGGCAGGGGGGTCGGACTAGATGATCTGCTCAGGTCCCTTCCGACCCTAGAAACTATGAAACTATGAAACAAATGTCTGTTAAAACCCTTAAGAGTTGGGGGAAATGGGGGGGAAGGAAGCACACTCCTAAACGCCCTAGGGTAAATGCAGATTTTACTAATAGAAGTGTCCTTTTGTCCAGGAAATTAACATATACTGGGAAAAAAGTTATTTTGCTGAGGTAACTGCCCCACTACTAAAACTATCTGCTGTACAGATTGCTGGCATGCCTTTCCAAAGGTTGGCTCCCTGCCCAGCAAAGGTGATGAATGGGACCCAGGGCTGGGTCAGGGAGCATAATGGAGCTGTAGGCAGCTTGTCTGAGGGGGGAAATGGGGGGGGTGCATGCACCCCTCAGGGGATGTGTGCGCAGGGTAAATGCAGGCTGCTCGCTATGGGTTTGGGGCTCTGTTGGCTTTCCCTCAGGAGCCCCATGCCAGCCACGCATCCCCTGCCCACCTGGCAGCGGTGGGGGTAGTGATTTGCTTCTCCCACTGCTGACCAAGCAGGTGATGTGCAGCCAGTGTGGGACTCCCAGGGGAAAGGCAGCAGAGCGGAGAGCCCTGAGCCCATAGCGAGCAGCCCACATTAGCTCTCGCCCCTCTCAGAGACAATTAAAAGCATCCCCACACTTAAAAATGGTGGCAGCAGCCCTGGAACTAAAGCTCATTTGAGGAGCTTTAGTTCAAAGTGCCACCACTGCCATTTTTAAGCATCAGGAATCTGATCCCCTGGATGAGGCACCCACAGCTCTATCCCTCTCCGCACCCCGGGTCCCATTCAACATCCTGCCTGGGCAGCACCCCCAGCCACAGCCCCTATCCCACTCCCTCCCTCACTGTGGGTGCCTGATCTGTGCCCCTCACACCCCTTCCCTCTCCCATGCCCCTTCCCCTGCACAGACTTACCTGCAGGGAGCTGTTCTCCATGCCATCTGACTGCATTCCTGTAAACCCGTTATCAGATCAGTATCAGCAGATATGGCTGGTTAATAATCAGCTTTTGGTATTGGCCAAGAAAATCTTTATCAGTGCACCCTTAATTTGAATAAATGCATCCAAGATTAAGTAGAGGCAACCTTTGTATATGCAAAGTTTTCTAAAAACTAACCAGATTTTTCTCCAACTCCTCTCTGGTTCTGCACAAGGGCTTACCAAAGTACTTCATATTGTTCAGAATAGTTACACACACAAACTTGATTTCTCCAGTGTACAATTAAAAGACAGAGTCCAACTGAAAGACATCTCTGAAAGCTTCAAAACATAATTTGTGTATTGTTCTTGGTAACTATTCTTTAACATTCTTAGTGTAGGAAAGAAAAACAGAACTCAAACTGCATCCCCACTAGCCTGTCATCTTGAACAGCTGGCATTCTGTCAATCAGAATTATTCCTGGCCAAGAAACCAAAAAGTACCACCTCTGGTCCTCTGTACAGACAAAAAAATTGATAATTGCACTAATATTTCAGACTTGGAGTTCTCTTTTGCTCCCTCGGCCATTCAAATTAAAAGCAAAGGAAAGACCGTATTTTCTTGCATACACACAGTTTTCCCCCAAAACCAGCTGCTGGGAATTCCAATGGGCATTATAGGAAAGAAATGTGGTAAAAACAGTTTCTGCCAGTTACTACTAGTAAAACTGAAAGTAAAATGGACAAGCAACTCACAGGAGTAGAACAAGAAACAGGCTCCATCCACTTCCTAGATGTTACTCAGTTACTTACTACAAGGGAAAAAAAATCTTTTAAAATTCATTCTGCCTTTCAAAAGCAAAGTGCTATTATATTTCAGGACAAGTTGTTTGAAAGAAATATGGTATTTAGGGGAAAATGGCAAAATTCCAGCTACCATATTTATAAATTTGGGGTTCATATAGTTCTATAATTGTCAGCAGCAGTGGCAACTCCTTAATTCAAGGATGATCTCTACTAGGGATCTCTGATAGATTTTTTGGGGCCAATACCAATGGCCAATTTTTAGCACGCAATAATTGGCTGATACCAATCCGATTCCAATATGCAGCTGGGCAGCATGGAGAGCAACATCCAGCTGGTAGGCCTGTTTGTAGGAAGGGGATGGAGGGTGCAGATCGAGGGCCCTTGCAGCGAGAGAGGCAGTAGGGCTAGGACTAGGGCTGGGGCAGAGGCGGGACACAGAATGGAGCCACAAGCAGCTTGTCTGGGGTGTTGGAAGGAGGGCTGGCAGCTCCTGCTGCTACACGCACCCCAGGAGGGAATGGGGGGGGGGGAGGCAGATGTGCCTGGACCTGCACATGGGACATGCGTGGGCTGCTGATGTGGGCTGGGGCCAGGGGCAGAGCCAAGCTGTTCCCGGTGGGGGGGCTGGGCTTGGGGTGGGCGGTAGCAGTGCTGGGCAAGGGGCTATGGTGGGGGGGTTGCAGCCACCCCAAAATTTGCCCTAACTTTCCCTCCCAGCGCTGCTGCCTCTCACCCCTAATGCAGCCCAGCTCCCCACCAGGAAAAGCCCGGTGCCACCCCAGCCCACAGCAGCAGCCCACCCCATGCACAGATCTGGGGTACATGCCCATGCCGTCCCAGGGTACATGCAGCAACAGTAGCTTGCCCTGCCCCAGTCCCACCGCACTCCCTCCCCCTCACTGCTGGGGCCTCAGTCTGCCCCCCCCCCCACGCCTCTTTCCTCACAACAGACTTACCAGCTGGACCCAACTGCTCTCCATGCTGCCCCACTGTGTTCCTCACAGCCTAGATGCTATGCTGTGGTTGTACACATGCATAGGGCATTTAAAATCGGCAACATTAGCCACATCAGCCAAAAAAAGCACCGACTGCCAATACTTTCAATTTTTCTTATATCGGTGCAGATCTGATATGGGATCGATGCATCAGTGCACCTCTAACCTCTGCCAGGTCTCAATGATGGGTGCCGAGGTGACTGAAGAGTCCAGTCTCTCTTCTGTTCTAAGGGCAAGACATTACTCTAAAATGGGCAGCCACCTGGCTGAAGTTGCAGCTCCATAGGAGTCTGTTAGCAGCCAGCTCCTCCCAGCTCTTGATGTTAGCAATCCATTTGCTTGAGGTAATCTACAATTGACTTTGGTTCTATGATTTTATGAATTGTTTATACAATGCAGAATGCTAGACAGTTACCAAATTATGCTCCAAGTATTTTTCTATAACCATCACTATACTTGCAAATAAACATGGTTAAAATAAATAGCTGGACATGCCCAATACCTGCTCAAAGACAGAGGAGAGAAACTTCTATCTTCTTACTGACAGTCTTAACAGCAATACCAACTCCAAAAAGAATAAATTTCACGAGGCGAATCAGTTACCAAGGTACTGGAAACATTTCAATTTAAGATGTTATACTGAATTAGATATTACACTGTTAAAACCCAGTTGCTGAGTTTCTGGATCCAACCATTAAGACTCTTATATCTTTATTTTATATAGATCTACAGATATGTCTAGATCTATATAAAAATAAAAATGTAAAAGTCTTAATGTCTGGATCCAGGAACTCAACACCTGGGTTTCCATATGACAGAATACTGATGATGGACAGCAGAGTGTTTCACCAGCAGGCTGCTAATTTGAATGGAAGAGAAAACAGGAAATATGGTTATTACCTATTGGTAACTGGTTACCTAATATCCATTTGTTGAAAAAACGTGTTTGCTGTTTAGCTGCCAGCTTACACAGTTGCCTAGAATTAGGAAAATCTGTTACCAGTTTGTACGCTATGTAATTTTACCAAACAATCACCATATTTAGTGTAAACTAATTGCCTGGAAAATTTAAGGATTTCAAATTATGAGTTTACTAGAATAGCCTACTCAAGCCTACTGTTACATTTAGAAGAATCTGCCTTATGTACAATAGCAATTCTGGTTGACATGATAAAATCATGTATTTGTCTTTCCTTCTATGCCCTTCCATGGGAAACAGCATATGAAAGGAACTTTAATGTATTTTAAGCAACAGGGATATGTCACTGCATGGACATTGGAACAAATTGCTATTTCCTTCCTACAAACTTTCATTCCTTTTAGATGGTTTCAAAAACATGGGTAGGGTTTTTTTGTTTTGTTTTGAATAAACAGGTCTCCATACAATTCCCATCCAGGACCCATCAAAATCACATGGCTGTGGGAAGACAGTCATTTCAGTAACTGCTCAAGTCAGGCATATGCTGCCAGTATCATCAAGCTCCACTTTGCAGTAGAGATAGGGTAGACTTGGCAAGCTACAGAACAAGAAGATAAATCAAAATAATGACAGCTTGCATCTCAGACTTGATCCCTTCCACAAAGCAGCTGCATCCATTAACAAAATTGCTAGCTAAAACTAGTAAGATAGAGAAGATAATTGGCCTGTAAGCTACTCCAGGAGAGATTTTTAGTCGGTTAACAAAGAAACTAATTAAGGAGAATAAACCTCTTAAAATGAAAATTGATTGGATTAAAAATCAACCCCACATAAGTATCATTAGACTGCTCGTATGGCCTTTTCCCTGGTGATTTGGGACTAAGAGATGCGCAAATTCATAGCATGGCAGTAAACAAATCTCATCCTCTCTGCCTCAGTTACCTGACCTGCCAGAAGCAGATCTAACAATACTCCCAGGAGGTAACAACCTGAAGAGATCAGGAAAATGATTTACCTAAGAGGTTCCCAATTCATTTCAGCTGCATTTGTTGAGAGTCCTGCCCACAGGGAAGGTCATCGTGCTTACCAAAATTGGGACTAGGTCAGGAGTTAGCTACACTACAAGACAAGGAAGATCAAGAATTGCCTCAAGGTGATGGAGAGGCAAAAAGTGAAACAGAACTCCATTTTATCCAGACTGCTGTGAAGAGAAAACATCCCAGATAACTCAAAAATCAGCAACATTATACCTGGCAGCACCAAAACAAGTTTAAGAGAAAACTTACCTTTTTCTTATGAAAAATTGACTAGGGATTGAATCACTGTGTTGCTAGCTCAAGCTACAGCTCAAGTTGTCTTCCTTAGCCAATTCCTATCCACACAAGAACTCTGGCTAGAGGTTAAGCAGCACTCTGAATTCAACATAGCTGTGTTGTTCAAGAGGTGATGTACATACAGCCCGAGTCCTGACACTGCTCATGCTAGTAATGCAGCAGGAATGCACAAGCTGGAGTTGTAACGACACGGCAGCTAATCCAATCACTCCATGTAGCTTGAGTGTTATTTCCCTTTCACTTGAACTAGAGTGCTTTGAGCAGAGTAACTCTAGTGCATTAATGTAAGTTAACTTTGTAATAAAGACAGGCCCTAAACCCAGTAACTTGAAGGGAAAAAAAGGCTTAAGTCATTCAGAAGCATTTCAGCTGACTCTGAAGGCGAATTTCATAAGGCTGCTATGTCCTCACAAAATAAATAAATAAATAAATAAAAATATTAAGGTTAAATTGATGACAAAACCATGTTAACTTCTATTCAGGTAGCACAGATAACAGGGGCATACCACATCATGGGCTTGAAATAAGTTATTTTGGGTTTGGTAGAATTTTGTCCAGTGGTATCTACTCCCAACGCCCAAGTTGCCCATCTATATTACATTATACTCTTTTATTCAACATACAATGCAGGTCCAGACATAAGGTCGATAGCATTTTCCTCTTCATCTTTTGTTTGCTTATATCATAACTGAAATTAGACCATGAAACTAAAACTGAAACCCAGGTTTCATTTTATGACATGTCTGACCATTCTTAAATTTGACGTGAGACAGGATACAGGTGGCAGCAAACAAGTAAGACCCTCAAACTTCCCTCAAGTCTTCAAGCACAGCTTCCTCTGACAAGGAATACCCAAGTTATATTAACTTCACGTTGCAGGTATTATTACTAAAAATCAATATACTAGTGTAAAGAGAAAAAAGATCTTTCAGTTTTAGAAAGTACCCCCTCAACCACTTTTTAAAATCAACTATAAAATTAAGTTACTATAAAGAAAACGTTTACTAATCCATGCTTTGTTAAACCTCATATGCACAAGTCCACCATAAATGCAGATTAATCAAGGCACAAGAGAGTGAAATGTCATCTCAGACAACTGCCAGCACCATCTGGGTTTTGGCAAAAACCATGCAGGACCATGAAGGACTCACACACCATTCAGAAGCCGGTAAAGGAGAATGAACAGGGAGGGTGGATCAGAGACTTTTTAACATAATTAATATAATGTACATTTTCATTCTCTGATGCCTTTCAGGCATATATCATCTTTCTCATGCTGGAGCACAACTTTCAGGTAAGTCAGAAGATGGAGGACTTTTTACACAGCACATTTTTAAACATGATTGATAAAACTCATTTACATTCTCTGATGTATTCCCAACTAGAAATACGATTTTTTTTTATTCTATCTGCTTCTTGTACAGGAAATGTTTTGTTCCATTTTCTGCCTCTACCTTGCAGGTAGAGACAATCTCCCTGCTCCTTTCAAAATATATGTAAACTGGAAATAATCCAGGGGAAAAAAAAGGGAGAAAGGGAGGAGGAGGAAGAGGAGGAAGGGAGAAGGGATGTGAGATTTCAGGAGGGTTTTGTTGTTTGTTTGCTAACAAAACAAGACTATTTGCTGTAGTAAAATATCTAGGCTAACTCTTCAAATGCTATTTACTCAAATTGGAAAGAGTCACTTGTCTAAGGGGTTTTCCTATAAAACAGATTAATAAAGGCATCAAGAAATAAAAGAATCAGAAGCAAGTTGCAGAGCTCAAGTCTCAGTACTTTTATTATTTCTTAATCCATTTTGGTTGTTCCATTTGGAAATCCCTAAACCAAAACTACAAATGCCCTTGAGACATAACAATGAATGCCCAGCTGCATTCTGGGCTTCAGTTTCTTTGTCCTAACTTTTCTTGAGGCAGCATCCATTTCTCCCCTCAATAATCTAAGAGTTATGCGGCTTCTAATGAAATAGAAAGTTATTTGCCTTTAATGGGGACATGATTGCCTATTCTATCCATCAGATTTGACCTCCAGACTAAACTGCCAAATACTGTTACGGTCAGAGTAACAGATGCCAATGATTCAGCATCTAAACCTCAATTTTCCTACAAATGCTACTGAATATTTCCATGAGTGGGCTATATCCCTCCCTTCCATAACTTTTCCTTTTCACATAAGGTTCTTGAAAAAGTCAGAACGCAACAGAATCGCAGCTCCTGCTAGGTACATGAACAGATCATCAGATTCCAGCGGAAGAATCTGTGCTATGAACAATATATGAAATTACTGCTCAACTAACCTTCCTTGTCAAAAGACTTGGAAGTGTAACTAGACTTATTTTTTCCTTATAGTTTTGCTTACAAGGACTCCAAGCAAGAAAACTAAATTAATTTTGCTTCTCTCAGTACCTCGTATGCATTTTCCATATTTCTCAGATCTGTTTGGCAGACTCAGATACATGACAACATATATTCAAAGACTTAAAAAAATTAGAGTAACTGTGTCCTGTGCAGCTTCCGGTGACCATCTTCTGACACTGAATTAAACAGCCAAATATCTAGATATCCATCTTCTGTTCATATCCAAGCAGGTTTTGCCCTGATGATGATAATAACAAAATTAATCTTACTACCTGAGAGAATCAACCTCCTCAACTTCTTCCCAGACATGGTTTCATTAGTTATTTTTTATAGAAATTGTGATACATCCCCAGGCTGGGAAGAATGTGGTTTGTCTGAAACTTAGTGCTCATGCAAAGTTTCTAAATGTATCAAGTGAAACAAAGTAATAATAAATGGGTTTGTGTTGCATTTAGATACCCTTCGTGGAAAGCAAAGTGTTGTCCTTCCTCAATTTTTCTACAGTAACCTTGCATTATTCCTGTAATTTCCTACCCTGTCATTACAATATTTTTTATTCAGGTTTGCAAAAATTAAAAAAAATCGAAAAGACAAATACTGCTATTACACATGACCCAAAGTGATCTGTAGTGCCATTGACCTAATACCACAGCACAGTAAAAAATGTAAGTATTATTGTAGGTTAAACAGCAATTTAACCACAGGAAAGAGCAGTTGTGTCTTAAGATGTACATCTTGCAATGCACCGTCTTGTAGCTAAACCCACTTGGCTTATGAGTTCATAAACTAAATAGGGTTTGTTGTTCAGCCTTAGGAGATGAGAAAGTAAAAGAAAACCCAAGTGCTTGCAGAAAATATATTGTTGACAATGCAGCTAGTGGCTCTGTACTGAACCAGTGACCTAGCACGACATCAATGATCACTGGATTGCTGAATCTGCTGTTTTCAGATGATTCATAACCCAGGTCCAGATTACCTGCAATCATTAGACAGTATATTGACACTTCACAGGAGAGCATAAGTATTCATCCAGTTTTGTGGACAAAAGCCAATTAGATGCTATTGCCATTCGAAAAGGTCCCCCTATAGTTTCCCTCAGCTACGGTATTCTTCATTTCTGCACTGCTGTGTTCTTCCAACAACTGCTGTCAACATTCTCCCCAGAGAGGTTTGCAATGGGATATTGGATGAAAGGCTATAAAAGTGTTTTATTATGATTTTTTCCTACAAATTTGCAACTGTACTTTGTTAGCTCCTGGTGCAGCAAGCAGCATCCCAGGTACCTTATTTTTCTAATCTGATACCAGCATATTCAGCAAGTCAAAACAAGCTGCATGCAGTTCTTTTAAATATTATTAAGCAGCTGCAGATAGTGCTTGAATTGTTTATGATTATTTTCTCCTCAGCCCCTACATTCCTCAACAAAGCAGTCAGTGATTTTTAGTAGACCACTGAAATTTGGATTTAAGTTCTCTATTAAACAATACTTGGAAACTTGAACTTGTGCTATACTTGAATACTGTGGCCCTCAGCTTTCTCTGACCCAAGGGCAATGATTCTGAACAAGTAACATGCAGCACATATCATAATTCACTTTCCTTGTAAGCCACCATTTTAATTTCATGTGGCCAGAAGTAACAAGGGTCTTGTGGACAACATACTGCTTGTGAGCCATGGGTTGGACACTAGGCCTGTGCGAAGCAGCTAGTATTCACTTTGGATTCAGCCGACTCAGGGGGACAATGGTTGGATTCAGTGATTCAAATCACTGTCCTGAATCTATTCAGCCACAGCCGAATCTCCAAATGGGCCCTGTGCCCTGCCCGCTCTCAATGGGTGTCCCACCTGCTCTCCCAGCTCTTTGGGGAAAAAAAAGCCTGCACTCACTGGCTGCTGCCAGGCAGGGGGCGATCCCTGCCGTCCCCCAGTGCTTCACACTGTGGGGGGCTGTCACGAGTCCCCAGAAGCCTGGAAGCCACTGTAGCAGCTGGTGAGTCCACAGTTTTTTGAAGGGCTGGGATCTGGGGCTGGGTGGAGCCATGGGGGGGTTTGGAGAGAGGGCAGGGATCGGGGATTGGGCCTGACAGGGGTCCCCCCCCATGGTCCCCACCCCTCTCCTCCCCCTACTCACCAGCACAGAGTCCAAGTCCAGCTCCCTACTGCAGTGAGCGGGGCCTGCCCAAAAATCACCGAAGCTCTCTGAATCTTTTCCAAATCAATTCAGAGCTTTGAATCAATTTGGACCTTTTAACTGGTTTCCTGATTTTGTCTGGATTCAGAGATTCAGCCACCAAATCAGGCTGAATCTCCTCCAAATCAAATCAGCACCTGAAGCTTCACACAGTCCTACTGGACACCACAGCTCTAAATACATCAGACACAAACAACTACTGGGGTTCAAATGCTAACATGGGTAGCATATGAACCCTATGGGTAAAGCAACAGAAGGTGACCTGAAGAACAGGAACACCCCACAATCTGACCCCCAACCCCATCTGACTTTGTCTATAAGCTAAGAGAGACTTGTAGAATTCTCCTGGTTCCTATTTGGCGCAAATATCCATACCTGTCCTGGAAAAAATAGGAAAGGAATTCACCCTCCATGCACTTCTATGAAGTGGGTGCAGGCTTCTGTTTCTCTTGCCCCCTAACTCCACTATGCCAACAGCATGGTACCAGAGGGCTGTCGTATCAAGTCCATTTCCCTGCAGCTATGCAATAAAAAGATGTGTTCTCCGTTGCTTCAATAATCAATAACTTCTTTGGAACACAAGACCATCATCATCATGCAGCCTCTTCCACATAAAGGTCACAGGCAGGCATCTCCATGATTCTGGAGGGGAGTAGATAAGGCAATGGAAGCAGCAGTCCTTTCTTCCCCCAACAACACACTGGAATTGGAAAGGAGCACCACGCATTTACAGTTACCTCTGCCGGCAGATCTCAGAATCGTCCTCTGGTCCTAGTATCCAGCTTTGCAATGCTGTTTTCCCTTAGTTTACGGCAGAAGAATTAGCCGTCTTCCAAGCAAAACGTAGATAAGAGACTACTTGTGTTTAGTTTTTGTATGCCTGGTTTAAAATTAAATTAGCAAGAATGTTCGTGTCTCCCATTTCTTGCTGATCTCTTAAAAATCTCTCTTATTCCAGTAAGCATACAATGAAAAAAATATAACATTGTCTGGAGAACAGTGCCATTTAAATATCTGAGCCAGCTAATGAAAATTAAATAAAGGAAAGGCTTTTAAAGTCACTGAGATTAATTGAAAAATGTTGAAATAGCATAATTAGCTGATCCTTCACTTCACTGGCTCCAAATTAGCTAATTCTAGGTTTAACAATTCTTGGAATGAAATTGAAATAGAAATAGACTTGCCAAACAAAATAAGGTACTAACCAAGTTCTCTGGTACCTTCAGAACTCTGCCTGAACAGGGAAGCCGGTTCAGAGAGCAAGATAATTTAAGGACAGGAAGGGTCTGCCCTTTCACAGTTTACCTTCGGCCCCAGGAAGAGCGAAGAAATTGTACACTGTTTTTCCTGAAAATGCTGTGCATACCTTTGTCACTCTCAAGATTAGATTTCCATAATGTGCTCTAGATGGTACTTCATCTTAAAACCAGTTGGAAATAGTTGATAAAAAATATAGTAGATCTGCTTGGTACACAGAGCATTTCACTGTAAACATAGCTATTCCTTCTGAGGTTTTATACTGTCCCTTGTTATCAGGAATAGGAGCACCTTCCATATAGAAATGGATAGCAACAGATTCCAAGGGCAATTAATGAGGTATCTGGCTCTTCCTACTTTTTTTGGTATCAGGATTTCAAACCACAGGAAGAGGGACTTCCAAACACACCATACTGCACCCTAATCAACTCAGCTACTTGTCAGGCCAGCACCGGTGTATTTCTATTTCCTTTGTTGCCTGCACTGGCAATTTTGTAGCCTTTGATTCCTCTTTCACACTTACTTCATGCTAATCACTCCAGGGAAAGAGGAGGAGAAAAAATAAGGAAGTGTCCCCCAAGCCTCAATCAAGCAAGGGGAAGTGAAGTGACTAAATCAGAGTGAGCCTGCTGGAATAAGATGGAGTGAACTATGCTTCAAACATCTGCTGTTTACTCTTGCACTTTCTGTAAACTCAAGAGACCATTTTATCAATTGTTGACTGAAGAAAATAAGGAAAAACAATTTGGAAAATGGAAAGCTGCGATCACAGCATAGCTGGTTAGCACCCAGGATACTGGAAATCCAAGCAGCTCTCAGTGGCCACTGCTGCTTTCCAGTTATTGAGCTGAATGAATAACTAAGGACCACAGCCCAAAGCTTTAGAATACAGAATGACAGGCCTTTACATCCTGTAGAGCACTTGAGACAGGAACAGCATCTTGAATAAACAGTTTTCGAAAACTGAACGGAGAAAAAAAAGAAAGAAAAAGAAAGTGTCGTATGATCTTCCTCCTCCTGTTCAGTCTTTGAGAAAAATGACTATTCAGTTTACTGTACCTGTTTCATGTCATCTGCAGTATATGCAGGGTCTGTCATTCTGTAATCTTAAGGGGCACAATGTAAAGCTGATGGTTGTTAAATGGGATTTGTCCTCCTAAATCCCTTATATATGTTTTTTAAATCTTTCTCCAAGTGCTTAGTGCAGTAATAGCATAAGCAAATATCCTAATGTAACAAAATAAAAATCAGCACAAGAATCTTAAGCAGCTAGAGCTACAGACTTAAAAAAAACAACAAGAGTAGCAGACCATAAGAATACAGGCATTAGAACAATAACAAGCCATATCAGGATCACTTAGGTATGGCTTTGGGGGTTTTGTTCAAATCAAACCTACTGGCTAAGTTTTTAATTCTCTGAGGACATTTTGGAGGCCAAAACATTGAATCCACATTTTAGGAGTAAAGACAATGAGAAAGGAGGAAAAAAGGCTGCTCAAATGTGTTTTATATCACTTTACTAAATTGGAGTTTGCTGCTGCTCCTCTGTCCCTCTCTCTGGTGCTGAAAGGGGCAATAAAAAAAGATTATATTAAATGGGAGTGGGATTATATTAGGTGGCACAGGGAGAATAACTCCTGAAGATCAAGATGAATTTCTGCTTAAGACAGCTCAGCTAAGTCAGTGATCTATTACTCTATATATTATGGAAAACTCCAAACTATATGGTGCAGAAGAAAAAAAAAAAGCAGAGCTCATTAATGCAAAAAGACTGAAAACTAGTTTCCCCCAACTGACTTGAACAGAGTACTACCAAGCAAGTTTTTCACACTGCAGCAAGCAAGAACATAGAGCTTCTTCCAAATCAATAAATTAAACTAGCCTCCCACAAAAAAGTTGATAAAGAAAATGGGAAAGACAAGCATATGAGAAGACTGAATAATCAAGATTTACATATGAGGTATGACATTTATAACTAGGTATGGCTTCATGGTGGTTGCTGTGACTATGCTGCATGTCACTGTCACTCTGACCCTACTTTTGCAATAAAAGTGAGTGCTTGTTTGGTTGTTTTTGGCGCCATACACCAGCTTCCAGCAGTTTAGCTAACTAGAGAATCTCCCTCTGCTATTAGTTGCATAATACCCAGTTGATTACATCTAATTTGGTTCAGCAGAGGGCAGTAATACCCAAACATACAAGCTGTTCATTATATTATTCTTACAAAAGCTGTTGTTTTCAGAGTAGTCCATTAATTATAAACAGATATGCAAGTAGCACATTAACTAGTAAAGGGAAGGATTGGTAAACACTATTTATTAAGAACATTAGGTAATCAGACTTGCAATATACTTTAAGGATACACAGATTAGTATTCTGGCCAAGACTTCGCAGCAAATGAGTTCAAGGGTTGAGTTTTAGTCATTACAGATAACATAGTGCTATCTGTCATTGCACAAACTATTTACAGTACAGACTTATAAAAAAAGATATGTCTTTTTAAAACGTTAGGTTTTACTTATTGCATTTACCTCATCACTGCTTTATTCTCTCCCCCATCAATGGGGGATGGGGAAACTCCAAGTGGAGCATGCCTGGGGACTGGCACACAGGAAACCTCCCTTGTGTAGGACACTAACATAACCGTTTTTGAAAATGCTAACCAAACAGTTCTCCCACAGAGTCTCAGGAAATTGAGGGTGTCAGTTGGGGACCTCAGCTGCCTGTACACCAATGCATGGGGAACAAGCAGGAGGAGCTAGCCCTCCTTCTCTCTAGTGGGCAACATGAATAAACTAAGCCCACAGGGAGATGGGGGTGGGGGGGGACGGGACAGTACCATCACAGCAAGCCCACTGGGCAACTTTTGCAAAACCAGCAGGCTAAAGCACTCGAGGGAATCTATCCCTACCCCAGCCCTGGAATGATGTCCTCCTGGGAGTGTAGGGAAGACTAGGGCCTCCAACAGGACACTTATGTGCCTGTATACCAATGCCAGGAGCTTGGCGAACAAACAGGAGGAACTGGTTCTCTTGCTAAACAAGAATGACTGTTATCCCTATGAGATTAAACCCTACGAGACATGGTGGGACTCCACCTATGACTGGGTTACAGGTTAAGATGGCTATACCCTGTACAGGAGAGATCGTGCAGATAAAAGGGACGGAGGAGTAGCGCTCTATGTCAAGAAAAGCTACATGTCCCTGCAAGCCGACATCGGCACTAAGGGTGGACAACTGGAAACCCTATGGGTTAAAATCCATGGTGAACATGGCACAGGGGACACAATGGTAGGAGTGTACTACAGACCTCCTAATCAGGAACAAGAGCTCAACCAGAAATTCACCAAGGAACTGGCTGAGGCTGCACACTCCCTGTGCACGGTTGTCATGGGAGATTTCAACTACCCTGACATCTCACGGGAAGAGCACTCAGCCAAATCCGAATGGTCGCAAAGCTTCCTCACGTGTGTGGATGAACTCTGATTCAAGAAGTCTGTGGACCGACAAGAGGCAAAGTGCTCCTGGCCTGCTACTGACAAAGGGGGGGGATGATCTAATCAGTGACCTAATGATCAAAGGGAAGCTGGGAGACCTATGAGCTGATCACTTTCACTATCCACCGCAAAGCTAGTAAGTCGGTCAGCAATGCAGAAGTCCTCTTCAGGAAAGTTGACTTTGACAAGCTCAGGAAGCTTGTTAGCAAGGCCCTAAGGGACCATGACTTGAAGGGGAGGGATTGCTCAAGGAAGCAATCCTGAAAGCACAAGTAATGTCAATCCTTATCTCTGAGGAAAGGTAGTAAAAGGGCACAGCAACCTCCTTGGCTTTGCAGGGAACTTGTGGACCTCCTGCACCTAAAAAGAAAAACCTACAAAGGATGGAAGACTGGACTCACCTCACAGGAGAAGTATTCTGCACTGGTCTGGACCAGTAGGGAGCAAAACAGGAAAGCCAAGGCTGTGACTGAACTCCAAGTGGCTACACATATCAAGGAGAATAAAACTCCCTTTTTAGATATGTAGGGAGCTGGAAGAAAAGCAAGGGTAACACTGAACCCTTGCTAAACCAAAATGGGACAACTGACAACAGACACCCAGGAAAAAGCCAACTTGCTTAATGGGTATTTTGCATCGGTCTTTCATCAGCCCCAAGGGACTGCCCTGCTCAACACGCTAAGAGATGGCAAGGATGAGGGAGAATTGTTACCCTACATCACTGTAGACCATGCAAAGGAACACTTTGAGAGGCCAGACACCTTCAAGTCAACTGACCCAGACAGTTTACACCCCAGGGTACGCAAAGAGCTGGCAAACATCATAGCTCATAGCACAGCCACTGGCACAGATCTTCGAGAACTCCTGGAGCTCAGGTGTCGTGCCCAAAGATTGGAAGAAGGCCAACGTGGTGCCTATCTTCAAGAAAGGAAGGAAACTAGATCCGGGGAACCACCCCCACCGCCACTTTTAACCGTGGAGTCACCAATGTACATTATGTTGGAGTCTGCTGGTGTGCGGTAATTACCACACTCTAGCAGACTTGATTAACCAAGTCTGCTCAGATGCACTGTAATTACATATTACACTGAAGCATACACACAAAGTGTGTGTGTGTGTTACACACATGTGATTCAGTTATAAGCCATTTTCACCCCTTCCTTGGATGAGTGAAGCAGCAAAATATAATTAATGGGGTGGAGTAGTAACCCCTTACATTTTTTTTTGGTAGTAGCCTTATTATTCTCACCACAACTTTTATCAGCAGGTATACTATTTGCTTAGTGTCTTAATCCAATTTGTACAAAATAGCACTTATTGTAAGAGGGGACATAACTATGGCAAAAGACATAGTCCCTTTTTGTGTCTACTATGCAAATGACTTCTGGACAACAGCACTATCACCACCATTCACAACAGAAAGTTATACGTTCAACTAAATATTTTTCGATTGAAAATACTTCATAAACCAGAGTCATTTCTAACTTTTCCGTCTTAGATAAGTATCAAGAAAGCAGATAGTTCTCCAGAAAGCTCTTGTCTCCAGAACAATAGTTAAATAGCTGAAAGGGCTCTTTCAGTATTTCAGAAATATTTGCAGTTCAACAAGAAAATAAGGTACATAAACAGATTGATATCCATAGCTTAGGGCTTGAAAGACATTGTTTCTACATTTCACTAGCCCCTCCCTCTAACCCTATGAAAAGGTTCTTGACATATTACCAAGTGATACAGATTTATATTTTTATCTAGCTACATTTCCTATAGCTTTGTATAGGCAGACATGCCTGCTTTGACCTAAAGGCCCTACATATGTTGCCTACACTCCTGAACACATTACAGAACAAATCTTGACAATTAATTAAAAGTTAAAACCTTGACCAATTTGAAGAATTTATATGTAGTGTGCTAAAGCTTTTAGTTCAGTTTCTAGCGAGCAAGTGTTTGTTCTTGTCACAAATCTGTCCGTATAAATGACTTGTTGGAAGTCTTGGGAGGCAGGGGTGAAGAGGGAAAGAGTTTTATGCAGACCAGAGCACATTCATTTCTAGAGGAAAAATTCCTCCAGATCCAGGATAAATTCAGCTTGGTTTTGGTCAAGTGTATATTACCAGGGCCTTGCACTCAACTTGAGGCATTCCTTTACTTGGAATTTTTCAAAGTCATCTGATTTAATCCAAAATTTCAGGAGACATTCTAGACTTCAATGGGAAACGATACAAAGGATAAATGGAGAACAAACTGAGTCACTGACATCCAATTTGTAGAGCCACAGCTATGGATGCCCTGATTTCCCCTCAGGTATCACACATTTCAGTGCTGCTCGTTCTCAACTGGCCTTAAAAAGTTGACACCATGGAAGACGCATTCATCTCCATTTTAAGACAACTCCATTCTTGTTCTTTTGACCTTCTTCTCCCCTTTTTGCCCTCATCACTGCCACCCTTCATGCTTCCTCGCATTTAGTTGACTCAGCCCCAAGCTAAACCCAACACAGCAGGGAACTGGCTGGAAGTTCGTTACCTCATATTTTTCGTCTTGCAAGTTGCCCCTGCCCCCAACCTCAGTGCATCTTACCTCCTTAGGCCCCCTCCAGACATTAGTGTTGTAACGCCACACAAGCTGTAGCAGTAGAAAGGACAGTGTTGTGCATGGCCACATGTTCAAAATTCCTAGGCCAGAGCCTGATGGAGTTGCCACAGAAGCATGCTTTCCAGTAGGGAGGTGGTAGAGAGCCACTCTGTGGTCATCCCACCCCCAGGGAACTCATTGCCAGGCTTACAAGCCCTTTCAAGTTCCTGGAGTGTAGGCAAGAACTCCTTGGTGGATGGGTGGAGTGGGGTGGGCCGGGGGAGGGTGGAAAGAGTGACTGAGCTTCCTCAAAGCCTCCTGGGGCAAAGGCTGAGAGTGGGTCTCTGCCTTGATCAGCCACTACTACTGCTGCCTCCACTGAAGGCAAAGTAAAGGGGCTCCCTGCCAGTGGCAGTGCAGCTCACACTCTCCAATCAACCCCTGCTGCTGCTGTAGGGAGCCCCATCACCCTTGTCACCTACCTGGGGCTGCTCCCAGACATGCTGCCAGGCAGGGGAAAGGTCAGCTCACCACACCACAGGACCCACGGCTATTCCAGGTGTGCCTGGGCACCAGAACCTTTAAAAGCTGTTTCCATAGCCCAGCACTGGGAAGCAGCTCCCTGATGCTGGACTGCACAAGTGCCTATGGGAAAGCAGGTTTCCCCAAGCAAGGAGCCCCTGCCCCCTTGGCTTTTGGGAAGCAACTGGAGATGGGGCAGCCTACAAGCCTCCCTGACTGTTCATGATGGGCAGGCTGTCAAAGCCAGTTGCTCTCCCTCCCCCTATTTTCAAGGGGGAGGGAAGGAGAGCAGAGCACTGCAGAACTGTGGGGGTACAGACCCAACCAGATTTTACATTTGTTCCATCATAACAGAGTTGCTGTTAGAATCAGTAATTTGTCTTGTATCCACCAGTTTTGTGATGGGTCAGCCATTTTTTCCTCAGCACAAATCCCTTTAATGCCCGGCATGTTACCTCTGTTAGAGGAAATGTGAGTGTATCCCAAATCAGAAGGCAACATCTGTAAGGGACCTTAGACTGCAAGTTCTTCCAAGTTCTATTTCACATCTATATATTGTCTAGTATCATGGGTCCCCATCCTTGGCTGTTCCTTAGAGAATTATAATACATTTAAAATATGAAAATAACAGAGATGGGGAGGCATGAGGGTAGGGGCAGGGGTGGGCAAAATATGGCCCACTGGCTGGATCTGGCCCATGGTGGGTCCGTCAGCCCCACCCAGGCCAGGCATTGAGGACAGCTGGGGTGTGTGCAGCCAGTCCCACCACACCCAGGCATGTGGCAGGACTGGGGCCTGCATGTCAGCTGGTTTCACCTTCCAGGAGCATCAACAGTGGCAGCTCCTTCCAGCTGGGCAGGATCTCCATGGAAACTGGCCCAGGACCTGTGTGGGCAGGGCACACAGCCAGGTGGATGGAATTGGAGTTTTTTTTGCAGACGGTCCTATGTATGGTAGGAAAGAGGGTTTGCATCAAAAGATGCAATCACTACAATATTTGTCAACCATCTTTGGATTCAATCAGGAGCTTTTAAAGATAAACGCATGAGATGTCACCACTTGAGCTAGACAGCCAGCTGGCGACTTAGTCCTTTAGCTGGAAATTGTAAAAGTCTGTAGATAGAGCAAGAAGAGAGACCTGTAACTCATACTGATCATGGAGCTAGGAAAGCGCTCAGGCATTGGATACATGCCTCACAATACGAAAAGTGACATACATGTACTGTTCACATATCCCATGCTACTTTCCCTTGGGTTTTGGCAAAAGCCGAGCATTATTTAGAGCAGAGTAACTCAACTTAGAAGTTACAGGACTGGATGTAATACTCTGTTCAAAGGCAGCATATCAAGATTTTCAGAAGTTATAGGCATAGAAAAACTACACAAGTTCAAAAAATTATGGGTTTGTTCATTTAAAATAAGTTCAGATAAGATTGAAGACTATTTGCATTTAAAAAGAGAGAGATAGGAAAAAGCAACAAAGCAAATTATAATCCCATTATCTTGGCATCTACAAGTTGTAAGAAATTGAAAAGTATACAGAATGACAATTCTATTCAGGTAAGTATTTATATTATGGTATCTGAGCATTAAAAAAAACATAAAAACTGGTTTTGTCTTCTTGCTTCTTTATAGTCTGTAGAAGCATCGAGTTATGTTACGACTTGTGTAATATTAAAAAATACACCATGTGAAATCAGTTATAGACCAAGTAGTTTAGCTATCTAAGAAAATAACAAGGTTGACCAACTCCTGCAATTTAAGGTTGGGGAATTTGTTTATTTTATTCATGTTTTCTTAGTTAAAAGATTATCTCAGTTTACATGTTAAATATTTTAGAACATTTTTCCCCCCTTCCATTTCTGAAGTTACATACTAAGGTTTGTTTATTTGACAGCTGTGCCCAGAAATCTCCAGAATACCATGTGATACCAATTAAAAAAAAAAAAAAAAAAACAGAAAAGAAAAGAAACTAAACTTTCTATTGCTAATCAGACAGCATCTCCTTTCTTCCCCTTTGATCCTTGGATATCTGGTTTAAATGAAATAAAACTATTTATGGACAAAGTTTACTCTACTTCCTTCCGCTGGATTGTTGCAGTGTTTTATTTTTAAGACTTGCAAAGCGCAACTACAAGTAAGAAGCACAGAATAGTGATAACTACTTTTCAGGCTACCCCTGTTCAAATCTATCCCCCTCCTTTACTTCTTCATTCCAAAGTCTGGTCCACATAGTTGCTTGGCTAGCTGTCTGTCATCTCTTCTCCCCCCACCCAATCATTTCCCTTTTCATTCAGAGAAAAAAAGCCACTACCACTAAAATAATCTTCCTCTCCCCTTATTTAGACTAAGTCTCATACCACTACTTCTAACTTCAATAGGAGTACAGGCAACCCCTCTTAATGCCGTTTCACTTAGAGCTATATCACTATAAAGCAGATTATAAATTGATACCTGATTTCACTTAGCGCTCAGTGAGTTTCATTATAACGCTTGCTGTCGCCATCTTGGGTCATTAAAAACAATTGTGGTTGCCATTCTGGGTCATCAAATACTTTTGGTTTCACTTAATGCTTGTTTTTTTCAGGAACCAATTAAGAGTGCTAGAGCGGGGCTTCCCTGTATCCCAGTATGCAGTTTTATCTATGGGTTTATGTGCCTCCAATCAGTGTTACATATTGTATTCCCTCCTTCCACAATTCAATTTTAATACACAACTCTATGGTTCTCTTCTCTGTCCACCTTTCATCAACACCTGATGTCTTCTTCCTGCCCTCCAACCACCATTCACTCCTTACTGTTGCTGTTGTTTTTTGCCTACAATCTCCTAGGCATAAAAGGTCTGTTGTTTTTTGCAAGAAGCAAAAGCTTTTCTTCTCAGTCACTAGCAAAGGCCCATCTGCCCACACTGAAATTCACACCACACTCTTTAGGCTGTAAATTTCTAAACTTAACACATGAGAGTTTTTCTTTTTATTGTATATTTTGCTAGGTGGAAAGCATTGCTTATAATAAAGCACTATATAAAAATACTTTTGTTTACAGTTTTAGTAGCTTGCTTCTTCCATTGGAAAAGTAAACTTCACAGTCTTACAAGAAGAAATGTTATCTCAGGTCAACCTAAGTAAGCAGATGGGTAAGTACTTTGACAGAGGGCCAAATTATTCACCATGCTACACTTTGTGAAGTACAACAGTAGAAAATGGGTGTGTAAGACAGAGCTGCTTAGAAATAGCTGAAATGTTAACAAGGAAAAGATTTTTCAGCACAGCATTTGTGAAAAGCTACTCATATATATTTTTTAACTATCTGTAGCACAAAGTAAATGTAAAATGCTACCAAAGAAGGATTCTTTACACAATAGTGGTGGTATATTTATACACCAACAATGTCAATTTACATTTATACCCAGGCAACATACTAAAGAAAATTACTTGGGCAATGGATACATGTTCATTTTGCAGCATTACACAGTGCCTCAGCACTTGGTAGCACTACAAAAATAAAGCACTGCCAACTCTCTACTCCCCCCGTGGGAAGAGCCCAGTACCAGCCCCAGCCCCAGCAGCAGCCTGCCCTCACTCCACGCAGATCCGGGGGGCATGTGCCCCCATGGCTCCCCCAGGGGTGTGTGCAGCAGCAGGAGCCCCCCTCCCCACTGCACAAGCTGCTCACAGCTTGATCCTAGCCCCACTCCTTCCCTCACCACAGGGGCCTCGGTCTGCCCTCCCCCACCCTCCTTCCCTCCTCCCAACAGACTTACCAGCTCTCCAAGCTGCTGGGCTGCATATCAGCAATCAGATCGGTATCAGCCGATATGGCTCGTTACTTATCAGCCATCGATATTAGCCCAAAAAAATCTTTATGGGTGCACCCCTACCATTAATGACTTAATTGGAAGAAACCTTCTTTTAACTTCCTGTGAACAGAAGCTCCCTGGACCAGATGCTCAATGAAAGGGATGTTCTTGTTAGTTTCAGGGTTCACAGCAGCATCGAAACAGACAAGAATGTCAATTTTACTGAGCTTCCAAAAGGTCCACAGCTCTGTGACTGACCTGCTCACAGCCTAGCCCAGGACTGAGAATCTTGTAACTTCCAGTATCCCTGGCCCCATGGCAGACCCACAAGAAGATGTTTTTCAATCAGCGACATTGGAAACAAAACATATTTCAGGCTCAGCAAACTTGCATTTTCCAATGGTATTTTGTTTCATTAGAACATTTCCAACCAGATCCAGCCTGGACCATTCCACTTGCTCCCCACTCCCACTCTGGAGGCTAAAAGTGACATCTGGGTCTGTTTCTTCTCTCCTTCTTTGAAATGAGCACCAGCCAATCTGCTCCTAGGCTTGCCAACTCCTGGTGGCAGGAGTTCCAACTGTTCTGTTCCCAAACACACTCATTTTGCTCTCTGCACACCCTTGCCAATAATGTATACACAACGCTGTTAAGTCTGCATTACAGATCTCCACCTGGTCTTGAACCACTTATGGTATTGCATTATTACAACCTCCAGTTATAAGACTTGGCTTTTTAGTTCAAACTATAATTGTTCATGTTTTTAACTCTGGATTCTTGTGATTCTCTCCCCCAGCCATGTGACAGTTGTCCATATGTGACTACCACAGGTAGCCTACAGCAATTGCCCACCTGCTTATGCTAAACCAAGATGTGCATTGCATTCTTACATTTTTAAATGCAATTACCACAAGATAAGCCAGTCTTTAATAAAGTGATCAACCTATCTTCTATAGGCTAATCATTTCCCTCTCAAAAACAGATAGACATCTGCTTCTACAGTTAACAAACCTAAAGACTGCCCCAGGACTAAACACAGTATGACTGATGCAGCTATACATTAATCTTCCATTTTTAAGAGAAAAAAGTTAACTGATATATTCTTCCAGCCTAAACATTCTTGCTGCCAAGGCTCTTATGCTGCTCAGAAAGGAAGTTAATTCTAAATAGTTAAATCCCATGGAATCAATGTGAAACATCATCTGAGATTTCTCCCTAGTACACTTACAGTGCAGACCCCAACACACTAGGGGGAAAAACAAAAAACAAAAAAACAGAATCAAACAGCTCAAAGAATTAACAAAGACTGAAGGTTAGTTATCCTCCATCCCTCAGGTAGCCTCTCCCAAAACAGTCGTGAAGCTAGAGCTGGTTAAAAATTGAATGAATATTTTCTAGCAGCCAAAGTGCCGTCTCATCAAAATCTGTTTTGTGGGAACTGTTCCAACAATTTAACAAATTTAAAAACATTCAAAATCAAAATAGAGTATTGATTACGCCTATTACTTTTATTATTAATAAATTAACATTTTGGCATAATCAAAGCTTTAAAGTCAATTAAAGATTTTTTCCCCATTTCTATTTAAAATATTCCATTCAACAAAATGTTTTGAGATGGATTTTGTACCAACTTCAGACAAGTTTTAAAGTGTCAGAATTACCCAACAGACAGACATTTCATTTTCTGATCAGCTCTAGATGAAGTAGAGACAAATGTGAATTACGACTCTTCTGTACCAAAGTAGACTTTTCTGTTCGAGTATGTCAGTTTGGCATCATTCACAAACATGAAATTAACTCAAGGTTTTAACAGCAAGAAGTCTAAATCATCTTAGCAGCCCTTCCACTCAAGTCTAGCCATGGCAGGACTTCATTCCTTGCATTCTAAGACAGAGGATGAAATGCATTGGTAAATTTTGTACGGACACTCATTTGTGACCCTGTGTTTTTAACAAACAGAAGAGGCTTCCTAAAACAACCATTGCAAAAACAGAGCAGATGGACAATGATCACACTCCACACTGCCAAGAAGGAGACAACAGGTTCATTTCCCAGCCAAGTTGGCCAATCCCAGAATGAGAGTATACCAGAGATAATGCACTAGCTCCCTGCTCTCTCCCATCTTGTATGCTTAATTTCTTCTCCTCTTATTACACACAAAAATATGGGCAGTATGACTAAGATTTTTAGAAAGCTCAGCACTGGGGTTTTTAACTTTGGTTAACCAATCCGATACTACAACTCTGATGGGCTCAAGTTATAGGTGTTTTTGTCCAAACTTAAATTAAATAAGATAAATCAGTTCTTCTCAACCAAATGGCCACTCTGTTCTGAGACAGGCGCCATCCTCAAGTCTTTCTTTAAAGTGCACATTATAAAACAACCGGCTGGAATGTCTGAATATTCCTAGAGTCTGCGATTTTACCTAGATTGCTTTCTGCTTTGCGTGTAATTGCTACCATTACTGCAGAAGAGAGAGTCATTCACCATGAAAGAAGATACTTTTTAAAAAGTTTTCCTTTTTCTAAGTTTTTGGCAGTCAGTTTGAGTAGTAGGAAAACCCTGCCTTTGTCTTCAAAGAATACCATACTTTGGCTTTCTTATTTACATGCAAGTCATCCTACAGCCTAGATAAGAGATGGTATGACCCTCTACCCCCAAAAAAACATGGAGCTACTCAAGGATCCATATATAATTGCCTTTTACAATTTTACCTCACTTCTTGTCAAATTGTCCTAACTAACCATTCTAAGCTTTCAAGCCTTATCTTGCTGCAGGTTTGTCATGGTATGACAAAAACAGAATATTCCATTTTCACAGTAACAGAATTTCTTACTGCTTATGTAGTGAATAAAATTGCTTTCATGCCCTGTTTTAAAACTGCCAATATAAAATCATTAATACATTTAAAAAACTACCTTATCTACTCCTACTTACAGTCTTGACACCAGCACAGCTGTACTCCAATTTCACTTTTTCCAAGTCATGCATCAGATTTAAGAAGCAGTTATAGCCACACAAAACATTTTTCTAAATGCTTTCAGTATCAAAAGTGATTTAAAACTAATTTTAAAACCACGATACCTGTTAATAACCCAAGTTTTTGCAAGCAACTCAATGCTGCCTCTAACCTAACATAGATGGAATGCTCAGTGACAGATATAATGTAAGTGATCTAAACTGATACAAAATAAGAAAATAGTTCCCATCTGTACACATATATTTTAATTCAAAAGAAACTGTCATGTTTAAAAAGTGTTGGCACTTGCTAGAAGTCTGCAATGTGTACAGGGCAAACAGTATAACCATTGTTCCATCAACACACAGCAATTCAAGAACATAGTTATTTCAAATCCCTCTGCCTGCATTTTTCCTTGTTTCAGATGAAAAAGAATAAAAAGAAAAAATGCCTTGCCATATTGAATCTGGAGCCCCAAAAGGAAAAATATGACTTACAGGAAATTAACAACTAGGAAACATTTAAACAATGATAGTTGTGTCATAGAGAACTGAAAACAGAGCTCCATCTCATTCCTCTCAAGCCTGTTAGAATACAGCAGCTAAAAGTCATCTCTCTCACTAGCTATTCATACCATATCACTGCATTTTTTTCAATCGTTCCACATGCTTCCTCTAGCATTTGCATCAGAGTTGGATTCTCATCCTCTACTTTAGTACCTGGTATTAACTGGGGAGAAAAAGGTGAACCAGGAAATAAAGGCACTGCTCCAGGATTTAAGGGGTCTGGGTCCTATCCTGCCTCTGCCGCTGTCTTCTTGGAGGATATATTTTGCTGGATCAGCTTTACAGCCAGGAGAAATGTCAGATGTTAGACAAGATGTGGGGCATAAAATGTCCTTTCTTAGGCCCTTCTTGCATTTTCCTTATACCATCAGTTACAAAACCACTACAACTCTACTGTCTCTCTTACATTCTTGACTCTCCTATACATACCTGCTCCCCCCCTTATCCTTTATTTGTTTTGCATACTTAGATTTCAAGGAAAGTGAAGCATTTCTTTCTATATGTCTAAAACCACCTCTCCAACCCTCATTTGTTAGTTGAAGACTCAAGGCATTACTGTAATACAAACAGCATCACTTCTGCCTCACCTAGATTTCTGCTTCTAAACCACAATGAAGTCTGACTAACCCTTTCAGGGTAAGGATATATAGTGGTTTTCTTAAAGCCATAGTACTTGGAATAATGCAGTTTTGCAAGGATCTCAGATTTCACTTTTTTGATATTTTTAGTGAAGGCTGAAAAGCTAGTATCTTAATATAAAACTACCCACAAATCAGAAGAAAAAAAAAACCCCACAACTTTAATCAGAATCTCATGCTCTAAGTTTACAATCAACTTGCATTCAGATAGCTAAATCTGCAGTACAGGGGGTCACATCTTCGCCTCTGTCTCATACAGTGGCACAAACTAGAAACTTCAACACCATTATTCAGCTAAGAGAATGTGTGGACTTTGAAACTATCAAGGAGTTCAGGCCCCAGAAAAATGCAGACCTCCAGAGATGATGACTCAGTTTCTAAGCTTCTCAGCATTAAACTTAGCTACAGAATTACCAACAAAATTGAGTGGTAAAGAAAGATACCACAAAGAAGCAGGTATCTTTCTCTGTTAGGGCTCATATGCTTATTTCTGGATTTCAGGGTTCATGTTAGAACAGGGAAAGGCAGGCAGCTCCTCCTGTCTATACTTCCAATTTCATCCTATTTGTTCCCCTATATCCACTGAAATGGAAGGATGAATTTGGTCTCGGCAATTTTAATGGATAACATCCACTAATATCATGCCATTTTTAATATATAACAAATGCCTTCTGATAAGCACGTAAATGATACTTTGAACTGAAGCCACTCCAAAAGTTAGTGAAAGTACGTCAGTTCAAATACAATCTCTGTTCAGTTCCTTAAGCACTGCTTGATCTAGAGTTGCCAACTTTGTATCTTTGTAGATAGCCAAGTATGTTAACTAAAATAAGTCTAAATTTATTTTTAATTCATTTGTACGCAGTTGTTTTCTTCTGTGTATCTTTAAAAGTGTTTTAAGTCAATAAAATGAAACTTGAAGGAAGAGAGAACTCTAGCTAAAGATAGTATAGTAAAGATAGGTTCTGCACAAAATTTCTCATTATAATTAATCTAGACATCTCTGTCTTGATATACAGTATTTCAAGTTATCCAAATCCTTTTCAGAGACTGTTCTAAATTAAATTAAATCCCATCTTGGTTTCATGAGATGGACACATTTTTATGTTAAATCATATTCATCCAGAAACCACCATGAGAGGGAAGAAGGTTAACTTTCTCTAAAAGGCAGCTAATAGAATAAGACAAACCTCTATAGTCAGCAGAATGTATTACAAGGGGAAATCCTAGTTTTACAGAGTTAGGACCTATACTATTGTACAGCGATCATGCTTCATCTCCAATGGAAGCACGTTGGAGAAGATTAAGAATAGCCCCCACATGTAACACATCAAAGAACTAGATTGGTTCTAACACTGTCCAATGTCACCTGCACCCAGAAAGCCACCAAATGGGGCCTAAGTTATATTTAAAAAAAAAAACAAAAAAAACCACACTGTAGGAAGAACTAAACTTTTGTGGAGAACCCTAAAGCTCTACGGGCCACCTGTCTATTTGTATCTTCCAGAGACTGTGGGCCATAAGGCTCACCTAGTTAACTAATAGTCCCCACTAAGGACCACCTGATGGAAGGGGAAGTAGCTAGCATAAGCAAGCAAGTAAGAAGAACTGAGATCTGTGAATACTACTGTCTAAATTTCTATATGTACCTCAGGTTGTGTTGGTCTTTGTGTATTTAGTTCCATTATGTTATTCGAAAAAAATTCTACAAACAGATTTTAACAAATATTCACCACTAGAGTATTGTTTTTGTTGTTTGGGTTTTTTTGTTTTTCCTCAAGAAACCCACACAGTTACTAATTACAGTGAGCAATCAATCATGCATTCTGAGTCTAATATACAAGTAGAGAATGAAAATAATTTATAAGCAACTATTTTTATTTGTCCAATCAAAGCATACATAGATAACACGAGTTACATTTTAGGTACCTTTTCTTAAACTGATGTCATGCCCTTTTTTAAAAGTTAATGTAATCTTCTTTAAAACAATAGGACCTCTTCAGTTCAAAATGTTAACGCTAAATTTACAAGGATCCATACTCTTTTGCCACAGCTTCAAGAATTCCCTTTGTTCTAAAATGAAGTGGCGCAACAGTAATAATCAAACATATGCTGTTTGTTGCATTTTTTACATTTTAAGTGTAAAAATACATTGCGGAATCAATCTATCAGTCAATAAGTCAAACTGCATCATATCCAAATGTTTCTTTTCAATAAGAACTTCACCCACAACTTCAAATCTAGTCAGCTGCAAAAGGGGAGTTAAGAGTGTGTTGAACAGTCTGCTAATGACCTCTCTTGCACCATTTGTCACCTTACAATATTTTGGGGGTGTTGCTTTTTTGTTACCATCCCCCCCACCAGATCTAGGCAAAGATAAACTTACAAAGGGACAAACAAATGCCTGCAAGCAAAGAGCTTTTATCAACAACTGACTGATTCCCCGCCTCTTCAGTTTTGCCTCTGGGCATTAGAAGCAATTTAGTGGCACCATATTGAAATGTTTTTTTGCATGAGAACTTCACCCTCAACTTTAAATCTAGTCAGCTGCAAAGGGGGAGTTAGGAGTGGAGTTGAACTGTCTGCTAATGACACCTCTTGCTACATTTGTCACTTTACAATATTTTATTTTGTCACATTCCCCACTCCCCGTTCCCGAGTGCAAGTAGTAGGCAAATGACAAGCTTAACAAGGGGCAGGTGACTACAAGCAACACCGGACAAATCCCCCCTTGACTTCAAACCCCGTCACCTGCAAAAGGCGAGCGAAGAGTGGGGCTGCCAGCCAGACAACACTGTCCCCCTTTTTGTATTTGTACCGCAGCTTCTCCCCCACGTGTGAGGAGACATGGGCACACGGGACAGCCTTAAAAAGGGGCATCTGATTACAAGCCAACACCTGGGGGGGGGGCACAAAACGCAAAAAACCACCCCCGCCCCCGCTTGCAATCCAGCTGGGAGGGGGCCCAGGACGGCACTGCTCACGCTCCTCGCTTGACAACACTTTTTCCTTTTCTAGTTTTCCTGTTTCTCCGCCGCGAAAAACAAGGTGGGAGAGGGGCAGGCGGCTGCGAGCCGAGGGACCTGCCTGCCCCGCTCCACGCTCCCGCACGGGCGGCGTCTGTCCACGCGCGCCCCCCGCGCCCGAGGCAGCCGGCCCGGTGCAGACGGAGGCCGGGAGGGAGGCGCCGCTTTGTCATCCCGCCCCGGGCGCGGGGCACCGGCCGGCGGACCCGCCTCACCTTGGGTTTGTAGAGCCACTTGCGGAACCTGTTCATCATCCCCGCGGCCGCGAAGGGGCAGCAGCTCGGCTCGGCCCCGCTCCTTGTCCGCCTGCTGGCGCGGCCCCGCGAGGCGGGCTCTCACGGGCGCAGCGGCACAGGCAGCACCCGGCGGCAGCGGCGGCAGCTCCGCTCTCAAGCGCGAGCCCCACACGTTGCCCAGCGGCGGCGGCAGCTGCCAGCGCCGCGCACGCGCACCGGCCTTACGGCTGTCTCCGCCCCCCCCTCCGAGCCCCGCCCCCGGCGGCCAATCGCCGCTCGCCCCGCCCACTCCGCCGCTCATTTGCGTGACCTGCGCTCGCCCCCCGCGCTGTGGCCGGCCGGGGAGGGGGGAACTACAAATCCCAGCACGCGCCGCGCGCGGGCCCGTGGGGCAGCTGCCCTGGCGCGGGGGGAGAAGGCGCATGGCGTCCCGGGACTTGTAGTCCTGCCGCGGCGCAAGACCCGCGGGGTTCGAGTGACCGAATTGGTAGCAGGCAGCGCGAGGCGCTGCGTATGAAGGCGTGTCTGGGGATAAAAATCCAAGGCGGGGGGCGTTGCTAGGCAACGGGATGTAAACATTCGCTGCCATCTTGCTCCGGGCCGCGAGCGCGGTGGGCGGACTGCGGCTCCCACAAGCCCCCGTGCCGCGCAACTCCGGCCGCAGAGAGCGGGTCCCGGTCCCGGTCCCGCAGAGGTGAGTGCGGCGGTGAGTGCGCTTTGTCGTCAGAGCGGGATCGGGCCCCGCTTGACTGGCTACAAAACACACTGGGCCCAAGGCCGGGGACCCCCGGGACCCCACGGCACTTCTGACCCCCTCCCTTTGGTGCCTTTGATCCTCCCCCAGTACCTGTGACCCTCAGCTGGTACCATTCACTGTGACACCAAACCCCCCCCACACACACGCCTTTAACCCTCCGTAGTACCTGTCACCTTCAGACCCGATACTTATGACCCCCCTCCCCGTTCCTGTTACTCCTCCAGTAGCTGTTGCCCTCCTCCGGTGCTTGTCACCCTCATCCCTGCTACCTGCGACCCTCAACCCCTGTTCCTGTCACCCCCCCCTTCCTGTCACCTCTTCCCCTGCCACCTGTGATCCTCACCCCTGATCCTTGTGACCCTCCCCTGGTGCCTGTCACCCTGACCTGTGGTACCTGCAAAGCCCACCCCAGACCTGTAACCCTCCCCACTTTCTGTCACTTCCCCCTCCCCTCTGTACCTGTGACCCTCAGCCCTGATACTTGTGACCCTCCCTGGTACCTGTCACCCCCACCCCCCACCAGTGCTGTGGGTGGCACTTCCCTGCCTCGCACAGGAGGCTGCTGTGCAGCCCAGCCCCACATGAGGGTAGCTCTTTCCCCAGTCCTTCCCTAAATGAGGCCAAGGGGTGGTCTCTGCTGCAGGGCAGATTGCAAAGGGCAGGGCTGGTGCAGGCAGGTGCTCACCCAAGCATGGCACAGGGAGCAGGGCAAGCCCAGACATCAGAAAATGATGCCTAAGTGGAAATGGCACAATTGTCCTGGCCCCCAGGTTCTGCTGGGAAGGGCAGCAGGTAAATGGCACACACATACACACCTATGTAAACTTCCATATATGTGCGTGTACATAAACTTACATATGTGCACGCTTATGTATGTGCACGCTCACAAATACATAAACCGCCAATCTGCAGACTGCATGTGTCTTCAAGGAGTTAAATTGCAGCACCCCCCCAGGATTCCTGACTGGCCATTGTTCCCCACCACAAGTCTATA
>NW_017728948.1:15489617-15492626 GCF_001723895.1 Crocodylus porosus
CGCTCTCTACTAGGTGGCAAGGCTGCGTGATGCAGTTAAGGCCAGGGCCAAGTGGGCACAGCAGGGTAGGGCGAGGTGGAGGGGCATCCACACAGCATGCAGCCTGGGGACCTGTGGCTCCCCATTGGTGCGACCCCCAGGGTTCGAATTACAGGAGAGTTCAGGCAGGCTGAGCCCCCCCATAAGAAACTAGATCCCACCCCCCGTAAGATTTGAAATCATAACCTGGAGGGTCTCCATTTTTATTAGCCTTTTACAAAGACTGTGATGGGCAGCCCAATTTTTTTGTAGATCCCCACCCCACCCCACCCCACCCCAAGAGTCAAGGTGTAATTCAAACCCTGGTAGTCCCCACCACTTAAACCAGGGATGGGCAATTATTTGGGCCTGAGTGCCATTTCAGGATTTTTGTGAACAGCTGCAGGTCAGCCCCTGCCCTCTGCCAGTAGCTCACCAAAACTCTCAAAATGGCTGTGCCACAGGCCTTGCACTGTCACCACCCCGTGATGCCACCCTGTGAGCCCCTCTCGTCACCTGTCCTGTTCCTGGATGCTACTCCCCGCTGCCCATGGCCCCATCCCGTCCACTTAGCTATGTGCCATACCTGCATACATCCTGCTTCTGGTGGTGGGTGTGGGGCAGACAGGAGGGAGTGCCTGGCAGCAGAGCCAGGTCTGGCAGTGGTGGCAGCTGGGAGGAGCCACTGCCTTTGTGTGGGCTACCAGGAAATGAGTCTGGCCACCATGTCACCCCAGCACCACTGTGCACCCAGGGGTGGTGAGACTGGCCACACGTGCCACAGCTTGGGCTGCCCCCCATACCTGGGCTGGAACCTGCTAAGGGACCTGCTGCAGGCTGGACAAAATCCCTTGGCTGGCCAGATTCAGCCCATGGGTCGTATTGTGCCTGCCCTTGGTTGGCTATCAACATTTTAAGTTGAGTGTTGCTCAAAGTAGCCCCTCTTACCTATATCTATAAGCATACATTGTGGACAGACAAAATGCAGAGAAGGTGTGAGTATGAACATCATCGGAGAAAAATAATAAGTGTGCTGTGTAGACCAAACCAGTGTCACAGCTGATGAGATGTCTACAAAATAACAGAAAAAATGAGTGGACTAAACATCTGACACTTTGTAACAGTCTATGATAGTCTGGGTGTTTTGGGGACCAGTATGCAGCAGGCAGGACAGCTGGACTTTGTTCCTGGCTCTGCCACTGGTGGTTGGGACCTTGGATGAGTTACAAATCCCACGGTTTACCCATTTATAACTGGGACTAATAAAACTTGGTTGGCGCAGGGTATGTTGTATAAGGGATAATCAGTCGAAAGGGTTGCAAGATAATCAGAAAAAAATCGTAAAGGCATACTGTGTTAAGCTTATATAACATGGAAATACATTAAAATACATGGATATTAGAATGTATGGCAATATGCATTCAGCATATAAAGCCCCTATTCGAATAATTTCTCATGCAGTAAGAGAAAGGTCAGCATGAATGCATTTCCAGCTAAAGTCAGGCTGCCATAAAGGAGGAAAACATTGCTAAGAGGAGCCATGTCTGAGCTTCTTCTCCACTCCACTGATCATGGCCTTGAAGTGCTGTGTTCAAACAGGTGGAAGAAATCCCACAGCAAATGGCAGTGCTACAGTATAACCATATTTCCTGTCTAGACATTTTTATCCCACCTTGCTTGAAATTTCCATGTTTTTGTTTCTTTTTGAGATGTACACTTGAGATAAACACTTAAGCCTAATTCAGTCTTTCTATAAGAAGGTGTAGTTCTGATGAAATAAATGCAGTTGTAGACTTCAAGGCTTAGAAACAAAACATAAGAGTAGAGGGGTACTTCTGGACCACTGAACCCAATCTCCTGCTATTGTAGGCAACCATATCATATAATCCTTTTCATGAACTGATAAAGCCCTATCGATAAAGCCCTATCTAAGTCAAGTTTATAACTTGTAATTGAAATGCTAGCTCTGTCGGTGAAGGGCGCCTCTGTTGACAATTTTTTAAATCTCTGGATTAGAAAATACACAGGTTAGATAAACATTTGTGCAGGTTAGACAAAGATTTGTCTAGAACGATTAGATAGGGATGATCCTGTCTTGGGCATGGGGTTGGAATAGATGACCTCCCAAGGTCCCTTCCAGCCCTATTTTTCTCTGATTCAGCAGTACTCCCTGGTTACACTATTTAGACTGAAGGATACCAGATCAATAACCTGAGGATTTTACTTGTAACTTTTAAAATTTCCCTCAAACTTACTGTGAATTTGATTTTGCTTTATTTGGTTGAAACCAGCATCAAGAATGAATGCAATCTGAGTCACTTGCACAGGCCTTATTTTAAAAAAATGACAAAGGTAATTTAAATATAGGCATCTATTTATCTGTTGCTGTTAAGTGTTTTCCATTCCCTAGTACCTGTGCAAGGATTCAGACAGTCCTACCAGTATCATTTTCCTATTTTAAGGGGTTTCATTGTTTCTAGTGATAAGTGACCCTCAAACTATTGAGAGCCAAGGCCCAACCCAGCTCCCACAACAGCTGATGAAAGAACTTGGACTAAGCAAAGAGACAATTACTTTACCTTATGAAAATTTCTAAAGACTTCCCCAAGCCTTGGCTGGCAGGTCAGCAGAGACTGTACCCTACAAAAGAGTGCAGAAAGGGAAGGCACTGTCCCTGGAGCAGAATACCTAATTCTTTATCCATGGCAAAACAGCTCTGCAGCACTATTCATTCTGAATTGTCCCATGACATAGCCTAGCCTTATATTCTTGAATAAATCTCCTCAGAAACCTTGTTAGCAGCTGGATCTTAATCACATCTGTTAACTATATGCTTATATTGAACATAATCACACACAAAGTCATTTTCCTTTAAACACTTGGAGATTAGTATTTAAAAGTGCTGTTATGGCAATTATAGCAGAGTATGGTGTGCTGGAATGCAGGATGCAAGAACATGACAGACCTAGACAGGTTACAAGGGTGGGCGGA
>NW_017728948.1:15493147-15562605 GCF_001723895.1 Crocodylus porosus
GCTACTTCACGGTCAGGGCGGGTAGGGTCTGGAACCAACTTCCAAGAGAAGTGGTGCTGGCTCCTACCCTGGGGGTGTTTAAGAGGAGGTTGGATGAACATCTTGCTGGGGTCGTTTGACCCCAGTACTCTTTCCTGCCATAGCAGGGGGTCGGACTAGATGATCTGCTCAGGTCCCTTCTGACCCTAGAAACTATGATACCAAGTGTTGTAACAGCCTTTTACAATAGGAGAGAAGTTATCTTTATCATATTGGGATTAAGTCATCTTGATCAAATGTTCTTTTTTAACAGCAGTGTATGGTAACTGTTGAATTTAAGTTTGGTTTATGCATAGATTTTATTTTCACTGTGAAAAGTTAAATTGCTAGTTTTTGTTCACACAAGCAGATTAATTATTTCAGATACTGAACATTGTTATTCTTTGTATAATGAATGTTGTTTTAATGACAACAAAAATGCATGTATACAAACCAAAGAGTTTTAAATGGAGTTTTAAAAACTAGATAGCCAATTCTGTAAACCTTTACTCCCATGAAAAAGAATAATTGTAATGAGGGATGTCATTAAACCACATCAGGCAGAGAACTGTCCTTTGCTGGGATGTGTAAGAAAAGTTGACAACAGTTAGGCTGGCATCATAACCCAGCAGCAGCCTATCATGGTGAACAATCCTTTCCCATACTCCCAACTGGCTGTAGTAATTTATTGTCTCATCCTTTTCTTCGGTTGTAAGCTAAGATTGGCACATGACTAGTGCACTATAGTAATACAAATAATCAAAAGCACCAAATAATAATCAAGGTACAACAACAGTACGAAGTCTTCTCTGTACTTTTCCTAATAAATCGATTACAGCTGAAATATTGCCTGTATTTACTTCTTGGCTCAGGAGTTCAGGGGTTATACGAGCAAAAAATTGGTCCTTGTAACATGCATATTAGAATCAATGATTCCCTCTCATATGTACTTTATATCTATTCAAACCCACAATATCAAAATGAAACTATTTAAAATGCTGGCCTCATGATCTTTACAGATACATTGTCCAAATAAGGAAGATGTTATGGTTTGCAGTTTAGTTTTTCATAATACCAGTGTTTCTATTGTCTTCTCATTTCTTCCATTAGCCCTTCTGGTCGGGCTGTTGCAACTGTGAAAGGCTGACCTGACTGTTCTCATTTGTTATTGCAGCATATAAGCCTATCAACATGTTATGCTGCAACTGAAGGAGGTATGAAAATTTAATGATTTGCTTTATTTATAGGACTCTGCATGGTGAAGATGCCCAACCATGGAAAACACGTTGAAATAGTGGTCCAGCAGCTTAACAAATTTAATCCTGAAAATCAGAGTATGGATCATTTCTTGGATGAGTCGACTAAGGTTTTGCAGGTACATTAAGGGCCAATTTGCTTTATATGACTTTCAGAGTTCTAGTGCAAGTGTGCAAATGAAAGTTCTTTTGTTCTAATGCAACTTTTTGAAATGCATGGAATTTTCTTACGTGTTTTATAATGTTCACCTCTAATTAGGGTGACTAGATCTTCAAACCCCAAACTAGGGCAACTGTCTTAAAGATATCACTAGTTTCAAGGAGCTGAGGGTCAGAGGGTTTGGACAAAATGTTACTTTGGATGTTAAATGATGATAGATTGTATTTTATGTTCTCGGAGCTGAAGATGATACTAGTGGTTGAGGGATAGCAAGATGAGATTTGTGTGACTGAAAGGCTAAGTAAAAAGAGAGAACTGCTTGTGTAAGGGGGATGATGATTGACAGATTAAGTCACATGGCCCAGTTTCATGGTCAGGAGCATCTGGCATGTTGTCTTGGGTTGCAATGAGAACTTGCACTTGGTGGATGTACCTATCTACGACTTCCTGTCTATTCTGATCTAGACTTCTTTTGTAAATCTCTGGCTCCCATTCTCAATACTGCTTCCATGTTGGGCAAAATGTGCTACCTGCCAGACAGCCTTCTACTTCCCTATTGTTCTGCCTCAGGTTGCAGATTGTACATCTGCTTCAGATTGCATGCCCTCACAGGAAGGGAAGAGGATCAAACAGCACAGAGAAGAAGGTAAAGTTTGGTTGTCACCAAATTTACAGAGGTGTATTATATGACACAGGGTACAGAGCTATGGCAATCATGTTTAAGGAACACTGAGAATAAGTCTAGTAGGTAAGTACAACTCAAAGTTAGTGTTGTTTGTCTCTTCATTTGACTACTTAAATATTCAAATGCCTAGTTTCCTAACCCTAGTTGTGCTCCAGCGTAGGGGCCAAAATTTCCACTACTAGGCTTGCCATGAGTATCGCAGCAAGCTCCTTTTAGCAGTCTGGGTGGTAGACATCATGAGACAAATTGTTCTTTTATTTACACCCGAAGAGGCCCATTTAAAATCACTGCCATGAAGTTATACCACTGTAATTGAGAACAGATTTTGGCACTGAACTCTTTTCAAGGCATTTACTTCACCTGTGAAATAAGTTGTCTCAGATTAATTTTGATGGTAAGCTTCACTTGAGTAACATTAGCTGTTTTCTTCAGATATCCAAGAGTAACGCAGTTTAAATTGTCTAATCACTACTTTGAAGGAGTTTAAAGAGGATGAAAAGTGTCTGTCAACACCAGTGTATAGCTGTTCACACTGATTTAATATCCAGATTATTATTTCTTAACTCAGAACTTGAGGGGCAAAGATAAAAGACGCATCAGCCTCCTTCATGGGGAAAAAAAAAAAAATCTTAACACTTCCTGACAAACTGTTCTAATGGGGAGGATGGTTAAAACTAAGGGTACAGCAAAAGTCACTCTGATTTTCTTGTCTATATCCTCCCTTTTGTGCACTCTAATTTTCCCCTTCCCCATTAGTACTTCAGCTGTCATCTTGTCCCAAAAATAAGATTCATTTTTATATTTAAATACCCCCCCAAAAAAACCCCACCCCTCTCAGTAGCCTAGGATGCGTCACCATAGAATCAATGCCTTCGATTACTCACTCCTCAAGAAAAGCTTCCTTGACTTCCATTCTTTTCTTTCCTCTCATTTTGCATAATAGGGCTGTGACAAGTAAGAAAAAAAAAGTATTGCTAGCTCCCACATATGTGATTTCCCCCTGCTCTTATGTTACTTGTCACTGGTACTATTTTATCTATGTCATATAATTCATAAAAATCAGGATTAAAATCTCTCCTGCTTTATTTTCAGTTAGCCCCAAACTGATATTGTACACGTTCTTTCATTACAAATACATTCTTCCTGCAAGTCAGCATTTAAAGCTTCTGACTGCTATAATAAGAACTGGTGGAAATCTTACTATATTTTTAGTTTCCTAGCCTCTCTGGATGTCTTTGTTGCCAGATATCTTTACTAGGGAACGAGTGTAGTAAAGATTGGCAGGCAGAAAAACAATAAATTGCTGAGTGCCTGTTGGCAAGTCACATAATTTCTTTGTGTGTCAGTTTACTCACACTGGGCACAGGAATACTCAAAGAATAAGTCCAGTAGGTAGGTACAACTTGTTGATTCTAATGGAAGTGACAATTCAAAATTCTACAAAATTCATATAGAACAGACCACATTTTGGAATCAATTATTCAAATGGAATCCAGAACAGCTCCATTTACCTTAAGATTGTTATTCCAGATTTATAATGGTAAGTCTGGGAACAGCATTTGGCCCTGTATTTGTAATGTACTTGTACAATACTGCTGGTACAAACACAATTTTACCTGGTTTAATTATTTGCTTCTAATTTATATTTCATTGTATTATTCTGCAGTGTACTAGGAAATGCAGAATGTGAAGTATGCCTTTATTAGATTTACTGATTCCTACCATATATTCTGGAATCAATGTCATTGCACCAACTTTGCTTTGATAATGATTTAGCCTTGCATCAGCACCTGGAAACAGTCTTCTAGGAATCATTATTATTATTGTAGTACTTCATAGTACTTATGAACCTTAAGTGCGGGTGAGGACTTAATTCTTCTAGGTACTGTAGAAACAAAACAAAGACCATCCATGTCCCAAACTATAAACAATCTAAGTATAAAATAAGCGACAACAGATGGATACAGATAGAAAATACTGAAACAGTAGATCACTATATCAGCCTGATAAACAGTTGTATCAGCACAAGTGTGCCCTAAACACTGTCAAGGCTGTACAGATCATGAGTTTAAAAAGGAGAGATTTGAAGAACAGCGGGAGTAAATTGCAGGTATTTCTAGGGAAGTCCTCCCAAGTGTAAGCAGCACAATGGGAAGGGGCTTATTTGAAGATGCAACAAATGAACATGGGCCAGTCAGAGGTGACATCTCAACAGTGAACAGGAGATTTTAATAAGTATACATATATAGAACAGAAACAAGCCCAGAAGGATGTTGACATTAAAGACAAGGAATTTATATTTAACAAAAATCAAGAAGGAAGAACCTAGTGGAAGCAGAGGCAGATTAATGCACAGGCCAGTCAGGGGCCCCCTGGATGCTTAGGTTTCCTCTGGAAATGACAGGTTTCCCCTTGCAGACAGACAGTATTTTAGCAGCTGCACAAATGCACATGGCCAGGAAAGCAGTCAGGCAGCGTGGACAGCAGCTCCCTGCAGGTAAGTCTATGGAGAGAAAGGGAGAGGGTGGCAGGGGGAAGACTGAGGCCCTCATGGTGAGGGAGGGAGTGTGGCAGGGTAGGAAGTGCTGCCCAGCCAGAGCAGTACATGGGATCCAGGGCCAGGCCAGGGAGCAAGAGGGAGCCACAGGCAGCTTGACTAGAGGGCATGGGGGGGCGACTCCCCATCACTGTGTGGACCCCCCAGGGAGGCATGGGGCAGCATGTGTCCCTCTAGATTTGTGCATAAAGCAAATTCAGGCTGCTTGCTGTGGGCTTGGGGCTCTCAGCTCTGCTACCTTTGCCCCAGGAGCCCCATGCTGGCTGTGTTCCCCCTGCCCACCCAGCAGCAATGGGGGTGGCAAGCTGTGCCCCCTGCTGCCAGGCAGGCACGGAACATGCAGCCAGCATGGGGCTCCCAGGGCAAAGGCAGCAGGGCTGAGAGCCCCGAGCCCACAGCAAAGCAGCCTGCACCTGCCCTCACCCCACTCAGCTTTGCTCCGGTGCTGGAGTGGGGAGGAGATGGGGAGCAGGTAGGAGAGGCAGGCATGTACCGCCCCACCCGAGTCCAGCCAGCTCCATTCAGCCTTGCCCACAGGGCACAAAGGCCCTTCCTGCCTTTGGCACCAACAGCACCAGGAAGGGAAGAGGCCCCTTCCCACAGTGGAGTCCAGCTCCTGGGGCCTAGCTGCAGGGGAGGAGTAGCATGATTTATAATAGGGTGTGAGGGGCCTCCAATTTTCTGTTTACCCAGGGCCCCAAAAAATCTTAATCTACCGCTGAGTGGAAGGCTATGAAGAGAACTTCAAGCAATAGGCTAGAGAATCAGTAGAACAATATTCTTGGGACAAGATTGTATTTGTTAAGGCCAGTGGAAAAGATATTACTGTAATTGAAACAAAAACGTTCCTCTAGGCTCTCATCATCTTATTAAGCATACGGATAGGAAAGAACATATTTTAGGCCATGTTAACCAAAAAGTATTGCTAAAATATAGACATAGCATGGCTTTTCATAGATTTCATAGACATTTGGGCTGGAAGGGACCCTGGAGGGTCAGAGTCCAGCCCCCTGCCCCAGGGGCAGGAAGCTGGCAGGGATCATAGGATCCCAGCAAGATAAACATCCGAGTGTGTCTTGATGGCATTCAGAGTAGGTGCTTGAACCACCTCCAGCGGCAGTCTATTCCAAACCTTGGGGGCTCAGACAGGATGCAAGGATACACAGAAAAGCCCAAAATCAAAGATGATGCTCAGGGTCAGGCCTTGAGCCACAGCCAAGGTGCAAGTCCACCCTGTCTGAGAAAGAAAGTAGAAAAACATGGTGTGAAGATTAGGAGTTGGTTTCAGTGCTATTGAGCTGACCAGTAGACAGTCACAAGTATGTCAGAGAGACAGGCTGCACTTTTATATTCTAGTTTTGGATTCTTACTCTCAGAGATGATTAATCATGTTATGAAGAGAAGGCTGAATCTGGTCTTCAGGGAGAGAATCAGGGAGGCACAATGTGCTTCGCTCAAAGTATCCTTGCCAACCAATCCACAAGAGACATAGGGCCAGCTTTGGGAAGGCCTCTTATCTGCTGTTCTTTAAAGATTAAGTGGCAGCTCCCAGGGCTCTGTATCACAGAGAAAGAGTTATGGCTGTATTGCAGAGGATATGGCCTGGCTAATTACCAGGGATCCTGGTTTTCTCCGATTTAAAAAAAAAAAAAAAAAAAAAAAAAAAAAAAAAAAAAAAATCACAAATTCTCTGACAAACCCCCCAAAATCTATTATTAAAAATGTAAAGCCCCCCACAGCACCCCCCAACCCTGCTTGTGCCCCTCATTGCCCCCAAAGCCCACCTCTCAATACCTCTGGTGCCCCTCACTGTTCCCACAACAGCCCCCACCCTACTAATGCCTCTTGCCCCCACCCACAGCTGGTGCCCCCCAGCCCTGCCAGAGGGGACCCCCAGCTGCCAGGACTATGGGGCCAGGGACCCAAGTCTGTAGCTCCCAGCCCCCAACAGCAGGCAGCTGCAGCAGAAGCAGTATGGAGACAGCTCCCCCACTGCTGCTGCCTGCCAGCTCAGAGCCAGGGCTTCTGGCCCCCCCCCAGCCCTGCCGGTGCCCCCAGCCATGACCTGCAACCCCCACTTATCTCAGGCTCCAGAAAAAGAGTGATGCTGAGCTGAGCAGAGCCATGGCCAACTGAGAGTCTTAGGCCCACCCTCTACCTCCCCCCCCAGGCAGGGCTGGGGTTTTCTGCCCCGTTTACAAACAGCTTTTGCAGGCTGCAGCTCAGCCAGCCTGCAGAGCTGTTTGCAAAAGCAGGGAATCTGTGGAGTTCTCTGCTAAAAGGAGAAATCCATGTTTTCTCTGATAAAAAGAAGAAATCTGTGGTTTTCTTGGTTTTTCCGTGGGAAGCGGAAAACCCCGATCCCTTCTAATTACACTCTGCCCTCTGGATGATGCTGGAGGGATCCCTTTCCTGACGACTCCAGCTCTCTCTCCAAGCAAGATGGCAAACCAAGCAGCTGGAGTGTGCACATGCCTGTGAGTGCCTGCTAGCATCCATGGAAGCCTGTTGGTGTGAAGCCCCAGAAAGTGGAGATGGAAGGAGTCTTCAGCAGAAAAGCCTTGAGCAGTGTGGCAGAGACAACTGAAGAAGGAAGCAGAGAAGCCGAGACCTCCAGGACAAGGAGGACTTCACTACTGTGAGAGTGACTATTCCTGCTTGCCGTGCAGAGGCAGATTAAGATTATTTGGGCCCTGGACCTGGGCCCCACTCCAACCTGCACCTTGTCCTGCAACCACAGGCTCCATCCCTGGCCAGCACAGTGGGAGCAGCAGCCAGAGCAGGATGTGCTCCCCACCAGGCCCAGGACAGGGAGGCACAGCTATCCACAGGTCCATGCTGGAGTCAGAGCCTGAGGCCAGTCACACAGGACCCTGCACAACATCACCTGCAGCTGGGTGGCACTGGGAATATGGAGCCGCTGCCCTCTGGGCACCTGCAGCACAGGCCAAGCTCTGGGTGTGGCCCCTCACCCCACGGTAGCAGCAGGATCATGGCTGGTCCAGGACCTAGCTGTGCTGAGGCTACACTGCCACCAGCAGATCCTGGCCATGCACTGCATCTGGCTCTGCTGTCTGCCACTGGCTGTTCTGGCTGCTCCCAGGGCTCTGGCACAGTCACACGCCACCGGGTACCCGCCACAGCCTGCATCGCACGTGCCTGGCCCGCCTGCTGGTTTTATCTGCACTGAACTATGTCTCTCTCCCCACCATGCCTATCCTCCAGGCATTAATCCACGTATGCTGCCACTGGAGCCAGCTGTGGACTGTGAAGTAAGCCCTACCCAGCGGTGAAAAGGAAAAGTATTAGGAGATGGTGTGTTCTAAACTTTTACCTTCTGCTCCATCTTCCCCAATTATTATGGTGTGGGTTTATTTTAAAATCACTAAAATCTTAGCGATTCTGTAATTGAGCCTTTCACCTTACAAGGAGTTTGTACCTTCAGGCTTTGGCTGGCTCAGGACCTCATCACAAAGAGAGACAGACAGACAGACTGGGCAAATAGATCTTTAAAATGAAGGAAATGAACTCAAAAAGTAAAGAATGAGGAATAATATTCAAAGGTCACAATTGCACAAGACATGCAAGTCTTGTAGACACAGACTTTGTACATAACAACCCAGTCCACAGCAGATCTCTCATCAGAAACATGGATTAGATCCGTGTTCTGCTCATAAGCCCAGCATGGAATTGGTTGATGCTGCTAGGAGGTTCTGTTGGGAACAAATGCATATGACAAATCTAGAGATGTTTGTTAAGAACTCTGTATTGGAGATCCCAGAATTGTAGTTATTGTATGCAGAACTAAGCAATTTTTTAAAATAATTAAGTGTTATGGTATGACATAAACAATTACAATACTGTTAAACAGCTCATCTTACACCTACCCACTCTTGCTGTCCCCTGCTGAGCCCACATGCAGTAGCTGTTACAGCTCCTCTCCCCACAACCCTCCCAAAACACAACTCTCCCAGTTTATTTCACTGTGGGGAGAGCTACAACTGGGCTTAGCAAGGGACAGCAGTGGCAGTGAAAGCAGGCAGACTAAAGGAAAGTTATTATAGCATTTCCTAACTTGGTTTGACTAGCACCATTACGCACTTTGCCAGTGGGTTTCATAGGTGCTTGTTGCCAACAGGCATGTTGAGATTTGAAAGCTTGGGTTCTTCTCCAGGCTTTAATGTGTGACCTCTCCCATTCCATTCCCCTCAATCTGCCTCTGTCCAGGGGCAGATCCAGAGGGGATGCATTGTTCTGAAAGCAGGGAGGTGGGGCCACACCATGCTGCAGGAACAGCAACAGAGATTTTTTTAAGTCCCCAAATTGGATAAGAATCCCATGCCCTCATTCCCTTGCATACCCTCCCTTCCCCTTAGTCCTCAGCTGCACATCCTTCCCCTCTTTTTCATTCCCTTCTCCACTCATTACTGCCATTGCCCACATTCATTGCAGAGGGAGGAGGAAACAAACACAGGATGGGCAGACCCACCTACTGTCTACCATTGCTGTCCCTTGTTAAGCCCAGTTCCAGTGGCTCTGGAGTCCCCTCCACCCCATGAAATAAATTGGGAGAGCTGTGGGGTGAGGAGCTCCAGAGGTGCTACAGCTGGGATCAGTAGGGGCAGCAACGGCAGTAGGTAGGTTTTCCCACCCTGCACTTGTCTTCTGACTGGCAGGGAACATCCAGGGGGATGAGGCAGGGAGGAGACAACCAGCCACCACTTTGTTAGACTGTGGTTTTGAACCTGGCATCTCAGCCTGCCTGCTACAGCCACCTCACCCTGGTCTGCCACTTCCTCAGCAGAGCATTGCGACAAATGCAGGTAGCCAGAACCCTTCAGCTGGGCCTAGCCACATGCCCACTCCCAGCCTTGTAGTAACCAGGCTGGGTCAGCTGGCTCCTCACTCCTTCCAATATAAACCCCAGACCTGGAAGAGTCTGGGTAACAAGGTTTACTTTGGTACCCAGGTTGCCACACCCTTGGTTTGTTCTGCTACTAGCTTCCTGACAGACTCTGGATACTTGACATGGCTTGCCCATAGAACCCGAGTATTACCCAACCCTTTGGATACCTGACTTGATTCTGGTTTTCTGGATACCCACCCTGGCTAACTTTTCAGGAGAATTCACTCCCTTAGGAGTTCTTTAGCCAATCCTCCGAAACAAAGCTCCATCTTTAAGTAAAAGAAAGAACCAAACAAAAATCATTCTGTCACCTCCCAGACAGGCATGGAACCCTTTCCTTCTCTGACCCCAGAACAGCAGCCTGACTCCTCCTTATAACAGAGTTATTTCTTTCACAGCTTCCTTCTCAGAGGAGAAAGCACAGGTGAAAAAGAACTTTTAAAGTTCTTAGTGGGACACCCTCTTATTATCCAAATGTCCCACAGCTGGACTTTCTTAAAAGTGTTGATTGTTTCTTCTGAAAAGGACAGACTGCCCTGTAACAGTGACATGTATACATTTAACACAGTGGTCTTATAATGGCAAATATTTGCCACCCTAATGTTGCCAGCCCCACCTATAGCAACCCCCATTAGAAATGAAAAATGCATTACTGAGTTGTATCTTGCTGGTCTCACTTGTACAAGTAGCCCCATTGAACTAGAAAGACTGCTTACATGCAAACAAGTCCAGGAGGATATGACCCACTAGCTACAGTTTTCAGGGCTTGTGTAATTCTTGCTCTTGGTAGCCCTGCAACAGCTGCGTACTCTTGTTTTCATTCTTATGCCCTTCTCTGGTTCTTGCTGGAGCCAACAGAAGTTTTGCCATATATGTAACCCATGCTGGCATGCTAAGGCCAGGTGATACACTGGTTTTTGGGTCTTCAGGGTTTCAGTAGCCCTGGCAGCCCCTCAGGCAGACTACTGACTGAGGTGTGTGCCTCACCCTCACCACCCAGAAATCTGCTCTGAACCCAATGAACATGTTATTTTTTATTATACACAACCAATTTATATACAGAAAAATAGACAAACAAAAAATAACAACAATAGTTAATAATAAAACTAACAATTTAGATAAAATTTACGGCTACAACAGTAGGTGGATAATTCCAGCACGCTGGGTGGTCCCACTTGTGTTCAACAACCTTAATAATTAAATTCAACTTGTTATAACCCTTTAAACCAGTTTTCCCCCATAACCCAACTGATTTCCTTCTGGTTACAATCCACTTTCCGTAACAATAAATGGCAACACAGCTATAACTATTAGGGGTGCACTGATAGAGATTTTGGGGGCCAATACTGATAGCTGATATTTAAGGAGGCATATCGGTCAATACTGATCCAATTTCTGATATAGCTGCCTCTGTTGTGGTGGAAGGGGAGGGGAGAGGCGGCCCCCACTGCTGCATGCACCCCAGGAGGGTCAGGGGGCAGCGTGTGCCCCCCGGATCTGCTTGGGATGGAGTAGGCAAGCTGCATAGGGCTCTTCTAAGCAGGGGCTACCCCAAATTTTGCTGCAGCTCCTCTCCCAGCACCACCGCTACACACCCACCCACCCAGTGCAGCCCCAGCTCCCCGCCCTCCACCCACATGCCAGGAAGAGCTAGGACTGTGCTGGGCAGGCACACATTGCTGGGAACAAAGCTGTGGCAAAATTTGGGGTGGCTCAGCCCCGTCCCAGTGCCACTGGCCCCTGCTCCCAGCCCAGTCCCAGCCAAGAACAGCCTTGTGCAGCCCCAGCTCCTACCCATAGCTGCAGTCTGCCCACCCTGCGCAGATCCAGGAGGCATGCTGCCCACTCCTGTGTCCTCCTGGGGTGCACACAGCAGCATGAGCCACACCCTGCCCAGGCAATGCCTGCCCCCTCCCCTACCCTGAGGGGCCATTGATCTGTGCCTCCCCCCGTCCCTCCCCTCCCTGCTCTCCTTCCACCACAACAGACTTACCAGCTGGAGCCAGTTCTCCATGCTGCTGGGCTGTGCTCCTCACTGCCTTCATGCTGCATTACAGCTGCATGCAGCACAAGCATTTATCAGTCAAATTATCAGCCCCATCAGGCCAATTTCTAATCTAGCCAATTTTCTTTATATCGGTACTGATCCAATATTAGACCAATGTATCGGTGTACCTCTAATAACTATGATACACCACTAGATGACAGAGGCAAAGTTTCTGCTGCTCCAGGGGAAATGGACTCCTTTAATCCTTCCTGGTAACACAGCAAAATAGGCTCTGAACAGCTGCTGCAAACACTAGTGGTGAGGTGTCCCCTCACACACCCATGCTGGTTTGTTTTCTCTCAGCCCACTCCCTCTCAGGAGTGTCTCCCCCTCTCAGCACATCCACCGCAGATAAGGGTTTCCCTCTGCAGGTCCATGATTCTGCAGCTGGAGCCTTCCCAGCTCAGACAGGGAATTCCCCTTACAGGTCTCTGACACTGCTGCTTCTCCAAACTCCAGCAAGCTTACCAGCTTTGCTGACCAACTCCTCCCCACTCTTTCCCTTGCACCTGTGTTCCTGCTTGCACAGCTCCAAACCTGGTAGGGAACCAGCTTCTCACGGGATGACAAGGCTGATGCCTGCTCCCTGCACAAGTTTCAGTTCAGTCTCCCCTGGCTGAGTCTGTGTTCCCTCTCTCCAGGGCTGTCTCCCCCAATCTCCAAGTGACTCTCCCAGCTTCTCCTCTTCTTTTTCCTCCCTCAGCTTTTATGATTCAGTAGCAGCCAATCAGAGCCCCCAGTTTGCATTGAGGCCTCTGGTCACAATTTAAACACTCCAGTAAAGCATGAACTGTACACTGCATACCCTCCTGTCTGGTAAAGCTTATGCACCCTCTGCAAAATTTTGCCACCCTTCTCTTGCAGAGCTCTTAAGCATAGTTCACCCACTTGGCTTGTAGCCAGGCAAGCTTTGCAGCTTAGTAAATGGGAGGAGAAGCATTGGTTTGCAGGGTATCACTGAGAAAAATCTTTCCCTGACCTTTAATAAAAAAAAAATCAGGATTCCCTTCTCCACTATTTTCTTTCATTTTAAAAGTTTCTTGTCCTGAACTGGGGAAGAAGAAGGAGAGAACAATTTGGAGAATATTCAGCTCTACATTTCTGGTGTAATATGAATTTAATATGTGTAAAAGCTGCTGACTTAATTTGGCCTACAACTTCCAGAAATCCCCAGAAGTTGGGAGGCGGGGTATAAGAGAAAAAGGAAGAGGAAGCTTGAGGGTGGAATAAAGGGAAGAGAGAGCAGGCATAAGTAGTACCTGGTCAGCCGTAAACAGAGGAGTGCACAGTGGAGTTGGATATCCCACTAGCTTTGTCAGCCAGAACTGTCAACTGAAGCAACTGAACTGACTCAAGAGGCAGCTGTAGGCTGCTGTTTGAGTGCTTTAGGAACTAAAGGCTTCTCCGGGGACGCATTTGGGAGGGGGGCAGTTAAGGTTCTGGGTATATGTTACCACACCATTGACGTTTCTTTACCTTTTACCTGTTCCCTCCCTTTGGCCCATGACCCTAACCCCTATGATTTTCTGTATAAAGTGGGAATTCCCCCTTGCTTCTTGTGCCAGTTTCTGGGGCTGCAGGGTTGGCACACTGGTATACTGGTGATTTCAGGTGTACAACTAACAACTGTGCTGAAGTCAGAGGAGTAACTTTGGCCATACACTAGTGACTGTAAGCAAGATCAGTATTTGCCTGTCTTTATAAAGAAAAGGTGGCAGTAAATATTGCTACCAAGAAGTACATTTTCAAAGCAGTATGCAGGGAGTTAGCTTTACATTCTCCATTAATATTAATGGGAATCATACAGCTAAAGCTCTGTGCATCACTTTAAGAATGTACCCCTTGCTGTTTCACTTTATTTCTGTAATTGAAGTAACTTAGGCAGACAACAGATCCAATAGTTATTAGGAGATTTTTCCCCCTTTTCTCCCTTACTGCACTTCACAACTTCTTGCTGTGTCAATATACAAGGGGAGAAATGGGAGAATTAACACCAAAGAAACACAAACTCAGTTTGAACAAGGAGAGGTGAAATGTCACTTTGACAATAAAATACAATCTCTTTGAACTATTACATGTGTAGGCGGAAAAGCTTGTTGTGGTACAAAGGAGCTGCACAAGTAAATCCCCCACATGTCAGACAGTAAATGTAATTTTAGTTTAGATGTAACCAACACAGGGCAGGTCTGTCACCTTTCAAGCCACACAAGCCCCAGAAGCTATCAGTTACTGGATTTATAGGGAATGAGCAGCTTTCTACCAAAACTCAGAACAAGATACCCCCTACAGCATACTTACAGTTTGCAGAGCAGAAGAACTTAAGGAAACAAAGCCCTCACAACTCCTGCGTTCGCTGTTCTTATTTGTTAGACTTACTTGTTCTGCTGCTTTAACCAAAGGCCTTATTACCATAAGAATATAGTCCTAAAGATTACTAACACCTCCCAAAGAGCCACATATTGGAAAGATAAATGTTTTCTGGTCCAGCATTTTTGTTTTTCAACCAAAAGAAGCATCACTGAAATTAGGTGAGAGAGAGGACTTCTGGATTTCAGGAGTGGAACAATGGAAGTATCCTCATGCAATGGCTGAAGAGTACAGTACCAGGGAAATCCATTTTCCCGCTTCATTTTGTTCCAGCAGACAAGGGCTTATGGGTCATGTTTTAGTGTTTTGGATGAGTCCTTGTGACAGAACTCAACCTCCAAGGCCAATTGTAGTGCCCCCAGTAGCCCCTCTTGTACAGTTTGCTCTAGGGCCTCCTTAACCTCTTGCCTGCCAGGTATTGATATTAATATGAGTATCTTCAGGAGGTTGTCTGTAGAGGCCAGAGTAGCTTCTTTTCTTGCCTTTGCCCCAAACAGTTTCATAGGAATTCTCCAAACCCAGATGGAGGCTCTCAGGGCTCCTCTGCCTCATCTCAGCCTCTTGCAGAGCTCAAAGCATGAAGCACCTTCCCAAGACATCCCACCATAACCTCAAACCACCCCTTAGAGCCACTCTTGGTCCTCCAGTTAACAAAACACCAAAAGGAATTAACTTCATAATATAAAACACCTTATTTTTGTGATACTCCCAGCAGAACACCTCCCCTTCCAAAGATCTGGGCCAATCTAAGCCTCTATCCCTGGGCTCAGGCTTATATGGCCCCCTGCTCCTCCTCCTTCCAGTCACCTAAGCCAGCTCTGTTCACAGGGCCCAGGTACAGCTACAGGGCCCCTGTGGGTTGTGACCCCAAATGGGGTCACAGCATCAGCAGATGGGGTTGCAGGGGTGGGGGGCTGTGGGTTGAGAGTGGCCATAAACAGGGTCATGCTGAGAAGTTTGGGAAGCATTGGCTGATGGTCTTCAAGCTAGGTCCTATGGCTCATTTTACTGTGCTCCTCACAGCTAGGTTGCTTGCAAGCTATACTTGTTTTGCTGGCTCTATCCTGCTCTGCTCCCACAGCAGGTGTAGGGGCCCCCTGTTACAGATTCTTAATTTCATTGTTCAAGAAGATGGGGTGAAGGGGTATTTAAATCCATCCTTCAAAGATGTATCTGTAGCTGGAGCCAAATCAAAACATCTTCATTCACTTTTTACTCAGTCTTTTCTTGTACATTTCCTAAAAGCCTAAATTCAGACCTTCATTCAGCAGAGCACTACAGCACATCCTTACATGCTTTGATGAATGGGGTGGTACTTATACTCATACTTAAAGAGGTCATTATGTGCTTTACTGAATTGAGGCCCAATTGCCCAAAAAAGGACTAGGTTAGGCCACCAGGAATCTGCCCATCCTTCCTTGATTTTTCTAAAAAGTAACTCTTAAGGTAGCTTTTAAAATGCCAAATAATTGTATAGGCTGCCACTAGGATGGATTGGACTTTTTCTCTGCATTTCACAGGTATAAACAGTGATTAAAAGGATACAAGTATATCTTCTAGGGAGGAATTATTCAACATCACTCTAAGTGGTCTCTTAAGCAGTTTAAAAACTAATACGACTACACTAGTAGATTCAACATAATAAACCCTCCAATCTAGAGATTCACAGATCTAAAATAGCAAGAGAATTAGAAGACATGGTTGGAGTGGCAGGGCAGTGTGGGGAAACTTTGCACACCACTCTGGCTTCCTCTGGCAGAAATGTGCTAATCCTGCTCAAGAACACTACATTCAAATCAAAAACATAACAGACAAGGGAGCAAGAGCGCTCAAAAGCCCCCATGGCTCACCAAAGGCATTCAGGAACGTCTGAAAGCTAAAAAGGAGGCGTACACCCAGTGGAAGGGAGGGGCTATTACCAAGGAGGATTATACTTCCATTGCTTGAGACTGTAGTGGGGTTGTTGGGAAGGCTAAGGCGGAGACGGAACTAGGACTAGCGACCAGCATCAAAGATAATAAGAAGTCCTTTTTAAATACGTAGGGAGTAAAAAGAAGGCACCAGGTAATGTGGGGCCCCTGCAGGACACGCTTGGCAATCTGGTAGTTATACCAGATGAAAAAGCTGGCCTCTTTAACAAATTCTTTGCCTCCATTTTTCTGAGCAGGGACCAGGACATCTCCCCCACCAGGATTCCAGATGGACTCAGGAAAGGCACTGCCAGGCCTAGGATCAGAGAGGACCTAGTTAGGGAACTTCTGGTGGGGCTGGACATGTTTAAATCAGCAGGTCCTGACGATCTCCACCCCAGGATGCTGAGGGAATTAGCAGTGGTCATTGCAAGACCCCTGGCATGGCTTTATGAGCACTTGTGGTGCTCTGGCCAGGTGCCAGAGGACTGGAAAAAGGCCAATGTGGTCCCCATTTTCAAAAAGGGAGGAAGGAAGACCCAGGTAACTATAGGTGCATTAGTCTTACCTCGGTCCTGAGGAAGCTCTTTGAGAAAATTATCCAGGAGCACATCTGCGAGGGACCAGCAGGGGAGATTATGCTCAAGGGCAATCAATAGGGGCAGGTTCATTAGGGGCAGGTCCTGTCAGACCAACCTTGTTGCCTTTTATGATCAGGTCACAAAATCATAGGATGCAGGTGTTGCGGTGGACGTAGTCTTTCTGGACTTTAGGAAGGCCTTTGACACTGTTTCACTCCGTTCTCATTAAAAAAACTAGGTGACTGTGGCATTGATGCCTACACAGTCAGATGGGTCATAAATTAGCTGGAGGGCCACACCCAGAGAGTGGTGGTGGATGGGTCATTTTCAACCTGGAGGGATGTGGGCAGTGGGGTCCCCCAGGTCTCGGTCCTCAGGCCTGTACTGTTCAACATCTTTATCAGCGACCTGGATGAGGGGGTGAAAAGCACCTCCTTCAAATTCATGGACATCACTAAGATGTGGGGAGAGGTGGGCACGCTAGAAAGGAGGGTCAAGCTACAACTAGATCTGGACAGGTTACAGGGGTGGGTGGATGAGAACAGAATGGGATTCAATACGGACAAGTGCAAGGTGATGCACCTGGGGAGGAAGAACCAGCAGCATACCTACAGGCTGGGGAACTCCCTTCTCATCAGCACAGAGACAGAAAGGGATCTTGGAGTCATTATTGATTTCAAGATGAACATGGGCCGCCAATGTGAGGACGCAGTCAGGAAGGCTAACCGCACCTTGTCGTGCATCTACAGATGCATCACGATCAGGTCCAAGGAGGTGATCCTCCCCCTCTATGCAACATTGGTCAGGCCACAGTTGGAGTACTGCATCCAGTTCTGAGCGCCTCACTTCAACAGAGATGAGGCCAGCATGGAGAGGGTCCAGAGAAGGGCCACTCACATGATCAGGGGGCAGCAGGGCAGGTCCTACAAGGAGAGGCTATGGGACCTGAACCTATTCAGCTTCTGCAAGAGATGGCTGAGAGGGGATCTGGTGGCCATCTATAAACTTACCAAGGGGAACCAGCGGGGAATGGGAGAGGCCCCATTTCCCTGAGCACTGCCTGGAGTAACTAGGAATAACAGCCACAAGTTGACTGAGAGTAGGTTCAGGCTAGACATCAGGAGGTGCTACTTCAGTCAGGACGGATAAGATCTGGAACTAACTTCCAAGGGAAGTGGTGTTCACTCCTACCTTGGGGGTCTTCAGAAGGAAGCTAGACAATCACCTAGCCGGGGTTGTTTGACTCCAATACTTTTTCCTGCCCATAGCAGGGGGTTGAACTTGATGATCTGCTCAGGTCTCTTCCAGCCCTATCAACTATAAAACAAGCAAATGCATTTTCTCACCCCCCAGTCAAATGCCATCTTCTCAGGGAAATACGCCAGCAACACAGAACCTTAAAATAGAGCTGTAAGTCAAAGAAAACCATGAGAGAGCAGTCTTTAAAGTGGTACTTAAACATTAAAATTCCCTTAGGAAATAAAGAAGTACCTGATTTAATAATACCACACATAGTGCTTTATACTCATAAATCTTAAAGAGCTTTAGAAAGAATTCAAGTATTATTATCCTCATTTTACAGATGGGAAAGCTGAGGCATAGGGAAGCAATATAACTTGCCCAAGGTCATTCAATGAAACAGTAGCAGAAAGAACACGACAGAACTCCCCAAATTCCCAATCCAGAACTCTTTGCATTAGCTAGGCTAGTGGAAACTGGGCATTTACTTCCTGTGTAATTATGATTTTACAGTAGCATAATTAAGGGGAAGCATGTCGGGCACTCCTAGGCACAGAAGTGGGGTGAGGTGGAAAAAATAGCATCTGTCACTGTTGCTGGTCTGGTAACTATCACTGCCAGCCCACCCACTGCTGCTTCTCCATGTGTCACTGCTGCCTGGGGTAGACAAATAGTTACTTATACCTCTGCAATTCTAGCTGAAATATGGTTAGGAATTTCTGGTTTTTTAGATAGCAGGTAATAAACAAGCAAGACAATACAATTAGAAATCATTGATCAAAATTAGCCCAGGATTAACCAGTATCATTAACCACAACAGATCACCTTAGCTGAATAAATAAACATCACCACAACAAGTATGTCATGTTATGAAAAGGATTTTCATGCAAGGATTTTCCCTGTGAGCTACCAAACTTGATCTTTCCTTAAGAATAAATTAAGTTAAATTACTGAATGTTTATTAGATTTTACAATTTAAAATTTAGAAATAATATTTAACTTGTGTTTCATTGGAGTACTTTTGGTTCCTAATCTCAGCAGACAAGTGTTTTAGGTTTTTCTAACCTTTGCTCTTAGAAACATGGCTTAGGAGCCTCAGAGTTCATAAAGCCAGATGCTATGTGCAAACAAAGACTTCTGCTTCTGTGGTGCAACCTGGGTGGCTCAATGCAATGAAATGAAAGTTCCCATTGGCAGTTCACTGATCTATGTTGTCTCCAGTCTTGATGTTGAGCTGAGCCTGTGTATTAGCAGCCCATGGTTTAACTTGGCAAGAGTCCTCTTTCAAATTGGTTCATCTGTATGTGTCACACTCACCCACGAGCAAAATCTCCAAATGATAAAAAAGTCAGGGTTATTTTTAAATATGAAAATCACTTACTGCACGATTCCTGTCACAGGTATGACAAAAAATTCAAGCTTAATTATACCTGTCTGATTTGTATTGTCTGTGACTGATGTGCATGTAGATTGTGAGTGACCTGAGTTAAAGACTGCATCTTAACTGAAGTTCATAAAATGCCAAGTATATTATCATCAACACTGTTGCAATATTAAATACAGTAGGAAAAGTAACCCTAACCTAATTCAGAGCTTTTCAAGACAGTCAATATTGCTGCATAAAGTATTCGCTCATGACTGATAGCAGTAAGTTTATAACTATTTATACCCTACGGCCTCAATCTTCTTTCCATTGAAATCCTTGGCAAAAAAATCCCAGATTTCACTGGGGCCAGAAATTGTCTTAGTGCCTGAAGTCAATAAGAGTCTTCCCTTTGATTTCAGGGGCTTTTGATTAGGCCCTTAGAGAGGAGTACCACTGAAGCCTGAAGCACTATAAATTAATCAGATCATATAGGCAAAATGAGTGCGCTCTGTCTAGATGTAGCTGAGTGCATTGCGAACTGTTATTTAACTCTCAGAAGGCAAAAACAACTTTATCTGTACATCAAATATTATCTCCTCTCTTGAAGATTATTTTAACCTAAGAATAAACTTGCAGCCTAAAGATTCCTACCTAAGAGACAGAGGATGACTTTTTCCTTCCTCTTCCATTTTGCCCACCCAAGCAGAAGCCCTCTCTTTCTCATCCTCATCTTTTTAGCCATCCTTTTCTCTCTCTTTTGGCTCTCAAACAGGACATACTTCTACTCTCTCCATCTCCCTGCAACCTGTTAGGAAAGTTTCTTCACATTGTTTACACTTCACTTCCTGCCACTTCTTTTGTTCTTCCACATTGAAAGCTTTATGATAGATCTTCTGTGCCCTCAGCTTACTGTGTCCCATTGCTGGGTCCTAGCCAGAGCATTAAATCAGGAACTCATAGTCAGACTGTAGGACAGAAAGTACACATTAGGGAGGGAGACAAAGAGATGCAAGGAATCCCCAAAAGAAATAAACAATGCTATTAAATATAAATTTTGTATAAGAATCAGTTTACTTCACCTTCTTACCAGAGATCATCTAATGCCTGGCTGGTCACTAACAGGGTGTTTACAAACCAGTCAGTCACAAGGTATTGAATACCTGGGAATTAGCAAATACTGCTCTTAAAAACTGAAGAACATAACAGAGAGACTTTCAAACTATAATGACATACCTGTATGTAACAAGTATATAGCAATATTTTATTTATATCCGTTGTAGACATGCAAGACAGGCATTTGTAGGCTCCTAAACAACACAAAATTTTAATACAACCAATAACAGTCTTGAGAATCCAGCAGCCATAGTCAATCAATAATAATCATCAGTTCAGAGCTGCACTTTGAGCAACAAAACAGAAAAACCTCACCAGTCATTCCACCACTGTAGGAGCAGAGATACAAACAGAATAACTACAAATAGTGAATAAATCAGCCTGTCAGGAGACCTCTGCTATATCAGCTACAGTTCCCTCCTCCATTAAAACTACTTTCTCTTAGCCTTTGCTGTATAGACCTGGGGATAGGAACCTTCAGCATATGAGTTAATCTCAGCTGCCCAGCTGAAATAGAGAGGGGTGTGCTCTGAAGTCCCCAGAACCCAAACCATAATGGGCTTTATAAAACAAAACCAATCTTTTGGATTGTACCTCTGCACAGTTTGGACGCCAGTATAATCAAAGGAGTTACTGTAGGCTCCATAAGATCATATGCGTAAGTAAATAGGAAACCATCTTCCCACTTGCTGATGATTTCCAAGATGCGTTCAGGTCTACTGTCATGTAGAGCACCTTGAGTTTATTCAATATGAAAATGAAAAGGCATGGTCTGCTTCCAAAAGGAGTAGTTAGCATCTTCACCAGTCATGGTCGTTGAGATCAATAGGAACCAGGAGCTGCAAACCTTACTGTAAAAAAAGACTGCACTTGAGAGAGTAGGTATCATTTATTTCCCTTTGTCATACAACTTCCAGCCTGCATCTTATCCAAATTGACCCTCAGCCAGTTGGCAGTCAATTAAGCTCCATTCTTGGCCATGTACAAGGGGAATCCAACGACCTTGCCCTGTAGATTGAAATCAGCATAAGTAATAGGATCACGTACGTCTTGAACAGGCCTATTTGTTATGCAAAAGTACCGCGGACCTAGGCCTGCCAAGAGAACTATGAGCCTCCCTTAGTTAGAGAGGCCACTGGAAACATAATAAGTGATTCCAGGGGATAACATATAAAAAAAACAGGGATGGGAGTGACAGTCATAGGTTAATAATGAAGGCTTTAAGCGGGGACACCAAGCAGAGCACACCAGGCAGCACCCACTCACTGCTCCTTGAATGTGCCCAAGGAGCCAGTGGACGCTGCCCAGCAAAACTGCCAGGAAACATGAGCAGAGGAGTGACAGGAAAATGGGCCCAGTATGTCTTGAACAAGAGTGAGAAAATAGAACCTTATGCTGGTCAACCTTTAGGGAACATGAACTATTTCACAACTTCTAAGATACTTCACTGGAGTCCTCCCCCCTACCTCCAGGATTTGCAAATGTGTCAGCAGTGCCAACAGGCTACAACAGGGCTGTCCAACTGGTGGCCTGTATCCCATATGTGGCCCATCAGGAGTTAAGGGGCAACACCTAGGCTCCTATCTGACCACTGCTCCCACTGTTGCTCTGACTACAGCTGGGGTCTCTTGATTCCCACACAGCTTGGTCCCCGTATTTCACTTCCAGGTCCCACCCTGGAGGAAAAGGCAACACAGCCCCCAGTGCCAGTGGAGTCCATGGCACAGTGCAGCAAGAGGGCTCAGGTAGGGATGCTGCCCACACAATACAATGGCTATCAGTGGGGTGGGAAGAGGTTGCCCATGTACACAGTGCAGGGATGGAAGAGTGCTACATGCACAGTGCAGCAGTGTGTATGTAGGGAAGGGGCTGCACACTGCAGCAGGGGAGGGGGCTAAAGGGGTTGTGGCCTCCACTGCTGCAGTCCACATGGCATATAGCCCTCAGCTGCTTAGAAGTTGGCCAGCCCTGGGCTGCCGTATCAAAGATAATTTCTGGGTCTAAAGGAGGCAGCACACATGTTTAGGGCTCGATTTTCTAGCCTGCTTAGTTTGCTTTGCCCTGGCTAAACGAGAGCAAAGTATAGGGCAAGGAGATTTGTTAGCACCTTGTGATTCCCTTGGAGAATGTTCAGCAGTATGAAGATGGTGGACATGGCCAGCCTTCTATCCATCCTCTGTGCTTTTTGTACTATACCTTAATAGAAACTGTGGGTGGAAGTAGAAAGAGGGAAGTCATAGCAGGGAATAAAGTGCAAAAAAGGGAAGGTGTGACAGACCACAGAAGACATCCCCTGTGGTTTTAACTTACACTTGGGCTGAGTAGCAAAGAAACTTCCCTTTCTACTGTGCAGTGGAGTACTCAGCCACTGACCTTTGCCTATTTCCAGAGGAGATATTTTCCCAGTGAGAACAGGGCAGCCATAGTCAAGCCAGAATGAAAGGGAATGGAGAAAAATGGAAGGTCCCCCAGTACAGCTAGAGTTTTGTCATCAGGATCTTCTGAGTAACCTTCCCAAAACTGGAAGGTTAGAGACAGGGTGGTAGTTGGCAAAACTGTCCTCAGTGAGAGGTAGTTTCTCAAGCACGGAATTAATATCAAGCCAAGAAAATACATGTGTTGTCAGCGAACATCAAGATTTATTGTGCCTTGTGGTGAATAAATCTTGATATTTGTTTCAAGAGAAGGCAAACGCTACGTATTATTTACAGCCATTAATTATTATACAGGACCGCTCATCCCGAAGGAACCTCAAAGCATTTTACAAACATAACCAACCGCCAGTTAATTAGAGAAGGTATGCCAGAGTCAACGTGATTCAAGAAATGGGAAGAGGGCCTAGTGCAATGATTCTCAACTAGGACTGTATACCACCCTGGGGTGCCTTGTGATCCTTTTATGGGTGCCATCACGCAGCTTCAGCACTGTTAGATGTGCAGATATGATTCATAAGATAAACCAAAAGATTTTGAATGGGAATTCATAGTACTGAAAGCATCCTGTTTTGCTGGCATCTTTTTGAGTTCTTTGCAATAAAATAATTGCTCCATTATTTATCTGGAGTCAAAAACTGAGTGAAAATTAAGAGCTAGCATTTTCTGAGAGTGCCTTGAGTTTAAAAAGTTTGAGACCCAATGGTCTGGTGGGACAAGGAGTTAGCAGTAATTAGCAGGGTCTAATGGGACACAGGACAAGGAATTAGCATTATAAATTCTGTTCCCATCTCCATCATTGACTCAATGTGTCAGCCTGGGCAAATGTTTTATTCTCTCCATACCTCAGCTCTTGCATCTGTAAAATAATAGCACCTGACAGGAATCTCATTAGATTTACTTGCTAGGGTTTGTAAAGTGCTTGTAAAATTTGCAGCAAGCTTTACAAACCTTACATAAGAGACACTACAACAGTGTAATTCCTTATCATATTGTACACACTTTATACTGTGGCCATTTCTCCCACTTCTAACATGTGACCTTCTGAGTAATTTGCATTTTACATCAAATGCACACAGAAGGAATACACAATAGACAGTAGAACAGATAGTCAAGTAGAGTATTTTATCTTACTGAAAAACACTTTGGTGATTTCTGTTAAACCATAAACATCCCAGTTGAAATTTCTCTGCTACACTTCTGCTAACTGTAGCCAGAGATCTCTAATGATCATAAATATTTGGTGTTTTGGTTTCAGATCATGCTCAAAGAAGGTGCTGTGTGCTATAGCACTGTTGTGGGGCAGTCACTTAGCTCTTGGTTCATGGCATTTCCCTTACCCGTTTGCTAGTTATCTCCCTTTCCTCTGAGATTTCTTTCCCAAGTACTGATCTTCCTCAGGTTTATAATGAGATCATATCCTGAGGTGACATGGCTGGAGACTGTTAAAACTGTTTTCAGTGTTTATATGCAGTTATGGAACACCTAGTACTTTAGGTAATTAAAAACAAGTGTAGTCAACAGTGTTTTATGCCAAGGAGAAAGGACATTTTGGACCATGTAACCCACCTAGTCTTAAGTAGAAAATAAAGTTTGAGGGCACAACTGTCCCTACATTACACTTTTTGTCAACACTATTTAGCCTCAGGTTGCGTCAGGATTTTCTGCTTTTCTGCCATTGCTATGGTACAAATAAGTGCATTATTTCTGTTTCTCTCCCTGTCTCTGTTAAGTCGGCAACAAAAACAGCACAAGAACTGTAAGGCAGTGGTTATGCATTCAGCTCTTCCATCAGAAAAGCTGCTGGGCAGAGGACAGTGCACCAACATCCCCCGATGCTCACTTAGTACATGGAAGGCCTTTAAATGGCCACTGGATCACTATTTGGATACCTCCCTCTTACCATTAGTAGATCTCTTGCTCTTGCTGTCATTCTTCCCACAGCTGCTGCTTTCTGAAAAGTACAATCAAGTAAAATTGGTTTGATATACCACCTTTGCACTCTTGGCTTTTCAAAATGTTTTCTACACTAATACATTGAACTCAATGATTCTTGGCAAATGAAGAACCCATTATCATTTCTTTATGGAGGCTTAGTAAATCGTGGTCACTACTGGAGCTTTATTGACCTCTCTCATCTTTCTCTTCAGGTTTTTCATTTAATTTTTGCCTTGTGGGGAAGACGTCTCCTCAAAAGCATTCTTTCCAAGTAGGGATTCCAGCTGCTGATAAAGGGCTTTAAAAATCTTCCAGCATGGAGATTAGATCACCAAGTATCTTTTGTCTTATGAAAAGTTATACAATTAATACATCAGTGTAGATCAGTCCCAGTGTGTACTCAGTGTATACTTTTTTAAACTCCTCTTAGCTCTGTGAAATCCACCAAGTTCAAAGGAACTAAGCTGAATCCTATTTTTATTTGTGCACCACTAGCATAGCTGTTCACTGAGATCCAACTACAGAACTGATCAGGCATACTGGTGCAATGTCAGTGAAGGTAATGAGGCTGATGGGCTATGATTAAGATTATAATTTGGGCTGCAAAATATTTTTATTTCCTAAGGTTGATGCATAAGGTATGAAGAACCCAGGTCTCCATAATGTGTGTATGGTTGAGGAAAGTGTGACACTGGCTTCTTCCAAATCCTAATAATGTCTCTCCTGAACAGGATACAAGCAACTTTAGAGAAAAAGGAGAGAGATTCTGTTATCAGAAGCAAGATGCTGGGTGAGGTAGACCTCTGATTTGATACAATATGGCAAGTCTATGAGCTTGTAACCCAGTACTGCCTAGAAGTGCAGTACTGAAAGATGGGCCATTTTATAGAAAAGCTCAAAGAGTTTGTTAATTGAGAAAGGGCAGATTGTCCAGAAGTCCAGAATTATCTACTGCTTTTTTGATAGGTACAATAAAATCTTTAACTTCAACAAACCCAGCTATGAAAAAAGGCAAGAGTAACCTTGATTATATCATTCAGTGAAGTGCTGTCCCCCACAATAGCTCCATTAACCCCTAGCACTCTGTAGTGCCAAGGCTGGGCCTCAGCCAAAGTTCTAGTTTAAGACTTACCCCATTATTTGCTACCAATAAAGTCATATTGACACTTGAAAATTACCAGTTTTCTCCACAAGAAGTATTAGCGCTGAGAGAGAGATACCATATATCAAATTCTGGACTATATCTTTTCAAAAATCCATTTAACTTTCTTGTTGGTTTCTTGGCTAACTTCCTTGAGTCAAGGCAGCATTATTTTTGCTGGCACTTCACCCTAATGCAGCTATCCTCCTGCAGTTTGTTTAAGAGCAAATTGTACCAGGTCTCAGACTTTATTGCAGTATTCTGAAAGTGGTTTTTACCTGCAGTAAAACTCATACAGAAAGGTGTTTACTCTGAGGGAGATTTACCCATATAATTTACCAGCCCAAATCCTTAATGCTACTGAAATCTTGCACTGGGGTTATGAATGGGAAGCCAGGTGGCATCCATGCTGTGGGCTTTTGAGCCTCACATACATTGACCAAGAGTTCTCCAAGCAGTTCCAGTGGAAGGCAATTAATGAATGGAGGCCAATCAGGTACAAAACAGAACCTGCAATGATAAGGATACCAGGACTCACACAAGGATGACCACTCTTTCCCATATACAGGCTGAAGTAACAGCCAGGGGTGAGTCCTTCCCATAACTTCTGTTCTGGTCCTGAGGTGGATTTCATATCCCCAAACTACACTTCATCTACATATGGTCAGATTGCTTAATGTTATTGGGTAAAGTGATTAGCCCACTGCAAAACCAAAATTTAATTGGAGGTTTCCCAGACAGTTGGCTTAGTCATTCATTAGCACTGAAGGGCTCTATATTTCCTCTGCTTTAACTGTTGACTTTCACACATCAGTTGGGGCCATTTAACTAAATGCATATGTCAGCAGATTAGCTGAAAGTTAAAGATTTGGTGTTTTAATTCTGCCTAACAAAGGCCATTAATTTCTTGAGGCTGCATGCATTTAAGATCTTGAAAGGTACATCTCTTCCAATTCAATCCCTGTGGTTCAGTACCCATATTTTAGTTCAACATAGAATGATTGCCATTGCTTGCTGTAAACAAATGATATTTTGTTCCTGGAATTCATTCATCACTACTGATTTTGTATCTGTATAGGCCCTTAATGTGACAGACGGAAAATTTGTGTTGGAGACTCTAGCAGGATGCATAGAATATAAACCTCTACTGGACATAGTAGCCAATGCCTTTTTTGTTCAAGATGGGAAGCATTGCCAGTCTTCTGAGCGCAATCTGTATGTGGGTATGTATTCTTTTAAGTTAAATTATTCACTTTAACATAAAACTTTAGAAAAGTCAAATAAATGTTATTCAGATGATTCAAGTGTTGCTATTCAATTACAATGTTATTGTGCCTAATGCTATACAAAGCCCTGGCTCCTGCCCAGAGCGTTTTCAACCTACAGGCTAAATGTCGTTGGTATTAAGGGAAGTTTTGCATGAATAAGGGCTGCAGAATTTGGCCAAAAGTTAGACTGACAGTACAGAATTGACAGTACACAAAGTAACATCAGTAACCAGAAAAAATAATCCCAAGGTTGTGAATGAATCACTTTAAAAGTGAATGTGTTTCTTCAAGGTCTTCTATTTATTCCCATGTATGGAATCTAGTCCCTTTAGCATCAATCTGCAAAACTGTATAACAAAGTTATATCTGCCAGTGATGCAGGATTACTTACTCTAGGATGACATCAACAGTGATATAAAGTAATGCACCTAAGTTCCATTACTGGCACCACTACAAAGAGGTGAATTGAATTGTTTCTCATGGCAGTGAGCAGGTTAGCTTGTCTTATCATTAGCTAGTTAGCCAGATTTAGATTAATCACCTAAGTGCCTCCTACTAGCCACTGCAGTTCTTAAAAATAAGGCATCTGGCCTCAGGATAATGATTCAAGTAGGCAGGGTTAGGTGTCTAGGACGTGCACACTTGGGCACCAATGAAAAGCAAATCAGGATTATGTACCAAAGCTCCCTGTACAGAAAATCAGGTGCTATGAAAGAGCAATTCAGAGAGCTTGGAGGTGCCCAGAGGTAACCAATAGGGAACACTAAGCAGGCAGCTGTGTTTAAGCTCCTCATTCTTCCTCAGTGGTTATCCACTAAGTGACCTACTTGAATGCAGTAATTAGACCCATTGTTGTCCATACTGAACTCTGGCTCATGGAGAAAAAAAATCTTTGTTGAATGCATTTGTACAGGGTGATAGCAGTTATCTTCTCTATGCCTGATCTCTTCAGAATCAGAAGGAAGATTGGACAAGATACTGATAGCATTAATGTGACACCAGCAGTATGAACCCAAAGGTCTTCTCCAAGTAACTATGGACCAGCTATTATGGGTCAATGAGCTTGCAAGCAGAAAACTATTATACACTTCTATACTGAAGTGCTACTGTTTAGAACTTGTTGATTTACATGTTGGATGAACAGTAACAGATAAACCTATCACAGGTAGGAGTCCCTGTTGTGATTTGAGAAACCCCAAAACAAAGCTTAGTGATGGCTTCTGTGAAGATTTATTTAGCAGCTTGTGACAGGTGTGCCTCTTTGGGGTCTGTCCACTAGTGACCCTGCTCACCTGTTACGGGCCAGCCGCCCGCCTTCTTTCCTGCCATGCCTTGTTGTTAATTGCTTAATTAGAAGATGTTAATTAAGCAGAAGGCTGCCCATTTTACTGCCCCGATGCAAGGGGGTGCTATCCACAGCTCTTTTCTTCCCCTTACATCGCAGCCCAAGCCTTGCAGGTGTACTCACATCAGTTAGTCTAGGCCTTACTATATTCTGCCCCGCTTGGCTCTGAGGCTTCTCTTGCTCAGGTGGCTGTAGCCATGCCTAGCCCTAACTCTCGTCCTCAGGGTCTTGAACCCCCACCTCTCTCAGGCAGCCTCGGCCTTACCTGGCCTCCAACTGTGCACCCCAAAGTGCTGCACCCTTGCAGGTGCCAGAGTCCCCTATGAGGCCTCCTCCAACCCCTAATAGCCTCACCCAAACCACAGGTTGTAAACAACAGAAAACTCAAGCCCCTAGACTATAACATAAATCTCTGCCAATCAGCTACAACATCATTCAAGCCCTCACCAGTACCACATTGTTCAGCCATTCAGGTCCCTTCCTTTTCCTCACTCAAGCAGAGCTCCTTCCCCTCTAGCTGCCAACAGGGAACTACTGCCTGCCTGCCCTCAGCCTGGGGTTGTATGGGAGCCAAGCCCTGCCCCGTCTGGTCAGCTGACTCCCACCGGTTACCCTGGCAACCCGCAGCTGGTTTCCTTACTTATTGCTCCACAAGCAGCGGGCACCTCAGTGCCCTGCTACACAGCTATTTCTGCCTATCACAGGTTTGGTGGAGACAAGCCTGTATTCTCTCATTCTCAGTTTTAATTGCTTTCCCACCTTCTTCATCCTTGGACTTGAGTCTCGTGCTAACAATGCTCTCCAAGCCCTATCTTAAGCTTCCTTAGAACATCTATTTGTCAAAAAGACATTTCAGTAATTATTTTCTCTATTAAGAGGGTTAGCAAATTCAGTGTCATTATGGTTTCTCCACCCTACACCAGAATATATAACAGCCTTTAGAAACTTTACCATAGCTTTATGCATGCCTAAGGTGGTCTCAGTTTTTCACCCAGCCCAGTACATTTCCCGCTCCGTACCTATGTCTATTTTCTTCTCCAGTTCCTTTTTTTTGTCTTCGGACTCCATGCCCATCCAGGAAAGTTCATCTTATACCTTTAGGTATATAAAGATCCCTGTGTTATTACCCTATTTACTCAAATCCAAGACTAGATTCCTCTTCCACCCCCACCCATTCAACATGAGGAGGGAGGGGGGAAAGCATGCATAGTGCATGCAAAAAAAAGCTTTGTCTTAGGTCTGAGTATTGGATCAGGGCAGGTGGCTGCTGTAGCTCCAACTTTAGGCCTGATCTGAGGCTGGAGCTAGACCTAGAGCCACCAACTCTTTTGGGCTGGGGCCAGGGCCATAGTTGCAGGCAACACTGCTGCTGGGCCAGAGCTGGGGTGGCCTGGAGCTACCACTGCTGCCTGGCTAGAGCCAGAACTGGAGCCACTGTGTGCTCTGTGCCCTAGGCCAGAAACTGGAGCCATAGCCACCACATAGGGGACAGACAGCAAGGAGGGGGGCAGCAGAAGGGGCAGGTAGCCAGGGAGCACACATCAAAGGGGTCAAATGGGGGTGGAGGAAGGAGCAGGAGCCAGGCTGCCTGCCCCTCCCCCCCCACTTGCCTTGCCACCACTTTCTTCCCCAGCCCTGCTTTCCCCACTCCTTGTTCCCCTGCCACTGCTTTCCCCTTTATAATATTCCATGTATATAATCTGAATCTTCTTGAATTTGGGTAAATACGGTATGTAGAAGGATTAATCCTTTCACAAAATCGGGATTTGTTACCTGTAAAGAAAGATGGAAGTTCAAGTCTTTAGTTAAGCAAACTTTCCTATTGGATTTAGAGAGGGAGTTGGTATTGTTACTCCTGAGCCAGAAAGCCAGTACCTCTTGTTTTAAAGACGCACCCTGTCACTGCCACAGTTGTCCCTGGGACTTGTAAAGTAGTTAAGTGGAATTCTGTTCATTTTTCACAACGTACCTAGTATTGGATTCATTGGACTTGGTATGGCACTCCACTTAGTAAAATGAGGAATTTGTCATCCACCTGTCCCCAGTCTAACAGGAACATTTCTTGTTAATCTGCCACAGAGTGGAAATATCCAAAGGCTTTCAAGGAAGAAAGGAAAGTTACTTACAGTTACTGTTGTTCTTTGAGAGTTGCCCTTGATCATTAACTCTGTATGCTTAATATCTTTATGCTACAGGACTCTGCAGGCCAGGGAGAAAAAACTGAGGCCATTGGAAATACACACCCTTATACTGATGCTATCTGACAGCAGGCTCAGACCTCTCTGAACCAGCTAGTTTTATACAGATTAACACAGCTAACTACTTTTCTCTACCCTTATGTAGACAAAGTGATGACAATTCTAGCATGAGAGCTTTCCTGCACTCTCCAGCAGTTTTGTTATATAGTTCCACAGCCCATTGCTAGAGACACTAATCCCATAAGGAACTCCCAGAGAACAATAGTTAGTCAAAAGTAATCCTACTTTGTACATTGAGATCACTGGGAATTCTGCATGCAGACAGCTTGCAGTTCAGCCTTTAAGGAGCCTTTATTTACTTCTGATATTGTGGTATATATTTCTGTAGCGTTGCACAAAAAGACTTAGAAACATTCTGAGTGGAAAAGTCAGTAATAGCATTGCTGATAATTCAGTGATGATATATATTTTGCATATATGCAGTATCTTATATCCTGAAATACTTTATGAATACTTACTAATCTTCACAATAGCCCTTTCAGATAGCCATTGGCTTATGTTCTCCTCTGATATAACTCAAGGGAAGTTAAGAGTTGTACCATAAAAAAGAATCTGTTGTTTGTTTGGGGGTTTTTTTGCAACTTTATTTCTCATTAAACTGAAACAACAAAAGGCTACATGACTTGTCAGAGTTCACAGAGATCTGGGACAGAAGTTCCATAAAGTGGTTTGACCTAAATCAGTTAAGTCTTATACTACATCCAACCAGGTTTACCTTAAACCAGTTTTGACCATTTTGAAAGTAAATAATGTACACTGAACTTCTGTTCTGTTACACAGAACTGGTTTAAACCAGTTTCAGTTCACTTGAACTGGTTATTGCGTAACCTTTGTCCCTAGCCAGAGGGAGTCCATATAGCAGCTAGAACAAAATTTAGAGTTCTAATCTGGCATTTCCTTTAAAGCCAATGAAAGTGAAGTACTAGAGGCAGGAGGAAAAATGGCCACAACTTGTTGGAGTATATTATCCAGCAGTGCATGTTGTAATACTGTTACTTCCGTTTGCATTTCAAGATTTCAGTTGGTTTATTTATTATGTTAGCTGTAATCATTTATTACACCATTTTTATATGAGCAGCACATGGAACACTGTAGTGGGGGAAGGAGAAGGCATTGTTTTCTAAATCAAGCGCTGAGTTATAACTTTTTTTGCGATTATTTATTTCCTTGCTCAGTTGACAACTATACCCATTTTGCACCAAGTATATTGCCCTAAAGCTTTATTAAAACATGGCCATATTAGATGGAATTCCCAAAATGCTTGAGTGACTTGGGAGCACACATCTCTGTCACTGTAAATAGAACATGTGTGTTTAAGTTGCTTAGACACTTTTGGAAATTCCACTGATTTAGCCTGTAGTGATCTAACTTTGAATATGCACATTGATCTGGTTTAAACACCTTTAAATTGGGTGCATTACACATGCATTAGTGTGCCTTTTCTAATGCACATTAAATTTAGTTCCTCCAATGTGAGGTACTAAATGAATGTGCATTAGGCTGCACCAGTGTGCAGTAGTTAATTTGCACACTTTTTTAGTGACACAATGCACAGTAGACTATTTTACTGTGCATTAGCATAACATCATGGCTTTTTACGTGATACTTTTAATGCACAGTAAATTAGTCTACTGTGGCATTTAAACACACAATGGGTGCATCTGTGTGTGCTTTAATGCAATGATAAGTTCTGACTAGACGAGGGTAACAAAATTAACTCCTAACATACTGTTGAGTGCAGCAAAGGGAATCAACTAGATTGCTACACTAAATGTAAACTTAAACTTCCATGATTCAAATTAATTGTTCATCCAGGCTTGCTTTAAAGACTACCTCATTGCCTGCATGTCTCCATCATAAACAAAAGGCTTGTGTTTTTCTGTGTCTAGAGCACATAAATTATTCCTTTCAGCTGAGTGTTTTTATAATTGGATTGGTAGGACTCGTCCTCTCAAATGCCTCCATTAATCATAGGAAGAGGGGAGGCCCTTGAGGATTTTTCTTTATCAACAAGTTGAGAGCATAAAGGTCATTTGCTTAGATTTTCTAAGCTGCTTTTGACTCCCCTTGCCAAGCTTCATTGACACTTACATTATCAAAGCTGCTTATACTGGCTGTTGCTATGTGTGAGCAGATTTGAATTTTATAAAGCTTGTATTAGATGCATGTATATTCTGCTAAGACTGCTTAAATGTGTTGCCATGCAGATGCACAGGACTGAACACTTCACAACCACACATTGAGATGGCTACAGCATATTGGTCAGGATATCCTGTTAGTTACCATGCTGTGGTGGCTCAAATACTGCAGTCTAGACGGTTTGATCAAACTGAGCTATGATTAACAGAATCTGAATATAATTCTTAGTTGCCCACATGTTTTAGGAGCACCTTGGTTTTAAAGGACCACAGAAAAAACAGAGACATTTCTACCAGCTTCCATTTTATCGGGAATTTAACAGTTCCAAAAACTGGTATTGATCCAAAGCAGAATAAAAGCAAAGACATTCAGAATTTCCTGAAAAATCATGAGTGGAAGGGTGGTGTTCAAGCCAATGAAAACATTTCCTTTCACTTTTAACTTTTGACTTTTTCATTTCAAATTGTCACACAATGATTTTTGTAACAGAAAATCCTTTAGAAACAAAAGTCAAATATTTTGTTCTGAAAGTGTCAAAACAGGATGTCTGGACTTTATCAAAGTGCTTAAATAATTTATTTTCCAAATGAAATGTTGTCAAAATCAGTCTGTTCCCAGAGAGAGTCTGGGTTTTGAAGAAATGGCAATTTCCAATGAAAATATGTTCTGTCAGAAAATTTTCAGCCACCCAGGACCCCCCAACTCCTTTGCTCCCAGCACCTTGCCATATTCTACAAGGCATAGAATATACACAGAGGCATAGATAGTTTCAGCCCTGCAGACCTTCTGAAGCTTGCAAAAATGGGTTTTGCAAGTAGGCAACCACTTAGCTGAAAATGTTGTGAAGGAGCCCATGGCCTTTAGGTAACTGGGACTGATCTGGATTTTTAAATTTGAGTTCCTTAAACGCTGGAAATGATATGGAGCAGTACTGATTTACAGCAGCTGTCGATCTGACTCTAAATAGGAAATACTTATCAAATCTGAGACTCCATAGTGATAACAACAAAACCAGGAATAACTTAATAAATCCCTGCTTTTTAAGAGCAACCACTGTATTGCCCAGTTATGCAGGCAATGTTGGAAAAAGTAGTTTAAAAGTGTTAACACCAAGTCACATGATTTGGTTTCAATCAAAGTTGTGATCAGCAGAGATCTGGGTTTCCCACAGAAAAATGGAGAAAGACTTGGATTTCCCCCTTTACCAGAGTAAAACATGGATTTCTCATTTTAGCAAGAAATCCACAGAGTTTGCAAAGAGTTCTGCAGGCTGGCAGAGTTCCAGATGCAGGGAGCTGGGAGGGAACAGGAGGAGGGCTTAGACAGGGAGCACCGGTACCACCTCAAGAGTAGATCCTGCAGGTAAGTGGGGAGGGGGAGATAGAAGCCCCCATAGAGAGGGAGTTGGGAAGGGCTGGAGCTGGGGCTGCTGTCCAGCCAGGGGGTGCATGGAGCTTGGGGACTGAGGCCACAATGCACAGCAGTAGCACCCCAGCAGGGAGTGGGACAGGGCTGTGAGCAGCTTGTCCAGGGGCAGGGGGTCTGGCTCCCTGCCACTACGCACACTCTTAGGGGCCAGGGGGGTCCCATGCCCCCAGATCTGTGTGCAGGGGGGGTGCGGGCAAGCCCAATGTGGGCTTGCCCTGCTGCCCCCCTGGGGCCTCCGCAGCCTGGAGAGCGTGACCTGGCACTGCAGGACAGAGCAGGGCAGAGCAGGGATCTCTTTGTCGCTGCAAACTCCACACTGTCCTGACAACATGTCCCCTGTCCTTGCGGCAGCAGTGGGGGCAGTGGCACAGGCATGGGGTTGTGCCCCTCCCTGCTGCCATGTGCAAAGGTGATGCATTGCCACAGCAGTGCAGAGCTTACAGTGGCAAGCAGCTTTCCTGTGTGGACCTGCTGGTCCCTGCAGTGCTAGGTTGCACCCACTGGGCTGCAGAGGCCTTGGGGAAGGGAAACAGAGCAGGAGCCTGAGCCCACAGCAGGCAACCCACCCCACACACAGATCTGGGGGGCATGGGTCCCCCTTGCCTCCCTGGGAGTGTGTGCCATGGCAGGGAGCCACCCCCTCTCCACCCCCCACTTGAGCCTACAGCAGGAAAGGGAGCCGGGCTCTGCTTGCCTTCTGTTGGGGCGGGAGGGTTGTGTACCCAGGTTCCTGGCTCCGCAGCCCTGGCAGCTGGGGACCCTCTCTGGCAGGGCTGGGGGACAGGAGGCTGTGGGGGGGCAGGGAGTGAAAGGCACCAGGAGGGAGTTGCAGGGGGAGTGAGGGGCATGAGCAGGCCCTGGTGGGGATTGAGGGGTCTTTCATTTTAATCATGGATATTTGGGGTTTTATCAGAGAATTTGTGATTATTTTTTAATCATAGAAAACCAGGATCCCTGGTGATCAGAATCCCAAAGGGTAATATATATAAATACATTCTGCTGCATGTTGCCTATTGTATTTTAAATGTATGTGGGTTTTTTATAGTTGTTTGTTATCTGGCCACTTTTCAACTGGAGGAGCTTGGTCTTCAGCAGTTCAGCAGAATTGTCAAATCTCTGGATGCTGCAAAAATGCATAAGGTAATAAAAGTAAGCTCATGTTAGCACAACTTTAAAAGGTAACCTGGCACCATGTTTCCATAGTAATTGATTAATTATTTTTGAGTTGTTTGTATTTTGCTTTGATTATAAAAGTGTTAGTATTGCTTTTCCTTCTCTGAATTTTTCTGCTTCCAAGTTAATTTAAATTGAGAAACTAAAATGTTGTCTTTTGTTTAAGTTATGGGAAATCAATATTTTGCTCTCGTAAAACTGCTGCGTTTCTGCAGTCATGCTCAGGTTATCCCATATGCAGCCAAAGATCACGTGCAGCTGTGTTTACACCCTCTGAGAAAAATAAGTGGATTGCTTTGTGTAATTTGCACTGTCCTAGGTCCTGTGTTGCTTACAGGCTGCTTCAGGGATCCGCTCCTGGTTTCTGAAGTCTTGGCTATGTGGCCTTTCAGTTCCTGTATAAAGGTGAATTCAGGGAACAGGCCAACTTTAGATAACTGAAATATCAGATAACCAAGACTTACCTGCACAGCATTATGTTTATTGTCCAGCATGTTCATTTGAACCCTGACGCCCATGAGTGTTGTTGCTTCATGGATGGGGGTGGGGGTGGGCAGTAAGGTTATTTCTAAAGGCACTTAGACTGCTTTGTTTTAATGTGCCTGCTTTGAAGCAGTTCCACTAATTCAGTTCATGGACAATAATAGTATATTTCACTAATTATTAGAAAAATACAAGAGAAGTGGCTAAGAGGATTATCATAATCTGATAGGAAAACAACAGCTCATTGCAGAAAAGACTCTCCCTGATCCCTGTCTGTAACAGTTTCCTGGAAGAAACAAGTGGTTTGAACACTAGTTGAGCTCACATAAATAGCAAAGATATTTCGTTTTGCAAAGCATCTTCTTTCGAATCATTATTAATTACCCCTCCATGATTCTACCTTCTTTACCTTAGATGGTTTGAGTGCCAGTGTCCTCAATACTCTTTTACTTCACACACAGTTTTTCTGACCTTGAACATAAGACATTTGTTCCATAAAGGAATGTGTAGCATTGGGTGACCTTCTGCATCTGCTCTTCTATTTCTTTTGGTATGCAGTTCTTCCTATCTACATGTCTTTTTCAGGCCTTTGTCACATTAGAATCTTGGTTTTCACCTTTTGCATGAAATGAGACTCTCTGTTTCCAGACTGATGCTAGATTCTGTGAATACACCTGCAGCAGTGGATTTAGAAGCAGCAGTTTGTCCCCCAGCAACAGGGACTAAAACAGCAGAAGGCAGATTTGCAGCTGTAGCAACAGCAGGAGGTTGACAGACAAAATTCTGAGACACTCTTTCAGGATGCTGACACATAGACAACATACAAGAACTATCCTTTTTTTTTTTTTTTAGCTGAGATGCAAAACAATAATTTGTGTATATTACCAAAATAGATTTTACCTTTGTCTAATGCAGATAAAGATATTTTTCTTCAAACCATGGGTCCATTTGTGTTAATCATATAAGGTAGGGCGCCATATCTGTAAACACTTAACAAAAGACAGGGCTTGCCTTAAGGCTCATACAGGGCTGGATGTTTTGATTAAGACAAAAAGATTAGAGAGACTACACACATCAGTCCAAATACAAAATTGCCAGATCTATAAATGTGTTATTAAGAGAAGTTTCAAGAGTTCGTTATGGTCATGTATGTGTAAGTTCAAGTGTTCAATAAGAACACAAGTCCTGCTTGTGTTCTTATTATCTGAATTATTCTCATTCTTTTGTGAGCAAATATAGAGTGTGTATATTACAGAAAAGAACAAAAGACCACCAATACAAACCAAAGGAATTATTTTTATAACTGTTTGTTTGTATGGCATCTTCCCATTTTGCTGATTCAGTCTTGTCTACCAATAACTGCTCTGAATGAAAGTACCCCATGACTAATATTATCGACTGCACATGAAGTGATACCAATAGTCAAGGTTGGCTAGTACTTCACATTATTAGACTCAGTAGAAAAATTCAGTGATCTTGCTCAACTTCAGCTGATTGGGCTGAATTTTTTGAGCCCAGATGTCTATTTCAGGTTGGATATTTTTGGAATGTTTCAGCAGAAATGTATCAGCTGCTTGAGAGATCTGATTACATAGTTTTTTCCCATCCATTTAAAAAATTACAGCTGCTTCAAGAGGAACTCCATCTTAGAGTTTCTCTTTGGCTTAGAGCAAAGGCTTAATATTTGATCAGGAATTCATCCTCATGTCAGGGAGAGGCATTGAATTGCTCCTCAGGGGGAAAAAAATCATTTGACAACATTTTAAGTTTTATGAAAAATCTCAGCACATACTTGGTAGAGACTCACTAGAGTTCAGCATGTAAATTCTCCAAAGATTCTGTTTGTCCTGGAAATGATCCATCCCTTCTTATGACCAGCTTGCATCACAGCCACTGAACAACTAACAATTTCATAGACATTAGAGGTTGGAAGGGACCTCTTGAGATCATCGGGTACAGCCCCCCCGCCGTCAGATGACCCCAGCAAGAAATATATCCACTTGTTTTTTGAAGGAGTCCAGAGTAGGTGCTTGCACCACCTCTGGGGGGAGTTTGTTCCAGACCCTGGACATGCACACCATAAAGAACTTTTTTCTTATATCTAGTCTAAATTGGCCTTCCTGGAGTTTATGGCCATAAGACCTTGTTATCCCTTGTGGAGCTCTGAGCAGGTGTTCTCCCAGGTCCTGATGTACCCCTCTTATATAATTGTAGGCTGCCACCAAGTCCCCCCTGAGCCTTCTCTTCTCCAGACTGAGGAGTCCGAAGTCCCTCAGCCTCTCCTCATATGGCCTTCCCTCCAGGCCTTGGATCATATGGCCATCGGACTGTACGATGATCAATCCTGGAGCTGAACAGATTCCTGGTTGGAGGTAGAACTAAAAGGCAGTGTAGATTTTGGAGAAGGTGAAATTAAATGACAAACTGAGGGCAGGAAACTGGGGCAAGGAGCCAGGAAAGAGAATGAGGTTGAAAGAGGAGTCTAGGGAAGGGAGGAAGGCTATGATTTAGGACGTTCCAGTCAGGAGACCAAAATTGGCTATGATGGAAACTGGGATGAAGATCATAGAATCATAGAAGTCGGGTCAGAAGGGACCTTGTAGATCGTCAAGTCCGACCCCCTGCCTGGGCAGGAGAAAAAACTGAGCTCAAATGATCCCAGCTAGGTAGGCATCAAGTCTCCTTTTAAAGACCCCCAGGGTAGGAGCCAGCACCACTTACCATGGAAGTTGGTTCCAGATCCTAGCCGCCCTGACCGTGAAGTAGTTCTTACGGATGTCTAATCTAAACCTACTCTCCAGCAACTTGTGGCCGTTAGTCCTTGTTATGCCGGGGGCGCTGGGGGAAACAAGGTCTCTCCCAAACCCTTCTTGTCCCCCCTAGTGAGTTTATAGACAGTCACCAGGTCTCCCCTCAGCCTTCTCTTGTGAAGGCTGAACAGGTTCAGGTCCCGCAGTCTTTCATTGTAGGGTGTGCCCTGTTGGCGCCGGATCATGTGGGTGGCCTTCGTCTGGACCCTCTCAATGTTGTCCACATCCCTCCTGAAGTGGGGTGCACAGAACTGGACACAGTACTCCAGCTGCGGCCTGACCACTGTTGCAGAGAGGGTGTGGATCACCTCCTTGGCTCTACTTGAGAGGCACCTGTGGATGCATGACAAGGTCCGTTAGCCCTGCCAACCATGACCTCGCATTGTCAGCCCATGTTCATCTTGGAGTCAGTAATGACTCCGAGATCCCTTTCTGCCTCCATGCTCTCAAGATGGGCGTTACCCATCTTACAAGTGTGCTGCTGGTTACTACTGCCCAAGTGCAGCACCCTGATAGGCAATCCTAGAAACGAAGAGACTGGGACTCACCAGAAAAGTCCCTTCTACTCTGTCTTCTAAGCAGAATAAACAACAGGTCTGTCACTTTTTAGGAGATTTTTACAGTAAGGAACAATGGCCACTCAGAATAGCAGATAATAGGTACTATAACATAAAAATACAAAAAATTACTGGTAACGAGGATCCTACCTACTAACAAGCAGCCAAAGAGAGGATAAGGGAAATACAAAGGAATGCTTCTCATGACTCAAATTTGGTAACTGATCTACAGGACATAAAAGTTCCCATTGTAAAAGAATGAAAAAATGTGCTATAGTTTCAGGAGGCTACATTCTTCCCACACTTCCTCTCTGGACAGCTCTATGACATTAATGATCAAAGCCAAAGTTGTGGACTTTAGCTCAGATAGGGTTTAAGTCAGAGATAGTGGCTGGCAACCCCTAGAATGCGTTCCAAAGAGAAGCTTTCAAAGCTTTCTCTGGCATGTTGCACAAGGAGCTTCTGTAGTGCACCGCTAGTTGACCTTTCTTGGCTGCCTGTGAGGACCAAACAATGGTGACTGAAATGTATCTCACGGTAGCAATTATCCAAGTATACATATCACAACTGTATATTTGCAGATACAGATTGTTCAGATTGTTTGTTAACTACATAATTACCATGATTTGTAACCTAATAGAATGCAAAGTGTTAATGGCCAATTTGTAATTGGAATAACAGCAGGAAGCCTCCAGAGACAATAACCACCTGTTAAGACGGCAGTCAGAAAACGGTGGATAAGAAGCTGCTGGCAACTCAAGAACAATAGTTATTAAAAGTCAATATATATGGACTGAATTTTAAAAAATCTTTATTAGGTGGCTTTGGATCAGGTTTGATCTTTGCTTAGTATTTATTATTGCTTCAGTAACTGCAAGCACTTCGCAAGGTCTGTGCCCTGGTCAGAGATTGCTGAAACAGCAATAACTCAGAGACACAGTAGCATGTGGCATCACGGTGCACAGTTGATTGCTTCTTGTTAGGGTGGTCTGGGTTGTGTGCAGAGAAGATAAAGGATTGAGGAATGGGAGGAGGAAAATATTCCATCTTCTGCATCACAGAGGAGGATGCAGACCAGTCACTTGAAGCTGAAGCAGAGTAAATTTAGAGTGGATATCTGGAAAAACTTCTTCACTATGGCTGCTTACAGATGTCACAAAGCAAAGCAAAACAGTGCTTTACTTGCAGCTTAGTGCACCCTCGCACCAAGAACAGCTCATGCCCAAAAGAGTCATCACATTAGTTTGACCCAACTCACCCAACATCTGTATAGGGTTTTTTAAACTTCAGCAGGGTTTTTTGGCCCTTCTATCTAATAGCTGATGGAAGCAGATATTACACAAAAGCACCAAAAAGTCCTGCTGAAGCACCCAGTATACACAGATGCTAGGGAGTCAGGTTGAACTAACATGCTTCCTTTCCAGTAAAGCACTGGTTTTGTGTTTTTTCATGTCTGTCAGCATGATTGTGAGAATAGTGAGGCAGTGGAATAGACTGCGTAGGGAAGTTATGGACTCTCCATCACTAGAGGTGTTCAAGAAGAGTTTCAGCAGCCAGTGGCTGGGGATGATATAGACAGAGCTATGCCTATTTTCTACCATGGGTATTTCTCATGCTTCTAGATTTTGATCGTTTCCTGCCCACAACCCTTTTTCTGTTGTATGTGTCAGGGTGTTTTTAAGTCTCCCCAGAGGCATTGGCTACAGCTAAGGCTGGGGATTTCAATCGGGTGTGCCAATTCTCTTTCTAGGAACATAACCAGAGGTTCCTGGCTACAGTGTCTTGTTCCTCTGCTCAAGGTCAGACCACTTGCCATATTTGGGGTCTGGAAGGATTTTTACCCCATGGCCAAATGGGTATGGACTCTGTGTGTATGTGTGTGTGGGGGGGGGGCGGGGTGGCCTTCCTTTGTAGTGCGGGGCATGGCACTCTATCTTTTGAGCATACTGACAACACTATACAGAAGCAGGATATTAGCTGTCATAGTTTCCCTGCTTTACTTGTGGCACATTAGGGTGTTAGGTCTGTGTTAGGTCACTGTTGGGGGTCGTCTTATGTAGAGTTTAGGTGATGGTTTATATAGGATGATTTGGATAGACAGGGGTTGGATTAGACATCTGGAGGAACTGTCCACCCCTACTTCTCTGTGACCCTATGATACTATGAAAGGATCAGCAGTCCTTTTCTGGGGACATAAATCCCTCCCCTGCCCCTACCCCTCTGGCACTCAGCAGCACCTCTCCACCCACCCCCACAACTCTCCCACCCATCATATTTGATCATACCAAATAGCAATCTTCTAGTTCAATGGGAATATATCAATTAATTGTGCTAAAAACATCAGTGTGATATACCTGCTTCACTAAGTTAAAATCATTGTATTAGAGAAGTTAGTTGTTTTTCAGATGCAAACTCTTGTGTCTTAATAATATTACTGTGTTTTGAAAATAAATTTACAATGTATCTGAAAACCATTGTGCTGTGACAACAGATGTTTTTCAGGCTACAGAGCTTTTTCTGACCTACTCATCTCACAATGTAAGGCTGAAAGACATGGGGTTACTACAACCAAATTGAGATGAATCTGCAAATGTCAAGGCATATTTTCATTTCAATTAAAGAGTAAGGTGTCAGGAGTATTTGTAAGAAAAATGGTGTAATTTGTAAGAAAAGCTGTATAATGTTAGTTCAAGTCTTCAGTTCATTATATTTGAAAGAAGTAATTTATTTTTAGTTTCTTAGATTCTTCTTCAGTGTCTTGAATTTAAATACCTGGATAAAAGATGAATGGAGTCAAATATATGATTCACCTTATGTGAAGGAAAATTGGATTGATCCATTGCTAAGGTAAGCAGCAAATAGTCCGTCTGTGTGCATTTGAAAGTTGAAATATGATATCATGGTAAAAGATAAGTTTTCAGGCAGGTCTTTCTTCTTCATAGCATGTTAACTTCTGTGAAGCTATACAGCATACTGCTGCTCTTGTTGAAGTAAATTTCAAACTCTCATTAACTTCAACAAGAGCAAGCAGGCCCTTTAATTTTCCTTCAAGCAAAGGTCCATGGAGCTAAGAAAAATTCTCTCTCAGATGTTGCACACGAGTTTTTCAGTCCAGTGGAGTACATAATTTGAAACTGGAAGATACAACATTCAAATCAGATTAAAGTCAAAGGCTTTAACCATCTTGTAGAGTTAGACTCTGCTCTAGCAAAACACTTAAGCTGTGTGTCTTTAAGCACATGAGTAATCCATTTGATTTCAATGAAACTACTCATATGCTTGAAGCTGTATATGTGCTGAGATGATTTGCTGGGTCATGGCTTTATGACTGCCTGCATCCTTTTTTTTGTTTAACCAAGTTCAGCGAGTATTCTAACATGGGTGCATCTATGCTGCAGCTGGGACGTGTGTCTGCAAGACTCGTAGGTATATCTATACTGGCTTTCATCTATCTAGCTTAAGTAGATAAATGCAAGTTAGTAAGTTCACAGTAGCAGTGAAGTATACAGCCTAATAATAACCAAGTATATACCCACTGTCCTTGGCAGGTGTTTACAGCCCACTGTGAAGTCTGTTTCTTCACAGTCTTAGTATTATTGTAACCCTGGGTGGTTAGGTTGCAGCTACTTTCAGCATACCTGGGCTGCAGTCACACTTCCCTCTTGCTGTGTAGACATACCAGTAGATGAAAGCATATTATGAAATGTTTTGGCTGAAGCAGAGTTTAAACCATGTTCTAACAGTGTGTGAAATTAATAAACTTCAGTTGTTTTTGTGGTGCCAAAATAGTGATGGCAGTGGTGCAGTTCTGGCTCTAAATATACATATACATCTCTAATAAGGTCACCAGGAGTCAGCAGTGCATGTGTGAAGGCAGAACTTAGCCCAGTATATTCCCAGTATCATGATTCAAAATACAGTGTTTCCTTACAGAAATAATTACATTTCTTTTAAATCTCTCTTCATTTGCAATCATAGATATAAACCCTTTGGGCCAAATTCTTATTTATGGCAGTGTAAAAGGGGGTTAAAGTGAGTGTCCTCAAGGACCCTTTTTATGCTGTTAAAATGGTCTTACTATACATAAGAAGTGGGGCTATTATTTTTGTTTAAAACCCATATCCTCCTTTCCAAAACCATCCCCTTTTCTGTATATGCAGCAAAGCTCAATCCTGTATCTTTTGCTGAGGCGAAACTCTTGTTGGAATCGAAATAGCCTTAGTAAGGATTGCAGGGCTGGGCACGTGTGTAGCAGCACCTACATAAGTACAAAAGGATTGAAGTGCTGCTTGCAGTGAGCATGCCTGGCTTACCATTGAGAGCTGCTCAGGAACATCTACAAGCCACTTTTGCTTAGGAAATGACCTGCATCAAGGGGCTTGTATGGGTAACCATCAGTTGAAGCAAGTCAGCAGCTTCAAATGTTTTAAATGTATTTTTGCTTTTAGTCTCCCTGAAATTAATGGAGGAATTCCACCACCTTCAGTGGGGTTTGGTTTACTGCCAGAAGTCCATGATTGGCATTACTCCAGAATTATAGCACAATCTAAGATTCTGCAGCCCATTTTCCACTGTCATTGGGAGAACTGAATCATGGGAGTAAAACTCCGTTACACTTCCCTTCTCTAACATAAGCATTTCAGGAACACAGCAGGACATAATTTTCCTGTTGATTTGAGTAGCTGTGGGCACATCAAAGGTTTGCATTCTGTTGTTATAGAGGTGCTATAAAACAGAGAAAAACTGGTGAAGAATGCACAAAGATAATGGTATCTGGTGAACTTCTTATAGAAAGAAGGCAAGGGATAAATTGTTTTTCACTGCATTGAGGCTGTTAGGGTTTTCAAATTAATGCACACTTGCATAATTCAGTGCCTGAGTAATTGCATGTAAGATAGTAATGCTTGCTGCAGATATTTGTCCCTGAGCTTTGAAAGTTTTGATCTTCATATAGGCCAAAATAAATCCAAAAAACCTAAACTATAGTGTGTCACCTTTTTCTTTTATGGATTCCTTTATTCACATAAATTATTTGTCTTCCTAGTTTTTGATAAAATGAAATTATGCTGTGCCACTGATATGTTAACTCTGTCAGACAGACAAAACAGTATTACTTAGACCACTGTTTGTCTTTATTCTTTTTCTTTGTACCTACTTTACTTATGATAACCATCTCTGTTGACTTACTGTCTGACACTGTTGCAAAATGAGCTTGCAGTGTGTTTGCTTAATCTGCAAAATTACAGTTATTTCACTTCTAGTGTTTCAAAATAGATAATTTAAATAAAATAATAATAAAATTACAGTTATTTCACTGCTAGTTCTGTCAAGAACTAAGGTAATATTTTCATTTGAGAGCCACAGCCTGTGAAACTAAGTCATGGTACAAATGAGTGTAATCAATTCAGTTAAAAGGGAATCAACAGAACTGTCAGATTATTATAGTATTTGTCTCAATGCCACCATTGGATATTGTACGATTATGGAATGATATAAGAGAAAACAGGAAAATGAGGTTTAAAAATCTTTTTTTTTTATTTAAAGATGGCAGCCAAAAATACAGCAATTGATTGAGCAACTTGCTGATAAGCTAGATAATCATGTTACCACTGTAAAGTCTTCAACAGTCACTGAACCAAAGGAGTTTAATTTGACCATTCCCAAGCCACGGGCCATTCCAATACCTGAGCCAATACCATTACAGGAGAGGACTCAACCTGTAAGTGTTTTTACGCTCTTGAGATTGTTAAACTGTATGTGTTCATATATGCACTTAAGCATTTAATTAAATTAACAGGTTTTTTCTGTAGTTATTTGAATTTAAGATTTGAAGAAAGCCTACTAAAGTTGATAGAACAACAAGAAAAATGGGTCTGATGCCTACCTAGAGTTATGGAGGAAAACCATTTGTAGGGAATATTTCATTGCTGTTATTGGGTGTTTTCTGAGATTCTGCCCTACAGCAAGACTAAAGGAAAGCAAAAAGGTAGCTTGTACAGCAGCAGTTCCCAATGTTGGGGTTGTGATCCCGTTTGGGGTTGCAATGATAAAAAATGGGGTCATGCACTGCCAGGGAGGGAGGCATGGGAGGAAAGTTACTCCAAGATTTGTGCATGGGATGGGGGTAGATGTGGGCTTCCTGCTGCAGGCCTGGGTCTCCCTGCCCTGCTGCCCTCGTCCTAGGGCCTCCGCAGCCCAGTAGGGAGGACATGGTATGGGAGGGTAGGGAGGCTCGGTGCCATTGCTGCCAACCGTGCAACAGCGGAGCACATGGTTCTGAACCACTGCTGACAGGCAGGCAGGGGGCACCTTGTCGTGGCAGTGGCAATGAGACCCCGCTACCCTCCCGCACTGGGTCCTCCCCTCCGGGCTGCAGAAGCCCCAGAGGAGGGCAGCAATGCAGGGAGCCAGGAGCCCACAGCGAGCAGCCCACATCCTCCCTGCTCACCAGTGGGCTCTGCTCTGGCCATGCTGCCCATGGGGGGAGAGAGAAGAGGGGAACTGGGCTCTGTGCTCTGCTCTGGCTGCAGTAACTGCCATCTGCTGTGGGTGGGGGGCTCAGGTCCTTCTTGCAGGGGCAGGGCACTGCAGGCCCTGGCTCTGGTCCCATAGCCCTGGCCCACCAGCAGGGCTGGGGGCTGCAGGTTGTAAGCAAGGGGCACTGGCAGGACCAGGAGTGTAGGATGGGGAGTGATGGGCATCTGGGGGAGTGGGAGGGCTGCAGGTTGGGAGTGAGGGGCCAGCCTGAGGAAATGGGGTTGTTCTGAGGAAAAGTTTGGGAAGCACTGTCTTACAGGTCACAAACAAACATTCATTTCTAGCAGCAAGAAATTTCCACCACTAGAAATCTTTCTAAGAGAAGGAGCATGCAAGTGTTCAGCCTACCTCTCCCCGGCTCTCAATGCCATCACCAAATCATGGTGATCCACATCTGGGGAAGGGGTAGGAAGCAGTGGCTGCTCCATTCCTGCTAGTCCCTAGGGAGAGAGGAGCACCTGGGAAAGACTCACCAGACCTTCCCCAGATTGGAGTCTGGGGAATGTGTGGGGAACAGCCTCCTCCATTCTGCTACTGGTCTCAGAGAGCGGAGTGGAGGGGGCAGTGGGAAAAGCCCACAGCCTGTTGCCCAAGCCAGGCAGCTTGCTGCCCCTGTTCCCTCCTGGACCAACGTGGGAGGCAAAGCTCTGCCCACTCTTCAGACTAGAGACCCTGCTGTGGGTAAACAAGGGGAGCATTACCCTGTTGCTTCTCTCCCCTCCTGGACCAGAAATAGGGGGGAGTGTACACACGTTCAGTTTTGCAAGAGAGTGTCTGTCTCAGGGAAGACCTTTCTTCAGGCTGACATCTGGAAGATCTTTCTTCTGGAGGGAGCATGTTTCCTCTTGGAGAAATCAAAGGAACACTTGTTCACTCATAGTTTCTGTCAAGAAAGTGGTGATTCTCCTGCTGGAAATATAATGTCTGTATGTAGCCACAGCTGTATGTGCCTTTGGAAAACCTCACGAAAAGCAAGTTTGAGGCAGATGCTGCTCCCAGCCACTTAAATAAGTGGGTTGTTTTTCTTTGGGAAATAATATATAGGTACAGACTAGAAAAGAACCATCACATTGTGACTTTTATAAGAATATATAACTCTGATCGTTCTCCCACTAAAGTAAATGGCAAAGTTCCCAGAAATATCAATGGAAGTAAGATGGCTTCCAGATTTGCAGCTTGTCCTCAAGTGTAAAATTTCATTGCTTACATTGCAAAATTTTCACCTTAATGCTAACATTTAGTATTTAATATATAGTGCTTGCATCCAGAGAAGACTAGAGATTTTTCTCTGAGAATTTACCTCTGTTATCTTACTCATGGAAGTAAACACAGTGGGCAAGAATCTAATTTCATTTACACTGCCACAAGTCTTGGGGGATACCATGGACGTTAATGGGGCAGTTTATTTGGTTAATTCTAACAGGATTTGGACCAAGCTTTCTAACATTTGCTCAATAAAGATTCCATGATTGTTCCTTGTTAGATGTATAAGCAAAGCTGTTCAGGAGCTCCATCTCTGTCTATTATCTACAACTTTTTATTAGCACATTAGTTCTAAATAATATGTGTTGAATGCTCATGGAAATCCTTTCTGTATTTTGGGTGGTTGTGCAATTTAGCAGCAGCACAGGGTAGAGTTAGTGGGACTTCACATTGAAACAACTAAATACTGGGTTTGGAAAAAATGCATTTATGGACTGCTTACTGAGCGCAGAAATGAGTCACGGTTCCGCCAGCTGGGCACCTTTAGGCTGCACTTTTCCTCTTAGAACAATGTTGCCATAATGTACATTCATGTTTTGAAATTCATTTGCATTGCAAGAATTATACTGAACTTTGTTTTAAATTACAAGTCTGCCAAATTGTCAAAGTGTTCACAGGAACCGAATACCGTTGGCACAGTATGAGCAGATAGCCTGCTACCTTCTGCACTATCTCTGCAAATTTCCCTTCAACCCTGTTAATCACTGCCATTGGTTTATATCACAACCCCATCCAAACTAAAGACTGCTAATTATATTGAATTGTTTAGTCATTTTGCAGACATGGACAAGTCTCCCCCAAAAGCCAAACTGAGACCATGGTATTAATTTATTTTATAAGTTGCATCAGATTTATTTGGCCCCACACAGCCAACCCAGACTGCAGGATAGGGGTGAGAAAAATGTGACCATAGCTTCTGGACAGACTGCTGTATGATGAGAAGTTGTGCATAAATGGATGGCACAGACAGAAATAAGTCCCTTTGTGCTATATCCTGCATGCTGCTGGAAAATCTTGTCCTGCCACCTCATGTGAGGCTACTGGTTGCACAGGAGATCAGTTTCTTGTCATTAGGCTGCCTGGCTTGTATCAGGCTTGGGTGGAATATTGAGGCCAGAGCCAGTAGGAGGCATAGTTGCTGGTGGACTTTGAAACAGTTGTCTGGATTTGTGTGGGAGCGTCTGGACTTTGAGCAGTTGTACAAGCTCTGGCTATGAGTGAGCAATTGCACTTGTGTGGTAAAATTCATTCTTTTGATTCACAGGATTAGAACTTTAGGCCAGTGTGCCACAGTCTCAACCAGGATGCCACAGCCCTTTTAAGAAATGCAGAACTCTCAAACTCTTGGTTCAGAGATGATACCATATATTAGAACAACCAAGGCATAGTAAAAAAATATATATCTTTTTCTGTAAGCTTTTGAGCATGCATGCCCTTCCTCACACTCAGGGAAAATTAAAGATGGTACAAAGTCCCCATAGGTAGAAAATAAACTTCATTTTTGCACAAAGGAAGCTGAAGGTGAAAGTCTGTTCCTCTGGGTCCATGAGAGTGTCTTTTGAGATGCTCTTTGATGTGCAGATAAGGCAGGATTCCTTCCCTGGTGGTATCAGATGGCAGAAGGGCAGGGAGGTGTAGAAATCTTTCTTGTTGTTCAGCAATGAAGCTTAAATACAAAATCGGCTAAAATTTGGCATCTTCCATGTTTCAGGGATGTATTTGGTAGCTGTGTTGGGAGACCACATGTTGGGAAACCAACTACATCCCTCAAAAAATGGAAGATGGCAAATTTCAGCCGATTTTGGAACAGATTTCCACCTTATTTTCTACCTGTGAGGACTTTTGTACCATGTTTAATTTTCCCTGAACCTGAGGAAGGGTGTGTGTGCCCTAAAAGCTTACAGAAAAAGATTTTTTTTTGCAATTTTTTAGTTGGTCTAATAAAAGGTATCCTCTCTGAACCAAGAATTCTAGAGTTCTGCATTTCTTTCTGTCTCAGACCAACACAGCTACCAAATACATCCCTGAAACAATCCTTTCAAGGGTGTCATTAAATATTAGACAGGCAAGGACTTCTTAGGGTGTTACCTTTTATTGGACAAGATTTTGAATGTAAGACGTTCTCTGTCAGGTCTCTGATTATAGGAAGCTAGGTACAGCAAGTTAAGTACAGCATAAGGAAGGGACTCTGAGAAATTCTGAGGTGTAGCCAACACATAATTAGCAAAAGAGAAGCTGATTACTGGGAGATCAAGGCCTATCAAAATGGGGAACAGGAAGTTTAACTTGCCCTTTTACACTGAGGGCTAAGTTACTGTGGTCTATCTTCCACTTACTGTAAGCTAAAAGCATGCAAATGGGCACTTGCCATGGAGGGACTGACACTCGGTAAACAACACCCTCCAGCCCCCGCGCCTTTTTACCCTGCAGTAAATATGTCCAAACCTTCAAGGTCTGAGCAGCATAGAGGAGGAAGGGCGATGGCAAGGTTTTTTCCTTGATCTCAGACTGCACTTAAAAAAAGATCTTGTTTAATTTACAGAGTTAATGAAGTCATGACCTCTTGGCCAGAAGATCATAATTTTTTGTCTCCCTCCCTCATCTCTACAACCCTGTCATTCACAAAAGCAGGATCCACAAGGAAAGACTAGTGCTTTAGGTCAGAAAACCCAGGGGAGCTTTGTGCCTAACTTTCATTATAACGTTCAACAGGATTTAGAAGCCTATGCCCCTCCGCAAATTTGAAAATACCAGCCATGTCTTACAGTTCTATTTAACCTACTACTTTTATTATTGGGGCTAAATGTGGTTGTGATAATTTTTTGCAATCATTGTATCTTTAGATTCGTCTGAGAAATTGTCATGTAAATAGAAAATACATTCAACCCTGATAAATTGTAACTCCACTGGTTTTGCACTTGGGCCAAATTTAGCATAATCTTCACAGGTTTTCCTTGGCCTTTAACTGTATTTCCATTTATTTTTTAAAATGACAAAACGAATGTAGCTGCCTTGGCCAACAGAAAGGCTTTTGGGTAATGTATTGATAATGTAATTCTTGAACTCTATTTTTTTTTTAACACAAAGAGATTATAGAGGCCTTTAATACAGCAAACATAATAGTAAGCCTTCCCTATCTCACTTGAGTAAGTTTTAAAGAAATACAAATGTTCACTGATAAAGTTCAAAAGTGTTTATTTATACATTGCGTTCTAGGAATTTTCTTCCTCCTTTAGGACTATGGTATTGTCTGGTTGCTATCCAAAATAAGGCATTGCTGTTTGCAAGTGTATGTTAGTGGTAAATAACATTTGTTATTGCCTTAGAAAACATTTCCATGTCCTGTTTTGAAAGACATCCATGCTAAGCCCCTAATGTACTAGCCTATGTTGATGATTGTCGAGAGCTGCATTACTGTAAGGGGCAGTTCTGGGAATGCTTGCATCTCAAGGAGCACACTGGTTTTACAACTCATTAGAACAGGGCCAGCAACCTACAGCCTACAGGACAGATCCAGCCTGCAAAGAGATTTTTTCCAGTTCATGAAGCTGAGGGCAGTGGCATCTCGCAGTACACTTTGCAGCAAGGGGAACCAGCAGCAATCACTGGTAAGGGAAACAGTGATAGTGGCCAAGTCGCACATGGCAGCCTGCCTGAGGACCGAGCTGTGTAAATTCAACCCATCATCATTATTAAAGGGTTACTGACCCCTGCACTAGACGGATACATCCAACTACTCCCTTCTGCCTGCATGCATCTGGTTAGCCTTTCTTAAGGAATAACAATAGAGGGGTGCAACAGGACAGATCCTGGGGCAGCCCCTAGTGGCCACGATCCTGCCCTACTCCAGCTCCTTTGTGTACCCTCTCACAGCCTCACCTGCCACGTCTTGATGGAAATGTTCTCTTGTGGAGAGAGGCTGTCCTGGAGTGCTCTTATTGATGATGCCCTAACTTAAATTTAACCTGCTCAGTCCAATCCCAGTCTGCTACCAAAACCTTTCCCAAGTCCTGCCAGCACTGGTCAGGCACACCTTGTTTCCCCAGGAGACCTACCCATGCCTTACAGGCAGTATTCATGGCCCCCAGCCACCCCCATAGTCACATGTGGGCCTCACAGGTATCACTCAGTCACTGTTCTCATGGGGCTTCCCAGCCTTGTCTGTACACTCTGTACCTTGGGCACTACTCTCTTTGTCAGAGCCTCAGCCTTTCTGGCCTTGGCCTCTCTTCTCCCAGTGAGACCCTCAGGTGTGGCCCACAGTGTCAGAGTTTGACTCCTTGAATTCAGTCCCACTGCACCCCCTTCCAGTCTGTGGTTTGCCAGTCCACAGTCTAAAAAGGTTGGGAACCCCTGACATTGTGTCTCCTGGCATCTGCTGCATGGCCTCCAAATCACCCAGTCCTCTGGTTATGTACATAAAACAAGACACAAACAAACTGTTTACAGCTAAAATCAAACTGCTCTAGGTCACTATCCCCCAGCTCTTTATACTCCCCTCTTGGCTGTCTCCTTCCAGCCCTCTAGAGCAGTGTTTCTCAACCTTTTAAGTAGCAAGTACCCCCTAACTTCTGAAAGAGTTAATAAGTACCCCAACACTCAATTTTCCAGGGGATTTTATATTTACAGACTAATATGTCCTATATGCTGGAAGAAGGGCTTATTTATTGTTTATTTAAGGCCATGATATGACAGATGTCTGATCTGGTGTGGATAGGGTTGCCACCTTTTACACCAAGGGTATACAACTCAAATACATACATGGGCTAGAGATGATGTTGCCCAAAGCTAGGAGGGCTGAACCCAGTGCCGTGCAAAGCATGGCACACCAAATTATTACTGGGGGATTTAAAGTGCCATGAGAGAGAGAGAGTGTTGGGGTACCCACATATCCCCTGCCTGGTTCTCACGTACCCTCAGGGGTACATATACCACAGGTTGAGAAACTATGCTTTAGAGAACCCAAAGTGCCTGCAGGTCTGTCCCCTGTAACCTCTTTCTCCTGAAGCACCTCTGCCTGCAGAGTGCGGGGCTGTACTCCTCACTCCAGCGCAGGAGCTGAGCTTGTATCCCCTGAGTACCACCTTCCTAGTCCCGTGGCTCCTCCACAACGTGCAGATGTTTCCTCTTAGCCCAGATAAGCCTCCTGCTCCTGCTGCCCTGCTGTTACCTGGCTGCACAGTCCAATAGAGCTAGCCTTTAGCTTGGCTGCTCTTTCCCTCTCGAAGTGATGGGCAGAGGCCCCGGTTACAGGGATCATGGCCCATCCCTCTTAACATCTTTTCTAACCCTCTTGTGATGGGTAGCACCTCGATGGAGCACCAGAAAAAGGCAGTCCACAAAGCACAGTGGCACCTTGGCACTGCCTAGAGGAGATGAGTGGAAAGGAGGCTTCTTTCTCCCTACCTTTTTACTTGCAACGGATTTAGTCACAACTTTGCCTTTAAGTTAGAACAAGCTGAAATTTAGTGTTAGAACTTGTAGAAAATGACTTGTCTGAGGTATTTATTCGTCCTCTCCTTCACATAACTCTGAGGGAATGCAGGGTGTTTGGTGGTTGTTATAAAGGGGAATTGCTGTCAGCCTAGTGCTTGTCACCATGGTATCTGAGTAAAAAATTACATGGTATCTGAGTGCAGAATGAGGCTAGCATCATTTTAAAAACAAAGCTGATTGAAGTGTTTCAATTCCTTAAATTACACACAAGGAATAAGCATGGCAATTTCTGAAGAAGGGAAGGGAACTTCCTGACTTAGAAAAGGGTGGGGGGTGAGTGGCGAGGTGATAAAGCACCTCTGAGGAAGAAAGAGGAAATGCGGACACTGTCTCCAAGCATGACTGTCCGCAACCTCTCTGGGTCCTAGTTTCCTCATAAAATTGCAGTAATACTTCTTGGCTACTATTGAGGAATGGTGGGGGTCTTATTTCATTGTTTGCAAAGCATTTTGAGCCACTAACTTTATAAGCATTTACCATGTGCACAGTGATGTAAATTCGCAAAACCAATGGAGGTCTTGTCCACACTTTGGTGCATGTCATGGCTATCAGGTGCATGACAGTCTAGATGTTTAGAGTTCAAGGAATGTAAGGCCAAAAGGGATCACTTAGTATGACTGCTCCACAGTACAGGGCATAGCATTTTAACCAATAACAAGTAATTGCTGACCCTGGTTGAGCTAGACCATTTTGTAAAAAAGGCATCTACTTCAGCACACATCCTGTCAACTGTTAGGCTATCCTACTCACATAGGGCTATCCTGCCCACATGGGGAAGTGCTTTTCCAAGTCCATTTCCTTTCCCAAGGACACACTATCATTTCAACCCAGAACTCACAAGTAGCAGAGAACAAAGCAATTCCCCTGAACAGAAAAGACTGAAATCCCAAAGAGCCTTGGCCTCAGTCAATGCTGGGCACACCTGTACCTGAAATCTCCTACTGGATCCTGTGACAAACAAGTAAACTGTAGCATAACTGGAGGAGGCATGAGTGGGACAACAGCCCCAGGTGCTGCCTTTATCAAGGCATACAGAAATAACCAACACCACAGCAGCAGCTGACTGCACCTTCGTGATCAGCACCGCAGCAGCCCAATGCTGCCCCATGCACTGCAGCTACCCCTTCCTGTTCCCCTGACGGTTATACCCCAACACGTCCCAGTATCTCAGTGCTTCTTCAAATCTCTGAGTGATCCTGGGAGATTCTCCATCCCCAAATAACTCTACCCCACAAGGAGCACACTTCACCAGTGAATATTGTGAGACCAGAGGTGTTCATAGGAGGCCTGCGGGCCTATTTCTGCATTTGGCCAGTTGATCCCTTCCTTCTCATTTTCTGGGAAGCAGAGGCCAGGTCTTTCCCTTTGGCCTTTTTGTGGCAGTGATGGATTTCTTTTTTCTCTTCTGTCTGGCTAGGGCCAAGAAGGCAGAATTGGAAAGCCTGGCCAGCTCCAGGCAAATAGAGGTGTTTATAGCTAAACATCACCTTTTAGTTGCTGGCAGTAACAGAAAAGCAATCAGCATTTCTCAAAATAACTGTTGTAACTTTACGTTAAAGATAATTCTTTCTCCACAAAGTCTCATTGCTTTTGTTGTTCAGTCCTTTGTGCCCTTTATTACAGAGATTATTGCTTTCTAATATAGGTTCCTCAGAGCACCTACAAACCTCCAAAGGAAAAACGGCATCTAGAGGAAATCAAACGCCAAAACCGCCAAAAAGCAGAAGTAAGTGCAATGGGATCTCCTAGTAATCCTTCCTTCCTCCATCCACATGCTGTAAGACTCATTGCAGTTATTATGGCTGTAGGGTACTGTCCAGGGCAATCTTGCTTCTGCAGCTGCTGACCCAGGTACCCTGCCCTGAAGCCATGAAGGTCCCTCTCTCTAAAAATCAGTCTCTTCCCTCACTCAAACTCTGTCTTCTCTATTCTGTTTTAAGCTCTCTGGAGCAGAGAGTTTCCTCCCTAATACAAAAACGAGCTATAATATTAGGAATGCTGCTATTTTGAATGAAACCATGGCATAATGTGGCTGGTCAGTGTTGGCCTTTCACTGGGTTGGAATCATTCACTTATTGTAACCTCAGCGCTCAGTTTTGCCCAATGACTGAATCAACTTTGTGAAGGCACCCAGGGCATGGAGATGTCACAGAAGCTCCCACATGCTTCCTACCTCACTAACAACTCTCACCCTCCACCCAGGCCTGGCTGCTGTGCTAAGGCAGTACTGAAGGGAAAGTGTTGTGATGATCCATTTGGAGATACTCCACACTGCTACTCCTCTGCCCCTGCCTTAGGATGCTACTTCCCACTGCTCCTACTTTCCCCATCACAAGGGTCAAAGCTATTTTCCTTACTTATGTAGTGAAGCCTGTGTGGGTTTTCCTACCATACATTTTTGCTTTTCCTATCTCCATTAGGGGAAGAAGAGGTGCTGTTCCTCTGAGCCCTGCTTGCCTTCTTCAGCCATGTGGCAGGGGAATCAGTACTAGGGTGATTTTCCTGGCTCTGTGGAGAGAAACATCCCTCGGAGAAAAGCTGCTCCTTCATTTCCACTGCAGATATTTGATGCATTGCCTAACAATTACAGCTTAGAAGCCAATGTTACAGTTTTGTGTGTGCTCCCTGAGACAAATAGAGAGCATCCCCAAGTACTGGCTCCCCTGCAGTGCATGATGTTGCCTAGACCTGGGAACTTCTCCCCAGAGAGGGTTATGAGAGGAAGAATTTGGTATGAATGTACCAACCAGAAGAACATGTGGTAGAAGGGCAGGCTTGTGGGGGAGGCCTGGGAAGTACCCTCACACAAGCAAACACTTGGTTACATGCATTGATACTGATTTTGAAAAAAATCCTGGTAAATAAGTTAGCTCCTATTAGATTTAAGGCAGATTGCTGTTGTCTACTTCTTGGAAGAAATTAATTACATACCAACTCCCACTCTCTTCTCCCCAAACTGCAATCGCTGTATGCAGGTGTTATATAAAAGTTATGTGATTGAACGTTGTTTTATCTGTATGTTTCCACCTCCACTCTACCAGTGCCTTGCTCTAGTTTTGCTGCCTGGTACAAAACAATTCATCATTGTATTGGCCTCTCTGTGTCCTTGTGTAAGATGCATTTGGTTCTTTTCCCAAGCCGTAGTACATGCTGAACTGCCCATGTTGTTTCTTTAGGGCAAGCTTTACCTTTGTCCTTCCTTTTGCTGCCCCATTTAATTACTGGGCTCTTGGTGTTTCTTTAAGAGACTTCACTTTCCAGTAACATTGCTTTATTTCGTACCCTTTTGTCATTTCTGCATTGTACAGAACGTGCCTCTGCATCTGCATGCCAACTTGTGTTCCAGTCCCACTACATGGAGGGATTGGAAAGAGAAAGAAGCAAAGCACAGTATCAGTATTGTCAAAAATCCATGATAACTGTAAAATCACTTAACTAGCAGCCACATTCCCTAGCAAAGCAGATGTGTGAATGCAAGCTACACAAAGCAGAGCCACAGCCAAAAGTGAAGCTGCAATAGCAGCAAATTTTGTCGCCTCTAAAGTGGCATAAAAGGCATCCAAAGCATTCATAAAGGTCAGTTACCAGACTATTCACTAAATGAGCTGTAATTGTGGTTCCTGAAAAGAAAAATGCCTTCAGAAACGTTGCTTGTTCCTAAGTAGAGTTGCAAATATAATAGCTGACATTGACAGTAACATGTGTCAGCAACTGTAGAAAAGGGTGAAAGCATCAGAGGCTTCTTTCTGTACATTTTATGATAGTGCTGGTGCCACACACCCAGCTACTGTCCAGCTTAACATCAGCACTCTGAAAGCCAATTCTTCCTAGGCTGCAATTTACAAAGAAAATGGAATTGTCCAAAGACTAGCAAAATGGGGCACTTAGTAAAAGGAGGAACAACTCATTTATATGCTTCATGGAGCAGTCTAGACTCTAGACCTTTCTTCAGCCTCCTCAAGAGCAGAAAATCATTTTGCTTGTCACGTGAACACAAATCTGGTAATTAGGTGTCACTGGTAATGATGAGGCTCTCCATTGAAGTTTTTCTGTGAGCTTTGCATGGGCAGACCCTTACACTGGAGCTCTGTACAGAGGTCCACAAAAGTGGAGTTCGTTGCAGAATCAGGGGTTTAAAGCATGTCTCTGACCAAGGGTGAAAATTCATGTAAATGGTAATTCCAGACTCCATCCAGTGAAAGCAGAGTAATAGAATAATAGAAAATTAGGGTTGGAAAGGACCTCAGGAGGTCACATCTAGTCCAACCCCCTGCTCAAAGCAGGACCATCCCCTACTAGATCATTCCAGCCAGGACTTTGTTGAGTAGGGCCTTAAAAACCTCCAAGAATGGAGATCCCACCACCTCTCTAGGTAACCCATTTTAGTGCTTTATCACCCTCCTAGTGAGAGACTTTTTCCTAATATCCAGCCTAAACCTCCCTTGCTGCAACTTGAGACCATTGCTCCTTGTTTTGTCATCTGTCACCACTGATAATAGTCTAGCTCCATCCTCTTTGTAACCACCCTTCAGGTAGTTAAAGGCTGCTGTCAATGCCGCCCCCTCCCCTGCCCCCCAGTCTTGTCTTCTGCAGACTAAATTAACCCAGTTCCCTCAGCCTCATCTCAGAAGTCATGTCCCCCAGCCTCCTCACCATGTTGCTGTCTGCTGGACTCTCTCCAACTTGTTTACATCTTTTATGTAGTGGGGAGCCTAAAACTGGACACACTACTCCAGATGTGGCCTTACCAGTGCAGAATAGAGGAGAATAATTACTTCCTCAGTCTGCTGGCAACTCTTCTACTAATGCAGTCCAATATGCCGTTAGCCTTCTTGGCAACAAGGATACCCTGCTGACCCTTATCCAGCTTATTGTCCACTGTAACCCCCATGTCCTTTTCTGGACAGCTGCAGCTTAGCCAGTCTGTCCCCGGGCTGTAGCAGTGCATGGGATTCTTCCGTCCTATGTGCAAGACTTTATACTTGTCCTTGTTGAACCTCATGAGATTCCTTTTGACACAAGCCTCCAATTTATCTAGGTCATCCTAAATCCTAGCCCTACCCTCCAGTGTATCTACTATTCCTCCCCAACTTTGTGTCATCCACAAACTTGCTGAGGGTGCAATCCATCCCATCTTCCAGATCTTTAATGAAGATATCGAACAAAACTGGCCCCAGGACCAACCCCAGGGGCACTCCACTTGATATCAGCTGCCAGCTAGATGTTGAGCCATCAGTAACTACCTGCTGAACCTGACAATCCAGGCAGCTTTCTATCCACCTTAAAGTCCATTCATCCAACCCATACTTCCTCAGCTTGCTTGCAAGATTGCTGTGAGAGACTGTATCAAAAGCCTTGCTAAAGTCAAGGTATATTATGTCCGCTGCTTTTACCGTATCCCGTTATCTCATAGAAAACAATCAGGTTGGTCAAGCATGACATCCACACTGACTGTTCCTAATCATCTTCTCCTCCAAGTGCTTAGAAATGAATTCTTTGAGGATCTGCTCCATGAATTTTCCAGGGACTGAGGTGAAGGTGACTGGTCTGTAGTTCCCTGATGCACCAGCCCATGTAAATGTGAAGTCCTTTAATTCACAATAAAAATAGAGGTTCTTAAGTTCCACAATGAAGATTTAAAATGGCCTTTTTTAAATACAATGTTTTATTTTTTTTCAGCATCTGGTGCTGGAAGCCAATGTTAACAAGTTCAAGTGTGCATTCTCCAAGCTTGATAAAAGAGAGGTAGGTTAAAAAACATTTGTAAATAAAAATCAATAAAATCCTTTCTGAGCACCAAGAAGATTCTCATTGTTCTTTGGGTTGAAATGATGCTACTATCACTTTATTTAAACCTTGAGAATGGAGTTTACCTAACACAGAGATCCTGGAGTACTTCAGTGCTCTCTCCCACCCTGAAACTCCCAGCCTGCTTTTAATTCTACTCCAGCCGCTTTTCTGGCCATTCTAGCTGCTCTCCCTTCACCCATTAAGGGACTTTTCCATTCTTTTGAAACACCACAGCTGAGTAGAAGCAGCCGCAGAATTCTTGGTTTGATTATATGATTCCTGATTCAGAGGTATAAATCATGCCCTTGATCATTGTAGTATCACATCTACATACCATTTATACTGTACTCATCACTATGGTTTCCAAGCACTTTCAATTGAGCCTCTGTAGCTAATAGCATAGAATGCAATTCCCTGTCATCAGAATTCCACATATAGCAAATAATTTCAGGAGATTTCCTTTGACGTAATTCATTGTCTCCACAAACATTTGCATTCAAATTAAGAACAGGCTGTGTTTATGGTATTTAGGTAGCATTCCAGAGTCCACATTTCTTTACCAAGCTTGCTTTTTTATTTAATTATTTTAGCCATTTCAATACATTTCCCGGTAATTAAGTAATCTTTGCAATGCCTTTTCTCAAGACCTTATTCTGCAATTATTAAGTATGCAGAAGTCTCAGAGTTTGGGGTGCATAACAGATTTCAAAGATGCAATGTTTGCAGGATCTTATCCCAGGTGATAACATTTGCTATTCTAAAGGGAGTAATATTTCAGGTACAATTTGTGATATCTTTAATAAAGACATTTTTTCTTAGTATTTGAAATTGATATTTCTGAAGCAAAAGAAAATAAATGTTGGATGACTTGCAGAATGCATCTGAGGTTAAGAATAAACCAGAATTCCAGGCTCAAAAGATCCAAGGCAAGGTAAGTAACATTTCAAAATGATAAATGTTAGGATTGAATACTGTAGCTTGAAAATCATAGGGGCAGAATTAGTACTAGTCCAAAAAGGCACAATTCTAATGCCATCAGTAGCCCTACCTTAGGTGGTGATGGCATTAAAGTGACTTAAAACCTTCACTTCTATGTCACTAGTTCAAATCCAGATCCATCAGAGAGCTATAACCATTTTAACAGCTTCCTTACATAAGATGGACAAATGTGATTGTCTGTCTAGCTTCCCTTAAACATGCACTGAAGTCATAAAATCCATTATACTCATAGCCTTTGTTTTAGAAGTTTTGTGAAGAATTAAGACCCAGTTCCCTTCTCACTCTGAAGAGAAATAAGCACCTATGGAAACATTTACAACATACACACTTTTACAAACACACACATTTACAACATACAAACACAAAACCTACAGTATTTTTCTGTCTGAGAAGGACAGAAAACTTTTGTCTGAGAAGTATGATATATAATCTAAAACATTTAAATGTATCAGTGTGCATATTGTTATTTAAACTGTCTGCTTCCATTCCATAAACTAAAAATATGAATCTAGTGTCCTATTAAAGTGGTCAGGTACACTTTTAATTTTTTCAGGTACCTTTTTCCAATAACTCAGTCACATTTATCTCATCTAAACACATTTGCCTTGAAGGTTAGTTACATGATTTTCATGGGACTACTATTACTTTCATAGATGAGATAAGGTTAGTGTTTACAAGTCTTAAATGTAGTCTAAACTCTCCTCACCCTCCCTCCTGCTAGTCCTTTCCCAAAACATAATTGAGAAAATCTAGGAAAACTGTCTCTCCAACATACTAGTAAGCAGGTCACGAACCCCTTCTCAAAGAAAATCAAATTATATAAATTTTAAGCAGATTAAGGTCAGTTTACAATTTTCCTACATTCATTTACCTTTGAGTTAGAACAGCCATTGTACAATAAGCACATTTTCTCATTTCAGTCAGGCACCTTTATGATGTGCAGCCAAAAATTATTTACCACTGCTGTTATAAAATCTTTATTCTTTTTTCCCCATGCTGGCTGTGTGACAGTAAGTGCCTCATTACTTTGACTCGGCCTGCATAGTGCTCATATGAGGTCTTGCTCCCTACATATTTATTGGTTTAGGTAAGAAATAGCATGTTCATTAGGCAGAAATTTTGAATTATTTTTTCCACAGGCATTAGCATGGTTTGCATGTTGTCATATTGCTTCCATTTTTCCGTGGTTGAAAAGAGGGAAGGAATCACATGACCAAAAAGAATAAAGTGAAATTCAGATAGCACCGATAAAAGATAGCGCTGGTAACATAAGACGTTGACGATTCCATTCAGATTCTTTCTTTGTACTTTCTGTCACATATCTTGTGGGTCCTGGCAGTTTAACTGCATTTTATTTAACCATATTTCTTTTTAATAAAATGAAATAGGGAGTTTCCAAGTGAAAATTAGCCCTATAATAATTTCAGTTAGGGATCTTGGCCACTTTTCTATACAATTATAAAACATGAAAGGAGAATGAACAAGCGATTTACAAAAGCATCAAAGTATCCACATATTTCAAGGAAAAGTTTCAGTTTAGAGCCAGTACACTATAAAAAAAAGATGGAGGGAGAGCATATACACGATGCAGACACATAGAGAAAGGATAGAAGATGGACCAAAAAAAGGGGAAAAAAAAGAAGAGTGAGAACACAAGATGCTGAAAAAACTGAAGGCTGATGAAGGTAAAAAATAGAAAGGACGTTTAATGTTGTCTCCTCTTCCACACTTTGGGAGTGCTCACTTATTGCATTAAGAAGCAGGTTGGTAAATACATTTCATAGGTATGCTTATCTAGTTTCCCCCCTTATGTAGAAACATTATACTATTCACCTCCACTTACTGAATTTCCAAACTACATGGGTGATTGTTACTAACTTCACTTAATTCAGTACTGTTGTCTGTATTTTATGTTATTCAAATTATATTTGGGCCCATTTGTGTGTAGCTGTAAAGCTGATGGATCTGGCTTTCTGAAGACTCTACTTGTGTCAGAGCTATCCCTGGCTGGCATAGTGCCTGCTCCACTCCCTCTCTCAGTACCAGGAGTTATCTGGTAATCGCTCCTCTGGCAATACCTGCTCTGAAGAGGGATGGTGAAGCAGCCACAGGATTTAGTCTCAGCTGTCCAGTATCTCTGTCTGCAGCACTGAAAGTCAATGAAATCTGTACTTCCTTTTATCCATATAGAAGTACCATTTTGTAGAAGCATATTAAGATTCAGTCAATTCATAGTTGCAAATAATTTTTTGAGATCCTCTAATGAAAGGTACTGCATATGACTGACTTGGATATTGGTCTGAGGTTCCTTCTTTTCAGTTCATCCAGAGGTGGGCACACAAAAAGTTTTGTGTTGGAAGTGGGTTGTATATTTTTTCCAAATCAGCTCCTAGTGCAATGTTTCCGTATGTAGGAATAAGTGAACTATTAAAAAAATTAAAAAGAAGTGAACACATTATATAGGATAGGACATGGTCCAAAAGTGATTACAAACTTATAATCTACTTGAGGGACCTTACTGATGTCTTAAGCAGCTCAAGTGGTTTATGAACAGCATGCAATTTCATTGCAAATGTCAGATTACTGCTTGGAGCAAATGTATTCCTTGTCTTGAAGGTGATTGAAAGTGATTGAATTACAGAGAACTGATTTATATAACCTCTTGAAATGGTGCTGTACACTATTTTATGATTTACATGGCTAACTATAATATATAAACTCATTTTCCTGACAGATTGACAATGTACCTATTAAATTAAATGCAGCAGCGATCTTAAGAGAGGGTGCCCTCTACCAGCGGAAAATGGAACAAGAGCTCAACAGGTACATACTGTAAATAATATTTTCCAGGTCCATTTTATACATCCCTTGATATTGTAAAGAGTACAATACAAGAGGTTAAGTAAAATCTAATTAAGCTAATATAGTGCATTTTGTGTAAAGCTTTATGAAAATGTTCTAACAACATGCATGATTAATAATGAACAGATTGGAATGAAATTTAACGTCTACACTGAATTGTCAAGGAATTATTTCATTTTATTGTAAATATAGTACAGTGTGTCTATCTTCTAATTCCAGCTAGTGCCCACTTGTACATTCCTGTTTTATATATACAAACACCTTTTTCTGGGTAAATAGTTACACAGATACACATCCAGACATGCGTAACAGATGTATACTTATAGGCTATATATGCACGACCATTAATATTAAGACAAATTCATCTCCATTTCCATCAGTACAATTACATCTGACCTCAGTGTGGTCTATTGCACTTAGAATTTCCTAGTCAAACTTTTATTTTTATACACACACACTTATTTCCATTATAATAAAAGAGTCTGGGTGTGCATTATTTAAAAGCCTTTGTTTCAACTGACCCATTAATTGTTGGGGTAATGGAGAAGAGAGTGACTGCTGAATAAACAATGCAAGTTGTGTTCTTTCACTTGAAGTATAGAAGTTAACAATAGTAATTTCAACAGAGTTAAAAGCTATAAAATGTTATGTTGAGTTATTATTACAAATCATCCACCCAGACTAGCAGGCTGATCACTAAACATTAGTAACCTCTTAAGAAGCATCTGACCTCCAAAAAGGTTCTGGGGTAAACATGCTGAATATAAGGTTTAAACTCATACCTGTCAAATATCCCTCGTTTTGAAGGATGTCACTCATTTTAATCCAAAGTCCACCTGTGTTCCATATAAATCTAGCAGCCCATCCTTATTACAGTTGAGTATAATGAAATCTGGGCCACTGAGTGAGTGCTGTCTGCTAGGGGTCAGTCCTTCAACATTAAGAGTCCTGCTTCAATAATGTGTTTGGTGTCATTCATTTTTTATATTTGTCACACATTCTGTTTCCATTTGCTGCTAGATTCTAGCCTGCTGTCATTCCTTGTAGCTCCACAGTGGAGCTACATTGATAGACATAAGCTGAGGAACTGACCTTTGGGCCCTGGCAGATTGAAAAGTATGAGTCTCAGGAATTTATTCTGAGTTAATTTGTCACTCATTGGACACGTCTACATGAGACGTTTACTGCAGTTGCCTAATTAGCTCCACAGTAAACATCTTGCATCTACACATGCGGTGCTACTAAGTCGCAGAAAACTAAACTTTGCAGCAGGGTAGTATTTGTAAATACAAGTACTATCCTACTGTGGAGTTATTTACTTTGCAAACGCCTACCTGGGAGCAAATTGTGCCTGATCAGCCCAACCAGCAAGGGACCACACTCCTGCTTACAGCCTAGCCACGTGACTCGGCAGCTGCAGTAGCCTCGTAGCACAGCCAGCTCCTCCATCACCCAACGCAACTACCTGCTATTTGGGCCTAACCCCATCCCCACTCCTGTGCCCTCTTCCAGCCTGGGGCTGCCCCCCAGATGCCAGTGCCACACTATCACCACCAGCCAGATCACAGGGCTGACCCCCCGGGCCCTCTGCCAGTCCAGGGCTGGTACCTAGGCAGCTGCAGTCAGAGCCTGGAGCTTCCCCTGACGGCTGCAGGGGAGCAGAGCAGGGCAGGAGCAGCCCTGGCCTAAACTTCTCCTCCCTGGCTCAATTTGCTGCTGTCCTGGGCACACATGTAGACGCTGTGCCTGGGAGTGGTTTGCTGCAGTGCAATTTGCCCCATAGTTTATTCAGTCACATTAATTGCACGTGTAGATGCACTGTTCTGTTTCCGCATCATGAGTATATGCTATGTGAATCCAAAGGGTTTTTTTGCAGCATATAAAATTAAGTTCTCATCCTGGCACCCCCTCATAGTCAGAGCCTGGGGCTGGTGCCCTGCTCTTCCCCCTCCACAATTTTACTACTGTGCTCCTTGTGTGCATAATGGTTAGCAGCACACAATGCATCCTCCAATTTGAGAGCAATAACAAGTTGCAGCTCAGTGTGCACTGGTGCCCTTTTCCAAGGCTCCAAGCCAGTCTTCCTTCACATCAGGATTGGTATGGTGTCTTTGGGCCTGTGTAGACAAAACAGGGGTCCTAAATTGAAATGGTGGGTTTTAAAAAACACCTCTTCAATTTAGGGCTGATTAAACCCATGTGTTGTATACACACCCTGCTGACTTACCTGTCTCTCCAGCGGGGAGGGGAGGTTGAGCTTCTGGCAGGCAGAGCAGTCTCTGGATTGCGGGGGAGGGGGCTGGGGCTTCCCTCCACAGCAGCAGTGCCGGTGCCTCCCCTGCAGCATGTACCCGCAGGTACCCAGCTCAAGCAGTCCCAGAGGGCACCGCAGCTGCAGAGGGAAGCACTGGGCCCCCACACAGCTCAGGCAGGCAGGCTTAGGGGGAGGGGGATCAGACTCACTGCTTTTCTTGAAGGAGTTTTTATTTGCTGTGCCCCAAGTCATTTAAGGCGCATTATGCCGCCAAATTTCCTACAGCAGCTGGAATTAATGCACAATACACCGCCAAGGCATGCAAACACCAACATCATCAAAGCAGTGCAAAAGCATTTAGCCTGCTTTAAAGTGTCATGCACACATACCTCTCGTTTCGCCTACACACAGCCTTTACTCTTGGTTTGGCTCTGCTTTCCTTTCTCAGTCCAACATAAACAATAAGGACAAGGTCTTGCCCAGTAGCTTGAAGACCTCATTGTCTCAGTGCAATGATGTTATAGTTGGTCTTAACTGCCATAATGCAGAATGACAGAATTAATAGAAAAAACTCTCCCAACAGGCAAAGTTTCATATCAGTGCTCTTTTAAAACTACCATCCAATTCAAAGAAAAGTGCTCAAGAGGTTGTAGAAAGACACCATTGCAATTATTCAGGTTTGTAAGCAAATGAAGTTCCTGCCTTGCTCTGAGTCAAACATCCCTGTATACATACATGGGGTCTGATTCTCCTCATGCTTATCTATGATGAAAAACAAAAATAACTCCTGAATCCCCACTAGCATAGGCAGGTCTAAGCAATAGGAGAACTAAGTTCATTGTGCATAGATAAAATTTATCCTCTTCTTGGGATTGAGTGTTATTGGTAGCTCCAGTGCCACATATGCGTACATGAACACACTGTCTTCTGCCCTTGGTATTCCTACTCTCTGTTTGCAGAGCCACCTGTGTCCCAGCCTCTTGTTCTTCCTACATTTTGGGAAATGCTCCTACACTTCTGGCTGAAGTTAACATGCACTTGCTCAGTGATCCAGCAATAATGGCCTTGATTCTTCAGGCAAAGATCAACACCTAACCTCAGAACCAGCAATAAGTGTTCTGCAGATCAAAAGACTTCTCCTCCGTACAGAATCCTGTTTCTTTCCTATTGACAGAATTGAAAGTTTGCTGCAAGGGGCCCGTGACCCATCTGAATTCTTGGAGTGGCAAAAGCAGATGCGCAAAAAAGATTTGGAAGAACAGCTGGCTGAGATTGAGTGTAGAAGGCTTCAAGGGAAACTGAGTCATGAGGAGGCAGTTCTTGCACGCCAGAATGTAATTCAGGAAAACAAAAAGAAGGCTGACCTAATGAGAGAAGAGGTAATGGAGATTATAGAATGGCTCAGACATGGGTTTCCTATTGATATGGAGGCTTTTATGATATCAAGATACAGAATTTAAATCAAAACTGAGTATCTCTACATGAGACGGTACTGCGCAGTTGTTACTGTGCATTTATTTAGTACTTGTATTAGCAACTACTAAATAAATGTGCAGTAACTGGAGTTACGGTGCAGTAGTGCTGGCGAATATCTTCAGGTGATATTCTACACATGCGTTTAGTTCAGGTGATTAGCACTCTGTGCTGTGAGGTGCTACTGCACAGTATTTTTTTGCTACTCTGCAGTCAGCATCTCATGTAGACATGCCCACTTTTTATTACTTTAACAGCAGATTGCAGCTAATGCAAGAATCTCATGCCTTAAATCACATCAACAGAACTTGTAGTATATTTGAAATAAATGGTTTAAAGTAACGGTGACCAGCCTTCTGGTCCTGGGACCAGATAAGTAGCATGGGGCCAGTCTAAAGGTCAGCTTCCATCTGAGATTGGCATGTGAAGTTGGTCCATGGGTGCAATCCAGTGTGCTAGCCTGACTCCTAGGTAGGAGCCCACAATTGGGAGTTGAGCACCACTGGTGTAAAGTAACTAAGTGCAGATACTTAGCTTTAGATGCATTTGCTTTGAGTATAATCATTATGTGGGTAACTGCATTACTGTGTTAGAATGGAATCAAGGCAAGTAAATCTGAAAAGGTCTGCCCTGCTCATCTTATTTGCTTTCTGGGTTATATGGAGCCTCTTCACTGGGGAAGCCCAATGACAGAACATGCATTAAACAAACAGCTATTTCAAGAAATAAATACATTTCCAAGTGCGCAGTTTTTTAGGCTAAAAAACACCTCTCTTCTCCCAAACACATGTAACCAAGAACTAAGAGCTGCATTACAGAAATGCAGTGCAGGCTCATAGCTAAAACCAGGGTTGTGTCAGGCTGTACTGTTCTCAGTACAGCAGGACCAGTGCACAGGGCAGCTCCTTATCTGCTCTTAGAAGAAACTGGGAGAAAGCCCAAGGACATGGTGAAAAGGAACATCCTGTCCTTAGTGCTTTCTCTCTGGCCTTCTGAACAGCCTGTTTCTTGTTTCCCTGGCTATTGAGGTTGCTGTAGCCCTGGAGCTCCATCAAACTTTACAAGTTGCTATAACAGAGGCAGAAGCAGGTCCCCTGAATTGGGATTCCTCTTCTGTCCCCCCACAACATATGTGTTACTTGTGGAGGTGAACATCTGGCAAAACCAGTATCCTTCCACCGTTTAAATGGTTTGAAGCATAAAAACTGTCAGAAGCTTTACTGACTTGTTATTTGCTTGGGGTTTAGATAGGGGAACTGATGTGCCAGTATGCAGAGAGACGCCTTCAGGAACAGAAGGAAATGAGAGAGTTGGTGGAACAAGTGGTAGAAGGACACAAGAACGTGAAGCAAGCAAAAATGAAGCTCCAGAAATATAAACGGCAAATAGGTATTCATATTGCAAAAATGATAGCAGACCATGCTGCTCTTGATTTCTTCTCAATTTCAACACATGACTCCTAGTTTTGTTAGAAAGGAGAGGAGAGGAGAAAAATTCTAGAATACGTATCCCTACACTCCATTATAAGCTGTACAGTATAGTATACAATACAGGCAGTCCTCAGACTTAAGACACAATTGGTTCCTGAAAACTGTGTCTTAAGTCGAAACATTGCAACTCAGAACCAATTTTCTCATACAAAACAATGTTATAAATGGGAGATTGGTTCCTGAACCATGGCCCAATACCCTATTTTCACCAAAAATACCCTAGAATTTTGTACTCAATCAATTATAGATGAGTAATATAGCTACATTAATGTATTTATATTGTAAATAGCAATCATATTGATTTGGAAGGACTTATTCGAGGTGACTTTGCTGGACTTTTTGAAAGGCTCTTGGTTGGACTTTTCGAAGGATTCTTGGCTGGAGTCTTCTCAGGAGTCTCACCTGCAGGTTTTTCTGGAGTCTTGTCTGCTTTCTTAAAGAAAATGTTCAAGGAAGTTTGGACAGATGTTCTCCAGGGAGATGAGCGACTCAGTGAACTTGTTCGCTGGCATGGCATTGCATCAGATCAAGTGTTGTAAGTCGAAACTGGCGTTGTAAAGTTGAAACGGGGTGTCAATTTATAAATGTTGTAAGTGCGAAACGTTGTAACTTGAACTGTTGTAAGTTGAGGACTGCCTGTATACAAATAAGCAACTCCAAGAGCTGCTCTAATTAAAGCGCCCTTAGCATCTTATGTATCTTATGTCCCCACACTTCAAAATGGCACCAGGAGCACTTTATCTAAAACTCATGAATGCCATTTTGAAGCGCAGAGATGCTGATACATGAGATGCAGAGGTCGGTTGGCTGGAGTGCACTAATTAGCCTCTTCCAGCAGACTCGATTAATCAAGTCTGCTCCGGCGCACTGTAATTACAGCACGTTGGAGCAGCCTCCCAGTTTGTGTACAGGCACCCATGAAGGCTGGGCAGGAGGCTGGTCCATCCTTCTCCCCAGGGACTTGCATGGTGCTTACATTATCACAAAGCTGTAATAACATTCAGTGGAGTAATAGACAGCCTCTAACATTGAGAGCTGAGAAGTGCAGAAGGTAAGATCTCACTAGAAAAAAAATTCTCCTCTGTAAGGAATTTTCATTATTTTGCTTTCTAAGAGATTACTCACAATACAGTCTCTAGAGCATCTTGGAAGGCTAGCAATATTTGCTTCTGTATAGGAGCTGTATAACTAAATACTAAATAGTATGCATTTCCCTGCATTTTGGTCTTTTCAGTCTAAATTAGAAAATAAATTACTAAATACTAATTTAATGTGTCAACCCTAAACAAACTAATGTATATTTTAGCTGTGAGCTTTATAAGTTTCATAGAATCACAGATATTAGAGTCAGAAAGTACTGGTAATTATTTGTTTTTTCTAATCATTTCTCCCACCAATGAAAGATTGTTCCCTGAAGTATATACAGATTGGTATTATTATTGTCATTACTGATGTGTGAAAGACATTCAAAGGATACTTCCTACAGCAACTAGCTAACATATGTTAGTTGATTCTTTTAGTTCAGGAAGTGTCCGAAGAGAGCCGGGAACTTCTTCGTCAAGCTTTGGAAGAAGCAGAGGAAAAGCTTAGAAAAAGATATGAATTGATTCAACAGATCCGAGCCATTGAATCTTTACCACTCTTTAGGAACAAGTTTGTTGATTTAACCCAGGTAAGATCAGAGTGAAAAATAATCATCTTACAGTCAAGTGTTTATTGTATATGTTTCACACATGCATGTTAATGACCATATTTACTTGAATCCAAGATGAGGTTTCTTTCCCCATTCAACATTGGGGGTGGGGTAAGGGAGGGAGAAAGCCTTATCTTTAATTTGAGTACCAGCCCCAGGTAGACAGCAGCTATGGCTGTGGCCTTGATCCAGCCCTGGGGCTGGAGCCAGAGCCACTGCTGATTGCCCTGGGGCTGGAGCCAGAGCCAGAGCCACTGCTGCCAGAGCCTGACCACAGCTACAGGAACTTCACCCTCAAGTTTCACAAGTAAATGCCACAGCTCCACACCGCTGGGGCCGGGGCCACTGATACCACTTCTGCCAGATGGGGCTGAAGCCAGAACCACCATTGCTTGCTGTCCAGGCCCAAGGCCAGAGCTGCTGT
>NW_017728948.1:15562705-15586078 GCF_001723895.1 Crocodylus porosus
TGTTCAAGGAAGTTTGGACAGATGTTCTCCAGGGAGATGAGCGACTCAGTGAACTTGTTCGCTGGCATGGCATTGCATCAGATCAAGTGTTGTAAGTCGAAACTGGCGTTGTAAAGTTGAAACGGGGTGTCAATTTATAAATGTTGTAAGTGCGAAACGTTGTAACTTGAACTGTTGTAAGTTGAGGACTGCCTGTATACAAATAAGCAACTCCAAGAGCTGCTCTAATTAAAGCGCCCTTAGCATCTTATGTATCTTATGTCCCCACACTTCAAAATGGCACCAGGAGCACTTTATCTAAAACTCATGAATGCCATTTTGAAGCGCAGAGATGCTGATACATGAGATGCAGAGGTCGGTTGGCTGGAGTGCACTAATTAGCCTCTTCCAGCAGACTCGATTAATCAAGTCTGCTCCGGCGCACTGTAATTACAGCACGTTGGAGCAGCCTCCCAGTTTGTGTACAGGCACCCATGAAGGCTGGGCAGGAGGCTGGTCCATCCTTCTCCCCAGGGACTTGCATGGTGCTTACATTATCACAAAGCTGTAATAACATTCAGTGGAGTAATAGACAGCCTCTAACATTGAGAGCTGAGAAGTGCAGAAGGTAAGATCTCACTAGAAAAAAAATTCTCCTCTGTAAGGAATTTTCATTATTTTGCTTTCTAAGAGATTACTCACAATACAGTCTCTAGAGCATCTTGGAAGGCTAGCAATATTTGCTTCTGTATAGGAGCTGTATAACTAAATACTAAATAGTATGCATTTCCCTGCATTTTGGTCTTTTCAGTCTAAATTAGAAAATAAATTACTAAATACTAATTTAATGTGTCAACCCTAAACAAACTAATGTATATTTTAGCTGTGAGCTTTATAAGTTTCATAGAATCACAGATATTAGAGTCAGAAAGTACTGGTAATTATTTGTTTTTTCTAATCATTTCTCCCACCAATGAAAGATTGTTCCCTGAAGTATATACAGATTGGTATTATTATTGTCATTACTGATGTGTGAAAGACATTCAAAGGATACTTCCTACAGCAACTAGCTAACATATGTTAGTTGATTCTTTTAGTTCAGGAAGTGTCCGAAGAGAGCCGGGAACTTCTTCGTCAAGCTTTGGAAGAAGCAGAGGAAAAGCTTAGAAAAAGATATGAATTGATTCAACAGATCCGAGCCATTGAATCTTTACCACTCTTTAGGAACAAGTTTGTTGATTTAACCCAGGTAAGATCAGAGTGAAAAATAATCATCTTACAGTCAAGTGTTTATTGTATATGTTTCACACATGCATGTTAATGACCATATTTACTTGAATCCAAGATGAGGTTTCTTTCCCCATTCAACATTGGGGGTGGGGTAAGGGAGGGAGAAAGCCTTATCTTTAATTTGAGTACCAGCCCCAGGTAGACAGCAGCTATGGCTGTGGCCTTGATCCAGCCCTGGGGCTGGAGCCAGAGCCACTGCTGATTGCCCTGGGGCTGGAGCCAGAGCCAGAGCCACTGCTGCCAGAGCCTGACCACAGCTACAGGAACTTCACCCTCAAGTTTCACAAGTAAATGCCACAGCTCCACACCGCTGGGGCCGGGGCCACTGATACCACTTCTGCCAGATGGGGCTGAAGCCAGAACCACCATTGCTTGCTGTCCAGGCCCAAGGCCAGAGCTGCTGTGTGCTGTGACCCGGGACCAGAGCCAGAGCCACAGCCAGAACAGCTACATAAGATAAGTGGCAGTGGGGGAGGGTCAAGCAGTGGAGGGGGAAAGAAATAGAGAGGCAGGCAACAGGTGGGGCTGGTCTCCCCAACCTCTTGCCCTCCTTCTATGTGCCTCCCACCACTTTACCTGCTTTTTGGCCCCTTGCCGCTGTTTTACCCACCAACAGCAGTAGGGAGAACGAATTTAAGACAACCATCCAATAATTAGATTTTAGACATGGAAAATTATAGCAATTATCTTTAGAATTATAATAAGTTATAATTTTCTATGTGTATAATCTAATTATTGGGAGGGGTTCTTCAATTTGAAGTAATCTTGGATACAGTAAATATAGTACATACTACACAGCATTATACACCATATGAACCCAATATAGGCACCTTACATTGACAGTCAAATCCAATCCTGAATATTCTCAAAGTTTGTAAAAAACTTTTTAGTGGAGAACATTGTGATCTCAGATGAAATCATGAACTTGTTGAAGTTGAGGCAAACTGGGACCAGGATTTCACCCCTCACAGGAGAGCTTAATTTGCCCATGTACACATGTGCAGCATCATGCTAATGTGGCTATAATGTGTCCTCTTAGAGAGCTAGTATGCCACAAATGTTCCCATAAGCAATACTGCTACAATGGTGGAATTAGTCCTTTCAGTACAACCCCACAATAGTCCTGCATAACCTTCAGGGTGCCAACAGAGGTTACATTTTTTATGCAGTCAGCCCCCTGAAAGTGCTGTACAGCCATGCCGTGACACACATACACAGCTGCAGAGTGCTTTTAAAGTGACCAATTGCATGACAAATTAAACATCATCAAATGAGTTATCAGGTGAAGGTGCTCCACTTTAGAGCGCCTTTGGGAACTTGTGTTTCCTAGAGTTAATATGTCACACAATCCCAGCCCTGCACCTGAAGCTGTTCCCTTCTCTCCTCCCCGTCTCTTCCTGCTGACAGCCCCAGAGCTGGGGAGGGCTGGGCAGGACTGGGGCAGAGAGGTGGCTCCTCGTCTGCTGGCAGGTTTCTTGCAGGCGGGCTTGATCCTCTCCTGATCCAACAGGCAAACATCTGTTGGGTTGGTGGGGGGGGGTTCTCTAACTCATGGCACTTTATATGAAGCACCATGAGTTAAACCGGGGGCCTCCATGTCTGTCTGTTCCCTCAGTGACATTTTTAGAACCTGGCTCTGCCACTTGTCAGCCCAGTCACCTACTGCCTGGAATCAGCTTCAGGAGCATCAGAGATATAATTTAACTACCCTAAGCTCCACCCAGGACTTCCTTGTCCCCTCTGCCCCACCCTCCACATACCCCAGGATAATATTAAAGTATAAGAAGATAAAGCAAAATAAAATCTCCAAACCTCTTTATTTTAGTTTCAATTTTTCTCTTGGAAACAGCTGAAAAACACAAAGAAAAAAATCAGCAGAAACCAAAACAGAGAGACAGTGTTCTTCCTTCAGTGGGAACTAGCACAACCATCAGTTTTCACTCCTGAGAGCTGAAGACAACCAGGTCTTTAGTTAATAGCCAGGCTGCCCCCAACCAGCTCCTCAGCCCCCCAGAGAAATCTTCCATCTTACTCTCTGTTGTGCTCAAGCCTTCCCTTCCCCCCTCCCATCCCTTTTTCTCTCCACTCTTCCAAAGGAGTTACGAGTTCGCTGTGGACCATACATACCACTTTAGGAAGGAGAGATGAAAGAACAACTGGCTGGATTTGGGACCCAACAGGGAAATACCAGACAATAAAGTCTGGCTCAGTAACAAGACAAATTTAAAAAGAAATGAGAAAGGAAAGAATACTAGTGAAACAGTTTATCTAAAACACAATAAATGAAAAGGAACAAAATCTCCTCTCTTCCCAGCCAGAGCCCTACCAGCTAGAAGCAGTGCTTCTTATAACAGTCAGGCCCAGACTCAATCTGGCAACCACTGAGGGCAACATTCATGAACTTCCGCTGAAGTATCTACATAGCCAAGAGCAGCCCCTGCCCCTTATTCTGCACCTGCAGATCCTAGGACAGGAAAAAACCATTTCAACCAGTGAAAAAAACCAAAGAAGCAAACAAGTATAAATAGACCTTATGTACCAGAGATTGAATATAACCACCCTGTGGAGATGTGGGGACGTACAGCAATCCACAGGCCTACCAGTGCTTACAGAGAGTGCAGGGGATGGATGCTGGGCACTGCAGGATTCCTAAACAGATAATCTAGCATGTAGCAGTATTACTCAGATTGCTTCTGCCACAACATGTTGCAAATGCAGACACACTTCTTTAATAGAGTCAGGGCTTGAAATTACAGTACTTTTTCAGTCACGGTCTGCTATAGAACAGTGCACAGTATCTGATTCAGGAAAATGAAGGTGATCAGAACTGCAGTCCTTTCTCATTGATGAGCTTAGTTCATTTCATTGCCAGTCACGGTGAGCCAAATTCTTCTGCCAACTCCTCACATACAGCTGCCAGGGAAATCCTAGTTATACCCAGAGGCAGAATTTGAAGTATGTTTTGCTGTTTAATTCATCTCTGATAGAAGAGCACGAAAATGCAACAAAGTTGAAGTCATACCTGAAAAGCTCATTCCAGATCAAGTCAAAAGGAAGTGGTGAAGTGCAAAATTATCAAAAACTGAGCTGCCCAGTCAAAAAAAAGAAGAAATTAATAAAATCACTCAGGTTTATGTGACATTTTCCTAGTAATGGTGCAGAACATGCCTGGGATTTGAGCTAATACATTTTATGTACTCAGTTGCCCTGTACTTCCTTTTCCAAAACAGACATTTTCAGGCTACAAAAAATAAAACGAAAGCCCATGACATTTTCACATTCATAATACTTAACAGACCTGGATATTTGCTTGCTCTCCCTTACCATAGAGGGCAGGAGTAGAAGTAGGGGTTTTAAACTACAGCAAAATAGATTTAAGTTAAATCTCAGGAAGAGACCTCCTAACTGTAAGAGCAGTAGGTCAATGAAATGAATTGCCTGAGGAAGTTGTGAAATCCCCTTCATTATAAGTTTGAGGGACAGCATAGACAGCTGTCCGGCATGGTTTAGGAACAGCGAATCCTGCATTTGATTAGTGGTTGGCTTACAAGACTCAGAGGTTCCTTCCAACCCTTTTACCCTATGCTAAAAGGATGTATTAAAAAATCTTTTCAGAACTGGATATTTTGTTAACTGGACTCCTCACTGACCAGATGAAATGCTCATACTTGTGGTTCCTTCAGTTTGTGTTTCCTTTATGAAACGTGTCCTGTGAAAAGTTATATTGCCACATCCCTTAATGTCATGCTGTGACCCAGCTCTGAGAATGATCTCTGTGCCTTGAAAGAAACTTGTAAATAATAAGGCAGGGCCAAATCCCATGTCTATTAGTTGAATCAGATTGACTTCAATATGAACTGGAATGTGATGGCAATATTCTCTTTTTACACAGTGGTTCTTCCTTTCATTTTCTCAGCCGTTTATTTGTGCCTTAATTGGTGTTTTCTGTAGACTCCTGGCCATGGCTTAATTGGTGAAATGTCAATAGTGGAACTACGTGAACGCTTAGCTTTGCTTAAAGAAGCACAGAAGAAGGCAGAGGAAGAGAAGAGGGACCAGATAATACATGAAAAACAAGCTAAGGAACAGCTGCTTCTAGACAAACTGGAGCAGATTTCCCAGTTCAGAGCAGCATTTGGAAGAGCAGCTACCTTAAGGTCAGTATAAAATAACACATACATTTAGACCTTTAAAACTTGGCTAACACCTTTAAATGCAGGAATTAAAAATGAGATCTGGGATAAAAGCTTGACCACATTTAGTTCAATAGGAGTTTTGCTGTTTATTTAGGTGGGACAAGGATTTTACTTTTGCCATTTAAATTACATTACATCAGGTTTACCAAATCTTCCGAATCAATTCTGAATGTAAAATTATAGAGTCTCCTCAGTGCATTGATAAGATCGTGCACAGGCTTGGGGTACCAAATACTGGGAAGAAGCAGCCTTAGGGGAAATGGTGCCCTGGACAAACTTGTATTTTGGTGCCAGCCCCCCCTGACATTCTCCCCCTGCTGCTCCATGGCCTCCCCCTCCCACACACACACCTCTGCTGTAGGCAGAGGCAGGCAGGCAGGGACACAGGGCTAAAGCAGGTACTCTCCTGCCTCCACTGCCCAGCCAGCTTCTCCTGAGCAGTGGCCTCAGGGACACCAGTACCTCAGGGACACCAGATCCCACCAAGCCAAATAGTGCCGCCCCTGCTCTGCATTGCCCCACAGTGGGCTGCTGGAGTGGGCTGTACCCAGGGAGCTGTCATAGCAAGGCAGGGATAAATCCTACTGCCACCTGAGCTGGTACAGCGCTGGGACTGGGGCTAGGGCTGGATCACCTGAATTGGGAGCAGTGCATAGGGGAACCAGAGAAGAGCCGGATCCTTCCCTGCTCCATGCTCTGGAGGGTGCAGGCCGGGCTGGGCCAGGACAGGTGCACAGAGCTTAGTGGAGACAGTGGCCAGAAAGGGAGAGTTTGTGAAAGGGAGGAGTGGAAACTTGGAAGTCAATCAGGAGGCCACGGGGCTGGCCCCGCACCTCCCTCTGCCTGCCTCTCCTTCCACTGTACCAGGATCTCAGGACAATGGGGAAGTGGGGGTGCTGCCCCAAATGGCTGAGCCAGGGGTGCATGAGGGGACCCCACTGGGGTGGGGGGCATCACCTGGGCTCAGCTAAGCCCTACTGGGCTGGGCTATGCACTGCTTCTCCTGCCTAGGGTGGGGATCAGCTGGAGTGGGGTGGGGCAGTGGGGTGTTTGGTGCCTCCTGACCACAGCACCCTAGATGGTCAGCAATGTTGCCCACCCCTAAGGCTGGCTCTGGTTCTGGGGAAAGAAACTGACTCCACTTCAGTTGCTTTGTAGTTAATCAGAATCAATTCCATATCACTGTAAGTATTGCAAGTAAATAACTGAAATGGTTCTTCATTTCTAGCTGAACCAATATGTTAACATCAGAATTTTCTTCCTGAAATCTAATTCACTACTAGGCAAGGCTAGTTCTATATCTTAAAAGTTAATAACATCTTAGAGAATTACATCTTTTCATAATTCTCCTAGATTATTTATTGCATGGGGATAAATCAGGGAGAAATATTTCTGCTTAGAAGCTGTCTTAAAACGATCATATTTTGTATGATCTGCATAGCTGCTCTGGGTGATTCATAAATGCAGGAAGAAGGTCCCCAAAGAGATTAAAAGCTAAACTAAAACAATTTACAAATAAAGGCATCAGAAGAAAAAAATAAGAGAATATATCACTTCTACCCATCTTGATTTGTTATTACCATATTTACTCACATGCCACACATCTTTCTCCCTAAAATCAGCCCTCCAAAATTGGGGAGCTGTCTTAGGAAGAGAAGCTGTTTTTTCTTCACTGGAATAAAAGTATGAAGATGTTGTACTCTAATGGCTGTCATAGTGGCTCCCACTTCTCTCTGGCCCAGAAAGCAGAAGCAGAGTCTGGTGTTAACCTTCTCACAGCTGCTACAAAACTTGCAGTAGCTAATGTTGGAGCACTGTAACTTATGCTTGAAATAGCATTTGTACAAGCTTAGGATAAGTGAGCTGCTGCATGAAGTCTGTAATATGTTGATGAGGCTTGCAGCATGGAAACAAGATTCTATTATTTACAGGAACTTTTATAAAGAACTATTTACAGTAAAGAAGTACTAGTCTTGCTACTACCCTTGCAAGCGTCTGGGGCCTAGCTGTCCTGCCACACTAAGAAATTCTCATTCAGGTTGCTTTCTGAGATGCCACACTTCCTGGACACTGGGTGCATCCACATATGGATGTGTAGCTTATGCTCAAATAGCAGCTGCACAAATTTGTGCCGGAGATTTGTGCCTCAACACATGTGCCTGAACATGCACTTTGGTGTGGGGCAAGTTGTGCCACTTGGGGCAAACTGACCCTGCCGAGCTCACCCCAGATCTTCAGCTGGGGGAGCTAGAGGCTGGAGCCAGCACCTGTGCTGCCCCCATCAGTATAAAAAGCTGCCTAGGTGAGCAGCTCAGGGCTACTTGTCCTCAGGAGCTTCTGAGGCCTGGCCAGCTGATACCTGTGGATACTAGCCCTTTGTGCCAGCTGAAGCAGCCCTAACCTAGCATGATCTCTACACCCTCTATCCACTGCAGCAGTCTGGCAGTTGGGGCTGCTGCCTAGCTGTGACCTGCTGCCACCTGCAACAACATCTGCCCTTTGGACTTGCAGCCCCAGGGCTGTACACCTTTCAGACCCAGACAGGGACCATACGGCCACCTGAGCTGTGGTACAGGCACTGAAACAGAGCCACCTGTTCCTTCTAAGGAGTAACGGTCCATGAGCATGCCGCTTCAGTCCATAAGCGCGTTGCTTCAGTCCCGCCTCCTCCTTTCGGCGCAGTCCACCGGTAAGTGTCCCCAGGGAGAGTGTGATTGTATTGTTTGACATTGAAACATGATGCAGAAAAGAAGAGCTTTTCTGGTTAATTGAATTTGGAGACTATTTTAAATATACATAAATTTATCTCCAGTTGCACATTTAACATTAATCTTTCTTTCCTTTAAGAAAGCCCCACCAGTGCCTCTCACTCCTGACCTGAAGCCCCTGCCTGCGCCCACTAGCTCCCTCCCGGCTACAGCTCCATCCCAGCACCAGGACATAAGTCCAGCTGAAGCTGTTCCACCCACTGCTTTGTGACTCTGAGCAGTGCCAGCCTTGCTGTTCTGCTCCCTGGGCCCATTCCCCAGCCATCCCCATGCTGTTCCTGGGAAGCCCTCAGCTGAGGCTTAGGGACTGAGCTGGGCAAACCCCTTCCCTTCCAGGTTGGCCTTGCCCTGCATAGGCTGCTCTAGTGGGGCAGGGGGGCTTTAAGCCCAGTTGTGGCAGCCTCTCCTACCCAAAGCACTCCCCCACCCCTGACCCCCATCTCTCTCTCACCCTGCTGCTGCCTCCACCTCTCCCCACAGCCCATCACACCCCACAAGGTGTTCCTGGGACCAGGATCTCCCACAGGCACTGGTGTGTTTTGGAGGGTTTTTTATACCAGGATTTCCCAGTATCAAATTTAGAGCCCATGCTGTAAATACACAGCGCAGGGACATTGTTTTGTTCCTAGCATGCCTCTTGCAGCATCTCGAGCTGCTTTGAGGAACTGCAACAGGCACATGTGCACTCATCTTGACACGTCCTCTGTGTTTTGAGAGAGATTTACTCCATGTCACACAGTCTACAATGACTCTGGAAACACCTTTTTTCCCCTACATTCTGCCTTCCAAAAACAAGGTGCATATCTTATCTGGGGGCACATGGTATGCTAGAAAATATGGTACATCCTGGCCCATACCTAATAGCCACTACTTTCACCATTGATTGACTTTTGGCTTTGGCTTTTGCATTTATTTGTTATTGGTTGTATTCATTTTGCATGCAGACTTTTCTGTGTCAATGGCTGAGGGTCTTATAGACTTTTTCAGTTCAGGCCCAACTGAGGTACAGAAGGCTGTTTTGTGGTGTTCAATTCATAGTATTGATTTAGCTTCCAGTTCTGATGCTAAGTTCCAGCGAGCAGCCTTGCAATGTTCATTGAACTAGTTCTATACAATCCCAGCTCTAATTGGTTTTGTTACTCCTAGTTAATCTCCAAGGAGTGTCGATCTATGCTATTGATACTCAAAGGAGAAAGAAAAGCTACTCTCTCAGTAAATATAGTTCAAGTCTATTGACACTCATCTAGTGCCTGGAGAGGGGATTTTGATGAGGAATAAAGGAACTGGAATAGAGTTGGAGCTACTTCTCCTCAAGAACTCTCAGCGGTACACAGTGATTTGTGAGGGAGCATGTGGGCAGCCCCCATGCTTTCCATATAGCTCCACACTCGCTGGTGAGATCTCCTGCACCAGTGGTGCTCAAAGTATGGTCCATGGGCCAAATCCGGCCTATGAAGCAGAGTTGTCCGACCCACAGGGCTCACCACAAGTCTAGAAATTTGGGGGCAGGGGAGCAGTGGCAGTGTTAATTGCTGCAGCTCTGGGAGGAGGTCCACCTGTGTCCAGACTCAGCACACAGGATTGTATCCAGTGTCTGGCCCCAGCGTGCTGGATTAGGTTACAGCCCCAGACCTGGTAAATGGGACCTGTCCATAGCTGGATCCAGTGTGCAGGGTCAGACCCAGCATAAGACCCTGGACCTGGCACACAGAATCAGACTGAGCACACAACCCCAGACACGGTATGCAGTTGGACCTTCTGCATAGCCCCGAACACACCACACAGGGTCAGTTCATGACCCCAGACGTGGCATGCAGGGCCAATCTGTGGCCAGACCCAGTGCACAACCCCAAACCTAGAACCTGGTCCTGCATCCAGCACACAGGGTTGGTCCATGCACCAGGTCTGGCCCATAGACCTGGCCCTGTGCTCCGAATCCCACCAGTGGACCAGCTGCACTCCATTTATCTGGTGCATGTGCTGGAAAGTTTGAGCACCACTATACTATACTATCAAGAGCAGGGGTCTTTACAGTCTATTCAAGGACTATTCACTGTGCTGGATAAGCTTTGCTGTGTCTTGAGTGAAGCAGTCTTTAAAATGGAATTTGGGCTTGGTTTAGATTTAAAATAGTGCTGATACTGTGGGCAGTGCTATGCTTGAAATAAAAGATAAATTCTGCTAGTTTTCTACCCCGCTGTGTTGAAAGTATTTTTAGAAGACAAGAGACAGCCATGCCAAAGATGGTGGACTCTAAATGAACTTCAGCACTTGTTTGCAAGCAGTAGTTTTGTTCCAGTACATAGGGATAGTAAGAAAACATCCTTTACTTTGATGGAGACTGCCTTGCTCTATAGCTAAGAAGATTTAAGGTTTCAATAGGCATTTAGAAAACTAAACAGTACAGGACTTTTCCAGCCATCGTCCCCAACAATCACAATCCAGAAACATTTACAACAGGGAAGTGTCTGCAAAGCACGCCCTGAATATTCTGGTGCATGTATTTAGCAGCATTATCAGTTAGTGTTCAAGCCTGCAATGTTATTTCTAGTACCACAGTAAGCCTGTATGTTAGTCCTGTGGTGCTCAACCCAGAAGCTGGAGCTGGTCTTGTTTAGCTCTTGCGTCGTCTCTCCCTCCCTCATCTCTCCCTCTTCTTCCTCTGACATTAGCAGCCATATCCCTCTGCCCCTGCTTGATCCCTCCTTTCCCTTCCCTGAGAAGTGGTGGCCTGTAGTACAGCCAGGTTTAGGCACCCTGCCGCCCTTCTAAAAAGTTGAGCACCACTCTGCTAGCCCATTCGCAGATGATGGGTAATTTCCTGCGGCTTTGTTTGATCTAAACAAACCATTAGTTTTGTGTTAATCCTACTCTACGGAGACTAAATCCTGCATTATCTTTCTAGTCAATGCAAGCAATTCATTGCTCAGGTTGTACTGAAACACAACACAGGGTGGGGATTACGTCTAGAGAATTAATTAATAATTATGGGGATTGAAGAATGAGTCACATAGCTGGAATTCTTGAGAGACTGCTGTGCACAACACAAAATTACATGTACCTGGCATTCATAGTCTCAAATTACATTATATTAAAAGCTAGTACTAATCAGCTAAAGTATGATGGCTAAGCTTTGCTGAACAATTGCATCTTTAGTTAGTGTCACTTAGAGTTTAATTGGGTCCCCAACCAAACAGGTTACTTGTAATATTGTTTTCAAGTGCAAGCACAAAAGCAGCAGATCAAGCAAGCATATTATGAATCATATTAAACAACATGGGAAATGAAATTTGAGAAATTACCAGGTCATCGAGCTTTAGCTTTAGCAGGCTACAAACCATGGTATCCATAACAAAACCAACTTTTTGAATGCTTGCAAAGCACTGGAGGAATTAACTCTGTGTATACATCAGACGCTGCTTTAACTGCTAAAGTTTTGCAGTTTAGAAATCAGTACTGCTATGCGACTTGGACAAACAATGCAGTTCTTACCAGGCAATTAAGCATACAAAAAGCCTTCTGAATATTTGCCTGTTCTCACCACTGCATCCCACAAAACCAAAGAAGTCCTAATGGGCTGTCTACCTGTTTGTACACTTGAGGCGTGATTCTTATTTATTCCATTCTTGAACGTAGGACAGTATAACAGGGGGCCTGCTCGGGGCCGATCTCAGTATGGCCCGCCCACCTGTTCTTGAGCTAACCACCCACTTTCTCGTCCACCACGCCTTGATGTTAATTAATTAATAAAAGGTGTTAATTAAGCAGGAGGCTGCCCATTTTTTTGCTCCAATGCCAGGAGGTGCTATCTGCAGCTCCATTCCTCCTCTACACCACAGCCCAAACCTCACAGATGGCATCTAAGTGTTCCTGTCATCACCGGCCCCATGCTGGGCCCCAGAATCCTTCTGACTTAACCCCAACCTTAAGTCCTCTCATCAGGAGGCTTCATCCACCTTCATACAGGCTATGTAGCTCCTTGAAGCCATTTTCCCCTCTCAGGTGTGGCCCCCCCAGGACCTTTGGCTACCAGCCCTGGCCCACCTCCAGGCCAGTCAGAACCCCGGCCCTCAGCTCTTGGGCGTCCCTCACGGTGGGCCCTGGCCCTTTTGACCAGTCTGGTCCTGGCCAGTCAAGGGTACTCTCTCGATCAGTATTGAGTCTTTAGCCCCTCACTCTCTCTAGGGGTCCACCCCCTGGGCCTTGCACATGAAGGGGTAACCCACCCGGTGGTGGGGACTAGGGGTTAAGGTGCCCCAACCTGCCTTTCACCGGTGGTAACTGGCCTGGAATTTCCTGGGGGCTCCCGCACCACTGGGAGCCCCACCAGGCCACCCACTCCTGCCAGGGTGCAGTTTTAGGTCATACCCAGGACCAGGAACCTCCTTACCATCTCCTACAGCTCCTCCCTTACCACCAAATGAAACTCAGCAGCCCTCTGTCCAGGCAGTGTTGTTGCCTGACTCCTTACAGCTAAACTGGCCTATTTATATGGGCAGCCTGAACCTAAAATGGCTGCCCTCATTAGGCACACACAGTGCCCTGCCACAGGCAGGAAGGCATAAACCTCATGATGCTACCTTTTCTCTCCTCTGTTCTTGAGCTCTTTGTGAGCCTGCCCACCTACTTGTGTAATAGCTTGGGGGCTATTCTAAGATAGATTCTGCTTCCCAAGGGCCTCTATATGCCTTGTTTAACTGTAGTGCAGGCCCCTAGTTCATGTATTTTACACTAGGACTTGGGAGCAGTGTTCATATAGAGAGCCTCATGAGCAGGGATCCAGGTTTTCTGTTCACCGTGGTAAAAAGCGGATTGTCTCATTTTAAGGAGAAAAATGCAGATATTCTCCTTTACAGGAGAAAAAAACTGGGAGCAGGCAAGTTTCCCCTTACAGGATGGCAGACTGCCAGCCTGCAAGGGGCTGGGGGGAGTGGGAGGAGGGCAATCAGGCTGGGGGCACCATGTGCATGTACTTGCATACACATGCATGTGGTAGCCATGCAGTGTGGAAAGCAGCTCCCACAGCTCCTCACATGTAACCCTGGGGTAGGGGGGAATTGAGGCCCCCATAGTGAGGAAAGGAGGGAGAGAATTAGGCAGGGCTGGGATCATCGGGTTTTAGCTTTAGCAGGCTACAAACCATGGTATCCATTACAAAACCAACTGCCAAGCTGGGGTGGTGCATGGGGCTTGGAGCTTGAGAGTTGGGATGGGAATGTGTGCCCACAGGCCCTGGCCAGGGAGCAGGACAGAACTGCAGATGGCCTGTCTGGAGGGCAGTGGTGGGGGGGCTGGTTCCCCACCACTGCACACAGCCTGGGGGAGAGGTATGAGGGGCAAGTGACACCCAGATTTGTGCAAGGGGCAGGGGCAGATGCAAGCTGTTAGTTGTGGGCTCAGGGCTCCCCTCCCTCCTGCTCTCCCCTTGGGGACTTCTGCAGCCCAGCAGGCAGGACCTGGCATGGCAGAGCAGGACAGAGCGACTCAGTGCCACTACTGGGAGTCCCAGCAGCAGGGATGGCAGTGTGGAGTTGTGCCCCCTGCAGCTGCTGTGGGAAAGGAGTGCTTCACCATGGCAGTGCAGGGCTCCTGACAGTGGCACTGGGCCTCCCCACCCCGCCCTGCCCTGCCACGCTGGGACCCACCCACTGGACTGAGGAGGCCCTGAAAAGATGGCAGCAGGATGGTGAGCCCCAGGCCTGCAGCAGGAAGCCTGCATCTGTCACCCCACCATGGGCTGTGCTCCAGCAGTGCCGCTCACAGGGACAGGGAGCTGGGCTCTGTGCTTCTCTCAGACTGTGGCAGCCGTCACCTCCTACAAGCTCTCTGGCAGAGCTGGGGAGGATGGGGCTATGGGTGGGGAGTGAGGACCACTAGCAGGGCCAGGGAGCTGTGGGTCAGGATTGAGGGGAACTGGCAGGACTGGAGACTGTGGGTCCTGAGTGAGGGGCACTGGCAGGGTCAGGGGGCTGTGGCTCGGGTGTGAAGGACACTGGCAGAGCTGGGCACCGTGGCTTGAGAGAAAGAGGCAATGCCGTGGGCAGGGCACTGGCATATCAGGGCTGCTCAGCACCGCAAAGCAGAGGAGTTGTGGGGGGACAGCTACAGCTGGACCTGTGTCCTGGTGAGTAGAGGGAGCAGAGGGACCTCTGATTTTCCATGACAGAAAACCCAAAATCAAACACCAAAATATACAGGTGTTTAGAAGTTATTTTATTATAGTGATTGAGGTACTGGTAGGCTTCCAAATTGCTTTAAAATTGTAAATTTATCAATAAAACATTTTGTTCAACTGATGCCTATATATATAGTAGCATATATATCGCGTAGGTTCCTAGCCGTGTTACAGGACCTCCATCTAACCCAAGAGGTGCACAGTCCCATCAGGGGAAATGCCTTGTTAGACCTGGTCCTGGCCACAAACGATGACCGGGTGAGGGGACTGCAGGTACTCGACCACCTGGGCAATAGCAATCATCGCCTGCTGGAATTCATCAGCCAGCACAGGGTGGCAAAGGCCTGCAGCAAGACAGCAGCCCTGGACTTCAGGAGGGCAGATTTTATTGAACTAAGGAAATTAGTCAGGTCCCGGAGGGGTTGGGAGTTGGGAGTCCAAGAGTGGTTGTTTCTGAAGGAGATGATCCTCCAAGCCCAAAGGGTGGCAATCCCAACACAGATCAAAGGGGGCAAGAGTGCTCAAAAGCCCCCATGGCCCACCAAAAGCATCCAGGAACGTCTCAAAGCTAAGAAGGAGATATACACCCAGTGGAAGGGAGGGGCCATCACCAGGGATATACCTCCATTGCTCAGGATTGTAGGGGGGCTGTTAGGAAGGCCAAGGCAGAGACAGAACTGGGAATAGTGACCCGGATCAAGGATATCAAGAAGTCCTTTTTTAAATACATAGTGGGTAAAAAGAAGCTTCCGGGTAATGTGGGGACACTGCAGGACATGCTAGGAAATCTGGTGGTCTCACCGGACAACAAAGCTAACCTATTTAGCAATTTCTTATCCTCCATTTTTTCTGAGCAAGGACTAGGTCATCCTCCCCACCGGGATCCCTGATGGTCCCAGGGGAGGCGCAGCCAGCCCCAAGGTCAGTGAGGACCTAGTCAGGGAACTTCTGGTGGGACTAGATGTGTTCAGATCAGCAGGTCCTGACGATCTCCACCAGAGTGCTGAGGGAATTGGCGGAGGTCATTGCGGGACCCCGGCACGGCTTTACGAGCACTCATGGTGCTCTGGCAAGGTGCCAGAGGACTGGAAAAAGGCCAATGTGGTCCCCATTTTCAAAAAAGGGAGGAAGGAGGACCCAGGAAATTATAGGCCTGTTAGTCTTACCTCAGTCCTGGGGAAGCTTTTTGAGAAAATTATTCAGGTGCACATCTGCGAGGGGCAAGCAGGGGAGTGTATGCTTAGGGGCAACCAACACGGGTTCATTAGAGGCAGGTCCTGTCAGACCAACCTGGTGGCCTTCTACGACCAGGTCACAAAATCCTTGGACACAGGTGTCACGGTGGATGTAGTCTTTCCGGACTTTAGGAAGGCCTTCAACACTGTCTGTCACCCCATTCTTGTTAAAAAATTAGGAGATTGTGGTCTCGATGCCTACACAGTCAGATGGGTCACCAATTGGCTGGAGGGCCGCACCCAGAGAGTGGTGGTGGATGGGTCATTTTTGACCTGGGGGGATGTGAGCAGTGGGGTCCCCCAGGGCTTGGTCCTCGGGCCCGCACTGTTCAACATCATCAGCGACTTGGACGAGGGGGTGAAAAGCACCTTGTTCAAATTCGGGGATGACACTAAGATGTCGGGAGAAGTGGACACACCAGACGGGAGGGACAGGCTGCAATTGGATCTGGACAGGTTACAGGGGTGGACGGATGAGAATCAGATGGGATTCAATACTGACAAGTGCAAGGTGCTACACCAAGGGAGAGAGAACCAGCAGCATACCTACAGGCTGGGGAACTCCCTTCTCGTCAGTGCAGAGGCAGAAAAGGATCTTGGAGTCATTATAGACTCCAAAATGAACATGGGTCGCCAATGTGGGGATGAAGTCAGGAAGGCTAACCGCACCTTGTCATGCATCCACAGATGCATCTTGAGCAGGTCCAAGGAGGTGATCCTCCCCCTCTATATGACATTGATCAGGCCGCAGCTAGAGTAATGCATCCAGTTCTGGGCACTGCACTTCAGGAGGGATGTGGACAGCATGGAGAGGAACCAGAGGAGGCCACTTGCATGATCAGGGGGCAGCAGGGCAGGCCCTACGAGGAGAGGCTAGGGGACCTGAACCTATTCAGCCTCCACAAGAGAAGACTGAGAGGGGATCTGGTGGCCGTGTATAAACTGGCCAAGGGAGAGTCCCTGTTCCCCGGAGCACTGCTGGGAGTAACAAGGAATAACGGTCACAAGCTGGCAGAGGGTAGATTCAGGCTAGACATCAGGAGGCACTATTTCACGGTCAGGGCAGCTAGGATCTGGAACCAACTTCCAAGGGAAGTGGTGCAGGTTCCTACCCTGGGCGTCTTTAAGAGGAGGCTAGATGAACACCTTGCTGGGGTCGTTTGACCCCAGTACTCTTTCCTGGCCATGGCAGGGGGTCGGACTTGATGATCTGTTCAGGTCCCTTCCAACCCTACCAACTATGAAACTATTTCATTTTAATCACAGAAGAATGCAGATTTCGGGGGTTTTAAAACAAAGAACTCATGGGGTTTTAATCTGAGAATTTGTGATTTTTAAACAGAGAAAACCAGGATCCCTGTCATGAAACTGCATGCATCAGGGAAGCCCTTTGTGAGGATACCCTCAGGTCATAGTTTCCACCAAATGTACATGTCTATACTGCCAGAGTGCTGTAAAATGGTTTGAAGGTAACTATGAATTAAGCTGCAGTTTGGGTATTTTAGCTGGTGCCAGCTTAACAGACTTCTTGTTTAGTCAGCCCCCAAGCCACTGTGTAGCAAATAGGCTTGTTTAGGCAGTGCTGCAACTGAGATTTCTAAAGCAAAGCAAGACAACTGCTTAATGTACTTATTATCATACAAATATCCACCATCCTCTTTCACCTCCAGCTACTTCAGAGCAATATCTGGAAACAAAGGAGTTGTAGTTGTTTTTGTTCCTTTTTACTTTGCAAACGATTTCCTGCTGGAGGTAATGTCACAAGGTTTCCTCAGAGATGTTTCTATAATCTCAAGGGAGGACAAGGTTCCCACAAATATTAGATGATGCAACCACCTTGCCTTGTCCAATTTTGCCATGTCTCAGATTGTACAAATGACATAGCAATGTAAAAGGATGTTACATAGCCATCGTTATGACCTTGTTGGTCCACCAGGAAACTTTCTTTGCAGAAATGTCTTCTTTCTGGGTACCTAATGAGCTGTTTTTGTTAAAGACCATGCTAAGAATAATTTAAAAAGCTGGATAAATAACCACATAAGGGAGAATATTTTGATCTTTCACAACACTGTGGTGATGTTTGTCAACATTTCTTTTCAGTGTGTGCATTTGTAGTATGGAGAATCTAGCTTTTGACTTCCTGCCATCCAGCATCAATCCTGCAGATTGAAAAGAAGAAGGAAATCTATCAACAATGAACTTTGATTATACAGATCCAAAATGCTTATTTCAGACTGAGAAAATGCTGTTATGAATAACAGTAACTTTTTGCAGTGAAGACTCAGCGTGTATTTAATTAATAATTTAACAGGGAACCAGTATTTGATCTTTTATGTAACATTACATGGTGTCAGTCAGCACAATAATATGGCATACTTAAATGTCAAAAGCATTGACCCCCTGGCTTCAGATTAAAATCACAGGTGCTAACAGTTCATACATTCATTTCCGAGCCAAAATAAGTAAGAGAAATAATTTGGTAAAGGGCAGAAAAAGTCAAGGTCTATGAAATGCAGGGTCTTGAACTGGACCAGATCTTTGAGAGAAAATTGACTAGCAAATCCAAGAAGACAGTCTATTCTTCTTGTAATCTACAACAGTCCCAACTATGAATGTTTCCTTGTATATTTTGTGTTATATTAGCATTTGCTTAAAAAATACAAAAAGTACATTTTCAATGTATGCATTTAATTATATGCTAGAGAAGTCAAATTGCTTCTTTGGTGTCTAGATATGCCGAAGTGCCATTTATGACCTTAAATCGGAAAAAGTGCCCAAATATTAAAGAATAGATCCAGTGATTATTGCCTGGGTTTTAAAACAAGAACTCTTACAACTGCAGCTCTGTAAAATTAACCAGTTGTGTTTGTAAATAGAATATATGCAATTACGTATTTGCTTTTTAGATGCAAAATTGGACACCCTTTGAAAACATGAGTCCATTTGGTTCAATTAAATCAACAGTTTAAATAAAGTAAAAGCCACAGAGCAGAACTAGTGAGCTTAAAGACTTGGAAGATATTTTTTTTGGTTTCCAGGCCCAGTTCTTTCATCTTTTGTAGTTTAATAATGAACCCAACAGGGGCTGCAGAACCCTCCCTAGGCTCTCTTCCCTTCTCAACTCCCTAGGACAGCTTTAATCCTGAGTGGTTTCTTATTAGCTACTACCTTAGGTAACCAGGCCCAGCACCACTGTGGGCCCAGCACCACCCTATCCTGGCCTCACACTGGGATTGGGCCCTGGGGGCTAGCATCACCCCCACCTGGTCCTGCATGCTGGGATCTGGTGCTGGATCCAGTGTGCAGGGCCCAGGGTTTCCTAGGGGCTGGGATTTGACAGGAGGGGAACAGTAGCATTTCTCCCTCGATGCCAAATTTCCAGAACTATGTGGAGCCTCAGGGACTGGATGACATGATACCACAGGCCAGATGTTGAGCACCCCTGGTTTAAGTGATGCATCACTAGTGTGATGATGGCATAATAAGTAAAGCTAAACCCTTTCCTGCATAAGTAGGTGCATCACAAACAGGTCTAGGGAGGTGATACTTCCCCTCTATGCGGCATTGGTCAGGCCACAGCTAAAGTACTGCGTCCAGTTTTGGGCACCCCACTTCAGGAGGGATTTGGATGGCCTGGAAAGGGTTCAGAGGAGGGCTGCTTGTCTGGTTAAAGGCCTACAGAAAAAACCCTGTGTGGACTGATTGGGAGACCTGAACCTCTTCAGCCTCCATAAGAGGAGGCTGAGAGGTGATCTTGTGGCTGCCTACAAACTCATCATGGGGGGCAGCAAGAAATAGGGAATACAATGTTTACCAGGATCCCTGTTGGGGAAACTAGAAATAATAGCCACAAACTGAAAGAGAGCAAATTCAGATTGGACATCAGGAAAAAATTCTTTACAGTAAGAGTTGCCAAAATATGGAATAAGCTTCCGAGGGAGGTGGTGCTGTCCCCTTCCTTGGAGGTAATAGAAGGAGATTGGACAGATACCTGGCTGGGCTCATCTGACCTCAGCACTCATTCCTGCCCAGGACAGGGTGGGTCAGACTCAATGATTTAATAGGTCCCTTCCAACCCTACATCTATGAAACTATAAGAAGGAAGCCAGCTTGATTTTCAGTTTCCATGGTGAATTTGTAGCACTGGTAAATAGAAAACCAACCTTTTTATTTTTAAAACAAAGCCCATTTCATCTGAAAATAGTTGAATATGGTATCCCAGGCCATTTTCACTCTATACCAGGGGTAGCAATTATTTCAGCTGGAGGACCACTTAATGTGTTTTGGGGACCTGTTGAGGGCTATATCCATCTCTCTCTCTTCCACCTCTCCTCTCTCCCCCTTGTTCTCCTTCCAGAACCTGGCTGGAGCTGTAGTTTGCCAGAAACCCTGATACTCCACTGTGGATCCAGGCAGGAACTTCTGCTGTGCCAGGCATGCGGTGGTGTCAGCTGTGGGGGCAGCCAGCAGGTCCCAGAGCCTTGATGCAGAACCTGCTGGCAGTGTCCAGAGCTGATACTGATGCCCACCTGGCACAACAGAAGCTCCTGTCTGGGTCCACAGGTGACACCGCCGGCAGGCTCCAGGTTAGGACTCCAGCTGGGAGCTTCCACCACACTGAGAGGGTGACGGCATCAGCTCTGGACACCACTGGCAGGTTCCGCATCTGAACTAAACTTGCCAGTGGTGTTCACAGCTGACGATGCCTAGCTGCTGTGGCAGAAGCCCTGCCTACTAGTTCGCTGGTTGATGCCTCCACACAGGGCCTTCCATGGGGGGGAGGTGCGAATCAGGGTGACCACCTCAGGCTCCTCACTTTGGGGGGACCATGGAGCTGGGCAGAGCGGCATGGTGACTCCATGCTGTCACCAGCTTCATGTCCAGCCACTCGGCACCCCACTGCCAAATCTGCCACCAGCTTCCTCACATCTGGGGGCAGAGCCCCGCTCAGACTGATTTGCCCAAGGCCCTGCACCTTGCTTGTGTCGCCTCTGCCACCACATCAAGGGCTGATGCTGTTGGGTGGAGCTGCCAGCCACCCGCAGACCAGACCCGATGAGTTAGCATCTGTCCACCCATGGGCCAGATTGAATCTGTTGGCAGGCTGGATCTGGCCCTCGGGCTGTATTTTGCCCATGCCAGCTCTATACAGATGTGTCTGTGTTAGTCATAATTGAACAAAAGTATGTGCTCCATATGTAGCAACAGTGAAACAAATTCTGCACTCTGATGAATGTACACAATGGCCACGTCCAGACAAGCGTGGCCATGCGCATACCGCACATTCAGTTGTTCTCCACACTGCAAGAGAACACCACAGGGTGGCCCCCAAGACCCTGGGTAAGGCTGCTGGGGCCAGCCCAGTGCTCGCCCAGTCCTTCCCTATCCCACCCTCTGGCACATGGCACAGGCATTCCCCCGGAACAACTAGTGGCGGCACAAGGTGTGGACACGGCCAGTGGCATCAGAACAAGTTGCAGTTAGAAGCCCAGAGGAGAAAGGTTTCCTGTGTCTTTTCTTTGCATTTCTGCTTTAGTGAACCCCTAGTTAATCCCTTTCCTGCCTACCTTAGTGTGGATTATATCTATCCCACCACAAGCTAGCATTCATCTGTTAACTTCCAGTTAAGAATCCCACCTGTATCCTGTATAAATACTGATACTTAAAAGTAGTTTTCTGCAAGGCCATCAAATCAAAACAAAACTGGACTTTGTCAGGCTGTTTCCAATATGTGATGAGCCCCAGAATTGAGAAAAACTTTATAAAAACCAATGTTAGAAAAACACTTTCCAAACTGATAGGTCATTTCCCCCACCCCCTATCCTCCAGATAACACAAGACTTGTGTTTGGGACCAAAAAGGGGTGTGAAGAACATCTCACAGACTGAATGCTTAGTATTTTAGAAACCTGTGCAAAAGCAAAGCACCTTAAAGCTTTCAGTTCCTTGAGCTGATGATGCAATGAAGTTCATAGTATGAAATAAGCCAACAACCGTGTATACATCCTTAAGGAAGGGAGAGCCGGCTGCCCTGCGTCCAAATCAAAACAGAATATAGCCTTTATATATAGTTTCATAAACTGGATGGAGTTACCATAGCTTCTTCCTTTGAATTACTCAGAGAATTTTTCTGGGGTCCCATTCCAGGCTGGTGTCAGCTCAGCTCATCTGGAGAATTGCTGTGTAGGCTAACCAACAGCACATGAGCTTTCTCCTCCAAGTCCCAGTAGGTCTATACCACTTGTCTCAAAACACCAGAACTTTGACATTCTTTTTTGGTCCCCATTCACCTCCCTGCAAATGTCCCAGAAATAGTCTGTCTTGTGATGAGGAATGGCATTTCAGATTTCAGGGAGCTGGCTTCTTTTGGGGACGAAGGAGATAGTGAGTTGGGAGATAATAGTAGATTTGTAATGGGCAGTTATTTTTTACTTGGATACTGCTACTCCATAATGTTCTACCTTTGGTTGCTACTCCAATATCTGTGTTTACAAGAATCCTTCTTTGCATTTATAAAAGATTTTGTTGTTCACTAAGTTTGATCATCAAATATTTACAGGAAATCTCATTATTATGTTCTCACTTGACATCTCTAAATAATACAATGCCTCATTACTATGCAAACAAACATAAGGCAGGTGGGTTCTCAGGTTACATGTTAGGGCATAATTTTTAGAGCCGCAGAATAATATTATTATTACTCATTGTAACATGTTAAAAGCTTTTTAGGGCTGGGAAAGGAAAGCATTATCCTAAACCATGTAGCATTGTATGAAGTAAGGAATTTAACAAGTTAGGGAAAGGAAGGCAGTTAAGAATTTGGAAACCTAAGGTGCAGACAGTAGTGACAATTTTCGCCTGATCTGGCCACAGAAAGCAGTTTATAGCTGTGACCAAACACAACTGCATGGCTGCAAACAGCTTAAAAAATTGTGGATTGGGTGAAAATCTGAGCCCTTCATTGCATGAGATATCAGATAAATATGTTACAAAATGTAGTGTCTTTTGTAACTTGTGTCTGCTGAGCTCCCAGCCTGTCACTGTTTTCAGAACAGGAGGGGGGAAAGGGAGCAGAGGGAGTTCAGTCTGGGGGGTTTTCGGCACCCCCTGTAGGGTGGGCGGGTGTATTGCAGCCCCCACCCCAAGGTGGGGGGAGCTCCAATTCACCCACCCCACCCTTCAGCACCAGCTGGAGAGCCCCAAGAATGAGCTCCCTCCTCTGCCTTCCCCCCTCCCATTCAGAAAACAGCAAGCACTGGCCGAGAGCGCTGGCCGTTCTTGCTGGCTGCAACTAGGTTCTCCTCTCCTCTGGAACCGACAGTGAACTTGTGTTTGGTCTGGGGTAACGTTGTAACTCAGAACGCTTTCCAAAAATCCTTCTGGGAGTTACAGCTGGGAGCTGCACTTCTGCCTGCACTGAAAGTCTAAACAATTATGTTTATTTAGGGATTAAGATCCAATTTCAGAATTTGTATACATCATTTGGATACAGACCTAGACAGGTTACAAGGGTGGGCGGATGAGAAAAGGATGGGATTCAACACCGACAAGTGCAAAGTGATGCACCTGGGGAGGAACAACCGGCACCATACCTACAGGTTGAGGAACTCCCTTCTTGTCAGTACAGAGGCGGAAAAGGATCTGGGAGTCATCGTTGACTCCAAGATGAACATGGGCCGGCAGTGTGGGGATGCAGTCAGGAAGGCCAACCGCACCTTGGCATGCATCCAC
>NW_017728948.1:15586178-15604093 GCF_001723895.1 Crocodylus porosus
CCTCCACAAGAGAAGGCTGAGGGGGGATCTAGTGGCCTGTTACAAACTAGTCAGAGGGGACCAGCAGGCACTGGGGAAGTCCCTGTTCCCTCAACCACTACCAGGAGTGATCAGGAATAACGGTCACAAGCTGGCAGAGGGTAGATTCAGGCTAGATATCAGGAGGTGCTACTTCACGGTCAGGGCGGCTAGGGTCTGGAACCAGCTTCCAAGAGAAGTGGTGCTGGCTCCTACCCTGGGGGTCTTTAAGAGGAGGTTAGATGAACACTTTGCTGGGGTCATTTGACCCCAGTACTCTTTCCTGCCATGGCAGGGGGTCGGACTAGATGATCTACTCAGGTCCCTTCCGACCCTAGAAACTATGAAACGTACCTCTTAATTTGGCTTTTGGGTATTGCTGAGACTGAAGTCCAGGATTCTAGTAATGCTTTCTGTGAAGAGGATGGGCTATACAAGAGTTTCCTGCCCTTGGAACGACTCAAGATCTACAAGGGCCAGAATGGACCAGAAATATCCTCTCCAGGAAAGAGGAGTGCCCAAAACCCTAACAGATCTTCTGAGTGACTCTGTGACTTCAGCACTTGGAGCAAAAACAGCCCTAAGAAGGACTGTTGTTTTAGTAAGACTGTTGTTGTAGTCATGATGGTCCAGAAAATATGTGAGGAGCAAAGTTATTTTGGTGACATTTTTTATTGGGCAACCTGTGCAGTTGGGAGAGATGTTAGGCAAGCACACCTGAAAAAGGGCACTTTATGCCCAAATCATTTTGCTAAAAGCTTATCTAATGTCTCCCCAGCTATACAGTTGGTTCAATAAAAGATATCACCAAAAAACCTTGCTTCTTTGTTTGACATTGATGCCTACCCTCAGGGTAGTCTGAGTTATGCTAAAAGATTGAGGACTTAGACCCGCGGGAGGGAGGTTTCTGTCATAATAAACAATTCCAAGGAGTGGCCCTTGGAAATGTAGCCTGCAACTGTCTTAGTAATAGAGACAATTCATATCAGCCCAGCAATGCCCCAAGCAACACACTACCTAGAGAAATCAATAAGAATCTTGTTAAAATTTTCAGTAAAACCAATTATGGAGAAATACTGTATCACATAAATCCAAAATGGCCTTCTACAAAACTCAGGACTGAACTAGAAAATGTCCTATTAGCCCTGTCAGCTGAGAGAAGCTATATCTTAAACCTGCTGTAATCAGTACCTTTGGCTTCAGCAGAGCTGCATCCACTCACTTTATGTCTGAACATGGCCTGAGAGGCATAGTTTTTTTTATAAAATGATTGCAGTGCTTAATAATATGAGTTAATAATACTCGCTACAATTCAGAGACAATATAAATAGAAGTGCAAGATGCATATCAGTAAGTTAGTATAAGTAAGTGTAAATGTAAGTTGGTATAACCTATGTGACAAGGGCCATTAGTCAATTGAGGTTGTTGGATGTCAGCAAGCATAAACTGGTAAAATTTGCTCTCCAAAAGGGTAGAAGACTAGCAGCAAAGTACAAGTTACCTTAGTTTTTGTTGCACTTGTTTGTTAATATTATTGCTGCACTTTTCTATCAGTTTATGCTCGCCTAAACTCACTCCCCACTTCACACTATTCACCACTAGTGACTACTCTGAATTTGACCTACTGAGAGTATATGAAAAGGAATATACTTTAGCTGAAAAAAAAACCCGTTGGGGTGAAGTTTAATGAAAAACCGATCGCACTGTCTAGATAATGGCTACACTATTGAGACAGGAGCTAGACCCATTTTGCCTAAACAATACCAGGCCTGGCTTGCAGTGCCCTAGATATACTAGTCCTGCTATCTAGCAAGCAGAGATATTTTTCCAAACTGCATACATGACTCAAACTAGTCATTTCCATTTATCATTTAGAACTAAATTGAATTTAGCTGGTCCCCAGAGGTAAAAAAGCTAATGAATGGTTTATAAAGTAAAATATTTTTATTCCAAATATTCAGCATTGGATTTATTGCGTCAATATTATCCATATGGCTTTGTCTCCCTTTTTCCTTTCATTTTTGACCTTGCAGGCAAGAAGAAAAGAAAATTAAGTCGCAGTTCAGTGAAGGACCTGTGAAAGATGAGCGTGTTTTAAATCTGCAGAAAAAGATTACAGAAAAAACTATGGAGCGTAAAAAGCAGGCTGAACTCTTAAAGGTTACACCCCTGAAAACTAGTGCAGTGAGGCCCTGGGAACCACAAAAAGTAAGCAAATAATTATTACAATAAGCAGTCATGATGGGCTTACTATTTTGAAGCTACATTAGCAAAGTGTTACTTTAGGGTTAAATCAGCCAATCTGTTGAAATAACAACTATAGAGCTATTTTGTATGGACCCTTGGTAGGACTCAATTCCTTGCCTTGGGGAAAGCTGTATTTTCAACTTTAAATAGTGTAATAATGGTAAACCTTTCTGAGGATGTGTCTACAGCTTTATAATCCCCTTCAAGGCCACAAAGAGCACAGTAGTTTATCATATGTTTTATTGTAGGTCCATGCTTAAGTCCACCCCCAATCAGCAGAGAAATTATTTAAATCTTAATTCAAGAAAGTACTTGCAGTTGTTAGGGTCCCTAAGGCAGCCTAATGGGCCGTATCTGCCTGGGGGTTTGGCTGGCAACCCTAACCCAGCTAATGACTCTAGCTGGCCATGGCCTGAGCTTTCTGACTGGCTGCTGGGAGAGCCACTTCTCCATTTAGTTCCAGCTGTAGTAACAGACTCCAGGCAGCCGAAATAGTTCTGGTTAAGGTCAGCTTCAGTAAGGCTCTCTGACTTTCTGGTTCCTGACCCTGCTTGGTTCTGTTCTTGGACTCCAGTTTGTGGATTTTCCCTTGGATGTGGTAACTTGGCTCCTAAATCAGTCCATGTTTTAGACTACATGCCTGGCTCCTACCTTCCCTAACCACTAGGCAAGACCACCTATGACCTAGTTCATTACAGCAGACTCCCATGCCTTTCCTGAGTATGGATACTATTCTGTATTGGTCAAAGGCTATTTCATTATGTTACCGTGTCTAAACCAAATCAGACCTGATTTGCGTAGCATTTAGTCTAGTTGAGTTGCATGGGGCAGAGAGTAGAATCACCAAGCTTACAGGTGACACAAAAGTGGGAGGCACTGACAACATACTAGAGGGTCTGAATTAAAATTCAAAAGCATCTGAAAAAGGGAGCAATAAATAATGTGAAATCCAAAGATGAATGTAAGGTACTGCACAGGGCAGAAAAAAAGCCCAAATCCAGAATGGAGGATAAACAACTTGGCGGGAACCCTGCCAGGAAAGGTCTTGGGGTTGCAATAGATAACAATTGAACCAGCAATGTGATGTTGTCACAAGAAAGACAAATGTAGTTTTGAGTTGGATTCACAGAAGCAGCATCTGCAAGACACAGGAGGAGATACTACAATTCTGCTCAGTGCTGGTTAGGCCTCTATTGAAGTGTTCTGCCCAGTTTTGGGCAGTACTTTGTTAGAAGGATGTAAAGAAATTGGAGATATATCATAGGAGAGCAATGAGTATGACAATGATTGGAAGGTAAGCGATACAAGGAAAGGCTAAAGGAACTAGGTGTGACAACAAGGTCATGGGCAGTCATGCCTCGTGGTTAGGCCTGGACTTAGGAATTTAAGTCCGGAACCAAGGGTCAGGAGAGATTCACGGCCATGGTCTAGATCCACTGGTCAAGCCAGAGTCAAATTACTAAAGATGTGGTCAGGAAGAGGGAGCCAGAACTAGGAAGCCACAGGTGACACCAGAGTTAGGAACTAAGAGTCATAGTTGAGCAGACACAAGTATCAAGCTACATGCCAGAGTCAAGGTAGTCTACATGCTCACCAGGAGACTTGTGCAGACAACTCATCAAGGTGTGCCCTGCTGGTTTTAAGGCCATTTGGTGCAGCATCAGGTTCCTGCCAGCACACCAGGCAATGAAGGACAGTTCATCACATCAGCAGGAATACTGACTCATTACACTGAGTGTGTTTAGTTCCAAGAAAAGCATATTAAGGTGGGGAGCATGATAGCAGGTTTTCAAATATTTGAAAGATTGCCATAAAAGAGATGGAAAAACAATGTTCTTCTTTGGCCAGACAAAAGCTATGGAGTTTAAACTATAGAAAACCAGATTTAGATCGAGGCCCTAAAACAGTGCCCTCTAAAATTTTGATGGTGAAGACCACTTTTTGGCACCCCAGAATCTACCATGTCCCCCCTTCACCTGCTCCCACCCCCCTCACTGTCCCCCGCCTCCTGGACAAGCTGCCTGAGCTCTGACCCCGCTCATCCAGCCCAACCCGGGCAGCAGGGGACATGGCTTAGCCTATCCACATGCATCCTGCCGCTCCCAATCGTGGAGACCAGTCGATTGAAACCAACTGCTTGGTGACCACTGTCCTAGAAAAATTGCCTCATGATCAGAACAGGATGCTGAAACTACCATGAAAAGTTATGGAATCTCCTTCCTATGAGGGTTTCAGAAAGAGGCCAGATAGATATGGTTTAAGAAGAGCAAAACCCTTGTAGGTGCAAGGGATTGGACTAGATCACTCTTGAGATCTCTTCCAGCCCCATAGTTCTAAGCCCTCTCTTGGGCTTAGATGTCTATACGTCATCTTTCCTTTCTTATATTGTATTGCTTGATCCCTGAATGTAAGAAAGAATGAGATCCCCTCCCTGTCTTAAAACCCAAAGCTAACATTTTGGCTTTGCTTACTCTATATAATCCCTTTGAATGCAAGGGATGATATACACTCAACCACATACACTCACCGTTAAATTCATGCAAAATAGAATTACATTTACAACTTAGAAAACTGGCTACAAAGACAAATGCACTGTAAACAGGAGAGAAGTTATTCTAGAATTTTTGGCATCATTTAGATGTGAAGTTGCTTTGTCTCTGTGTGCTGAGCTTTTCCAGAGTGCTGCTTTTGTGAATCTGGTTGTTGAGTCAGCATGCCTGTAGAATTTGATACAGGGGACTTATGTAGCTGAGTGTTGATGTGTTGTGAAAAGAATAAACTGGTGACAGAGGGAGAATATCAGGTGGAGGCAAGACTGCACAACAATACAGATGTTGTTTAGTTTTGCTGTGACCTAATATTTTTGTAGAAAAATGTATCTGTTTGATTCAGATGAATCAAGTTGGTCAACCCACCCAGATTTGGTTCTCTTCATCACCAGGAATCCCAGTTTTCCCTGATAAAAAAAAATCACAAGTTCTCTGATAAAAAAATCACAGATTCTCTGAAAACACCTCCCCCAAATCTGTAATTAAAGTGAAACGCCACTATATATAGGTATCAGTTGAACACAATGTTGATATATTTACAATTTTAAAGCAAATTGAAAGCCTACCAGTGCCTCAATCACAATAATAAAATAAATTCTGAATACCATATACTTTGGTATTTGATTTGGGGGTTTTTATCATAGAAAAATTAGAGCTGCACCCCCTGTCCCCTTTAATCACAGAATGCAGGTCCAGGCCCCTCGCTCCCCACCCACAGCCTCCCAGCCTTGCTAGTATCCTTCACTCTCCCCCAAAAACCCTCTGGCCCTGCTGGTGCCCCTCACTCTCCCCCTACATCCCCATGGCCCTGTTGGTGCCCCTCACTCCTCCCCACAGCCCCTGGCCCCTCTGGTGCCTCTCACTCCCCCCTGCCCTCCCAACACCCCCACAGCCCTGCTGGTGCCCCTCACCCACCACCCACAGCCCCTTGCCCCCCCAGCCCTGCCAAAAGGGCTGTCAGGGTTACAGGGCCAGGGACCAGGATCCACAGTCTCCTTCCCCCCGCAGCAGCTTCTGAGCTCCTTGCTACTGTGAGCTCTGCGCTGCCCTGGCAATGCATCCCCTTCCCACCCAGCAGCAGTGAGGGGCACAACCCTGCGCCGCTGTCCCTGCTGCTACCAGGCAGGCAAGGGACACCTCGCCAGGGCCGTGCAGAGCTTGCAGGAGCAAGGAGCTTCTCTGCCTGGCCCTGCTCTGCCCTGCTGCGCTAGGTCCCTCCTGCTGGACTGCTAAGGCCCCAGCAGGGTTCGTATTACACTTCCACTCTTGGTGGGGTCTGCGTCAGTGGCAGCCGGAACCTGGAAGGAGTTGCCACCATCACTCAGGCTGCTTAGAAAGGCATGGGTGGGCCAGGGCCTCTCATTTCTTATGGGGAGGACTCTTGTCTCTTATGGCAGACTTATGGGGTGCTCTCATTTCTTATGGCAGGGCTCAACCCCCCCTGAGCCCCACTCATATTTTGAACCTTGCTCTCCAGGCTGCCTGGCAGCTATGTGCATATACATTCACGTGGCACCTCCTGCCTGACCGCCCTCCTCCTGCTCCCCCAGCCCCTTGCAGGCTGGAACTCTACCAGCCTCCAGAGAGCTCTTTGCAGAAGTGCACAATCCATGTGTTTCTCCGTTAAAATGAAAAATCCACATTTTCCTCAGGTAAAAGGGGAAATCTGTGGGTTTTTTCCATTTTCCTATAAGAAAGAGAAAACCTAGATCCCTGTTCATCACAACTCATTTGAAGTTACTGTGCTTAAGCCAATTGTGATACCAAGTAGAATTTGTACCTGCAAGCCCTCTAGATAGTTGTATTGAAGTAATGTTGTTAGTGTCACTCTCAGCTGAGCTACGATACTTTGTCTTTCCCTTCTTCAGGGCTTTCTGCAAGAGAACCACTGGAAAGTGCTGGAAAAGAGTCGGGAACAACAGTTCAAAATGCTTCAGCATGGCCTAGCATCCAGAGAAGCAGCTCAGAAAATGGCTACATGTGAGGCAGCAAAAATTGGAGCGACTTCTTGTATATTGCGATCCTAAGTAAAAACCAATGATTCTGGAACAACTGCAGCCCTGGTGGTGATGGAAACCATTCCCACTGCATCTGCCAAGGGTCAGTTTTGCCCTTGTCACACCTGAACATGCTCTGGAGTCAAATTCTGATGTGCACAAGCAAAACTGAAGCAGAATTTAGAATTTTTATAGAGTAAAATTGTCATTTCAATCTATGCTGGAATGTTTTTCCTTTTAGAACCAGCAGTTGTAAGAAATGGAATTACTTACATTGAGATTTCTGTGACATGGGGATGAATAAATTGGTGAGACCACTGTAGATTTTGCGTGCATCTGAAACAGTTACAGACTGGGCCACTTGTTTGCCATGTTAATTTCCTGAAATGAAGACTAAAAATGGGTAAAAGAAACTCATAGAATATTTATTTGAACCTCTAACATCTCACAGGGTGAGATCAGCTCTAGTTTGTGACATATTTCTATACAACAGTGCCATCATCCCTACCAGCAGGACAAGCAAAGTCAACACTAGTTGTGGAGGGCGAGAATGAGAGAACTAAGTCTGAGTTCCTGTGTATTGTCAAATACAACATATTTTTGAGTATAGTCAGGCTTTCTATCTCACTTTCCATCTGTAAAAGGGGTGGGGAGTGTCAATGTTGACTTATGCTCTAGTTCAACCTGTTATGTGGAGCAATAGACCTACCACTCTAGCCTTTCAGAGGGATTATATGACATGGTGACCTGTGGTAGTAGTAGAGACTAGAGTCTGACCTTCTGAGGAGGTCCCTTCCAGTTCTGTGTTCCTAGAGGTGAATTCCCTCCATCTCAAAACAGTGGAAAAAGAAAATAATATTCCTTAACCTCCATAGAAAGTAGCCTCCAGATGCATTTAGATTGCTGTTAGTCTACCTGAAAGATAACATAGCGTCTATGCTGTCTCCGGAAAAGGTTCTTCATGTCATATGATTGAATCTAGGCACAATGCCAAGGTGGATATAAATCTGAATTAAAAACTGCATCAATAGGAAAATATAATGCATTTCTATCTTAAATTCGTACCAGTTATGAGGTGTTTTGTTACTGCACTTGCAGATATTTAAATTGAATTAGAATCTGTCTGACATTAAGTGGAGGCAGGTGCTCCTAACACTCACAGAGCAGTAGCATTCTCTACCAAAGAAAAGCCAACAGAATTCTTTTGTTGCCATCTAGCTGTGAAAATATTTTCTATGCTGTGCAACAGTCCTATACATTTTGTACATCACAAATGTAGCCTGTCTAAATTGCAGATGATTTGAAGAGGCCCCTGGACTCACAGGTGTTGCAGGGGTACAAAGAAATCAATGTCACTCTAATGCTGCAATACAGGGGGCTGGAGAACAAGGGAAGGGAGTCGTTGCTAGAGTGGAAACAGAAAGTCTGGCACACACAACAATTGAACTGTTCCAAGAGCATCACTGATTGGGAACAAGTTCTCAATTGTCATGATTCAGTGCATCCTTACACTGCCAGGGCTTCCAAGAAGAACGGTTATTTTCAGGCATTGCCATGCCGCTGAAATGCCATGAGGGGGTTGGAGTGGGGCATTCCCTAACAGTGGCAAAGGCCTGGAGTTTCCCCAGGATTATATACTAGCAGGGGAGGAAGATGGCAAGTGGCTGTGAATGGGGTCTGCCTAGCCCCTGCTTCTCTGTTCCCAGGGAGGTGGATTCAGGTTTCAGCTTTCCCTAGAAAGCCACGCCATACATTTTGGCATACCCTCTGCCCCCAGTATCCATTGTGAGGTTGGTTGATGGGCAGGTGGGTAGATGTGCCTTTAATGATGAACACCCATCAACTGTGGGATGTGGGAAAGCTGCTAGAGCACAATGACACTTAGTGCCACAGAATGGCTGTCAGTTCCTGTCAGGGGCTCTAACCAGGTAGCCTAGCCCTGACTAACTGCTCATCTGGCTAAACCTGGCAGAGATTCGTTGGTCTTCTGTGGTAAGCCTCCCTGGGTCCTGAGCTCTCAGCACTCTGATTTCTGACCTTGCTTGGCTCTGCTTTTGGAAATGCCACTTGGCTTTGGTAACTCAGTCTCTGATGCCAGAACCCTGATCTGGCCTGCAGCCCTGGATTTCCCCCTTGGATTTGGTAACTTGGTCTCTGATCCTAGGACCCTGACTCAGTCTCTTAACTTGGACTCTGCTCCTAGGATTCCCCCTCGGTTTGGATACCTTGGACTCTAGCTCCTGTCTCTGGCCCTCTCCTCATGGCTTACCTACTAGGCAAGATTGTCTACACACCAGTCCTTACAATTGTATGCTTACAATGGCCAACATCTAGGACTCTGATGTGTTATAGCAGGGGTGAGCCAAATGTGGCCCAATAGGCCATTCTATCTGGCCCACAGGGCCCCTAAAAAAATTAGAAAATCAATACTTATCTGCCCCTTGCTGCCTGTCCTGTGGCCCTCAATGGCTTGCCAAAACTCAGTAAGCAGCCCTCTTACCAAAATAATTACCCACCCCTGTGTTATGGGGTCCAGACAGAAGTGATAATTTTCACCTGATCTGGCCACAGAAAGTAGTTTATAGTCATGACCAAACACGCATACATGGTTGCAAACTGCTCCAAAAATATCCGGTGGGGAAAAAATCTGAATCCTCATTGCATGAGGGGTCAGAGGAAGATGTTTCAAAACAGGAAGTCTTCTGTAACTTGTATCTGTGCTGCCTCCCAGCCTGACCCTGTTTTCAGAATGGGAGGGGGGAAAGGGAGTGGAGGGAGTCCGGTCTGGGGGGTTTCAGCCCCCACTGGGGGGGGGGGGAGAATTGGAGTCCCCCCAAAGTGCTGCCTGGAGAACCCCTAAAACAAGATCCCTCTGTTCCTTCCCCCCTCCCCTTCTGAAAACAGGGCAAGCTCCCAGGGAGGAGGGGCTGTTGCTAGGTGGAAGTGGCTGCAGGCAGGCAGCCAATAGCTAGATTCCCCTCCCCCTGGAGCCAAGAGTGAGCTTCTGTTTGGTTGGGGGGGTTGCTGTAACTCAGCACCTTCCTGCAAAGCCCCAGTTACTGCGGGGAGCTGCGTTTCTGTCTGCACCCATAGCATTGAATACACTTCTTCAACATTCAGCTGTACCTAGCACTTGGAGACTTATGCTACAGCCTACTGTCTCCAAAAAGCTAGATGCAGTCTTCAAGGCCCTTAATGAGTTGGGTCCAAGCTGTCTCAGGGACTACTTTTCCTTTCATGTCCACTTTCAGGGCAGTGCAGATGACGATGACATGGTGGTTGGTGTCCTCAGGCCAAAACTCAAAAGGCCTAGAGGAGAGAGGCCCCTTGTGGCTTACCTACTAGGCAAGGTTCTCAGTAGGGGATGGGGAGGGGCGTGGTGCTTACTGCTATGCGCAGGCGGCTGCAGGCTGAGGGGCCGCACCAGGCTCCTACCGGGGGGCGCAGGCCCCCGGATCTGCGCATGGAACAACAGCAGGCTGTTGCTGCAGGCTAGGGCTGGCAGCACAACCAGGCAGCTGGCGGGCAGGTTGGGAGGCTATGGCAAACTTTGGGGTGGCAGCAGCGCCCCTCCCAGCACCACCACCACTGCCCACCTGGAGCACCAGGAAGAGACAGATGCTGCCGCTGGCCCCAGCCTTGCTTGCAGGAATGAGGCGGAGGTGCTGGAAGGGGGCTGCTGCCACCCCAAAATTCACTGTAGCCCTCCCAACCTGCCTGCCGAGCACTGGGGAGAGCCCGGTGGCACTGCTGGCCCCAGCCTGCAGCAGCAGCCTGCTGTTGTCCTGTGCACAGATCTGGGGGCCTGCACCCCCCCAGGAAGAGCCCGGCGCAGCCTCCCAGGGGGCACAGCAGCAAGAGCCACACCCTGCATCCCACACCCCACATCCACCCCCAGTTCCCACTGCTTTGCTGACTGCTGCAGCCCTGGAAGAAGCTGATGGGCTGCGCCGCACCCTTCCCCTAGTCCCAGCCTTACTCCCTCCCTCCCCCACCACCACGGGAACGTATCTGTATGTGTTCCATTGTAAACTGGGTTTGCTTTATGCAAATTTAATTTAGGTGCCTTTCTCCAGGAATACATGTACCACATAGAGGAAAACCTGAACAAGTCATGATTAGTCTAATTCCTGCTTTTCTGAGACAGTGATGCACATGACTTATTTGAGTAATGCATTACTTTTGGTGAAGTATTTATATGTCACTCACTTTTTTAAATAGCCACTTCCTTGTGACAAATTCTGATGACACGGTAAGTCAGATTTACATTGTGACTTTCACACACTGCAGCATACAATGACAGTATATCTCACATGAGTACATTGCACTGAAATTAGAAGTGGGAAAAGTGGATTAATTTATTCTACACATTTTGTTTCTTTCTGCCTTCATACTTCTGTAAATAGACTGTGCTTTTCTAAAAGCCACATTATTAATTGTTCAAAATTACTCACCATATAATTTCTGTGAACAATTCTTGATTTCTAGCGTGTTCACAAGGAGCTCATTACAAGTATTTAATATGGCTGTGGAAAACAGCACCATCCTGTTTTGACTTGTGTTTTGATGGAACAGCATTGCATTCTGAATTTTGTTTTGATTTGAAACCGCTGTTTCAACGCTGTGTCGATGTTTTGCCCATAAGCTATAACAAGGAAGCTTGAAACAGCCTATGACTCTGTCATTTCTGGCCTTATTTGGATTAAACTTGCAAGAATGGTAGCCCCTTCTGAGGGCATGAAGCCTGCCACGTTTCATGGAGATAGGTGCAGGGGTTTAGCAGAAACTGCACCTCACGCTGCAGACAAGGAAAACTCAGGGCATAGGTGACAGTGTGTGTGTTAAGGCACAGCAGGGTGAAAGCTGCAGGCATGCTAGTCACTGCTGAGGCCATGAAGCCTGCCAGCTGTCAAGGAGATCGGTGCACAGCTTCTGGGGCCCTGCACCGCTGGCTGCTCACAGGCAAAACTGGAACACACAGCTCAGCAACTGACACCAAAGCAGAAAGCAGGGCACGTCAAACAGCGCTGCCTTTTATGCAGCTTTGCCATCCCTGCCCCAGAGCACTGGGATTGGAAGAGACCTCAGGGAAGGGTGACAGTCACTGGCCAGCTGCATTGTCTATAATGAGAGCAGTCCTTCCCTCCTTCCCACTTCCCCCCTCCTTCTCCTTCCTTTAGTTTCTGTTTCCCTGCAAGTAAACCCTGCTTGAGCTTCAAAACTCAAAATGTTTCAAAATTTTCAAAACATTTTGACTTGCCTCATTTCATTTCGAGGCTGTTTTGAAGCTCTCTGTTTCATTTCAGTTTTGCTGTTTCGAGCTCGAAATGAGTCGAAACGAAACTGCTGGCAAAATTTTGCACAGTCCTAGTATTTAATATTAGAATTTGAGCTGTTGTGGTTGAACAAAAAGGGAACTTGGTCAGCACAACCCCAGACTACCTCTTCTTAACCTCACTATTCAACGCATTTCACTTTAGGGAACTAGCAATCTTTTCATAACAGTCATCTGCATTTGAAGTAGCTTCTTGAGCAACAAGAGTAACCAAGCTGGAAGGAGCATGAGAAGCACAATGTTCTCCTTCCAAAACTTCATTCCATTCCCACAAAAACTTTTCATGAGAGCCCTGACAGCCATCACAGCCATTACTTTCAGGGTTCACCTCTATTCTTGTGAATACAGAACACCTGGACACCTCCTAGCAACAAGTACTAATTAATACCTTTGATGCCCTAAAACAGGATCAGCCACCTTCTGTGAACAGCAGGCTGGTGCTTGCAACCTGACTGCTACAGTGGGCCACCAATCCCTACTACAGTGCCCCAGATGTGTGCTGCTGCCTTCTTTATTTACATGACCAAGTGCTACAGATTTCTATCCCAAATGGCAATGGGGAGGGGCAAATTTAGTGGTGAAAGTAAGTGTTGGCTTATGTACACAGTAACAGAGGAAATCATCAGCACAGCAAACGGCAGACAAGGAGAATACACTGGGACAAACTGTTTGCCACCAATTCCCTGTGCAACTGTGGACCGGATCCAATTTTTTTTTCAGGCTGAATCTGGCTAAGTTGCTGACCCCTGCCCCAAAACAGGCTGCTACACAGTAGATAAATGGTGTTCAGATCTGCTCTGCCCAGATTTTCATCAAGCTCAAGATGTCTCAGGTTGGGTCACCACAAATCACAGGCACCCAAATTTATCTGGTACTTGAGAATTATGGCCTAAGTAAACTGTTACGCGCGTTTGCAGAGCTGGAGCAAGAAAGCTGATGCTAAGTTTCCAAACCATGTGGCACCAATCCCTTGTTTGAGCTAGACTAGACATAGCCCATTGAAGTAGGTCCCATATCCTATCCGTGGGCCTGCCGTAAAAGAATGTCACACACACACTGAGAGAGAAAACATGATAGTAAATGGAGGTTCTGTGCCAGTGTATGAAGATATGTGGAGAGGCACCCTGCCAATAGTCTGTCTGCTGGAGGCTAGTTCCCAGCTGAAACTGATGACCAGGTAATGAGGGTTCAGCGCTCCAGTAGCAGAGTGCAAAGGGGAAGACAAGAAGAGGTTGTGGTATTGAAGGAGAAATGAAGTGAGGATTGCTAAAATTCAGGGTCTGAGAGAAAATGGCAGGTCTGGGTTTTTGTTTGTTTTTTGCATGCTTGTTTGGTTGTTCACTTTGGGAATAAGGTTACCCCACATAAAATAAACTGTCTAGAAACCTTGAAGTCAGAGTTGACTCCCCTATGTCAGGAAGTGGGGGAGTGACCTGCTTACTCACCTGTTTCTATATTGCTAGAGAAGCTCCACCCGAAGACTAAATACACTATTGGTACCTCATCAAAGCTTTTGGGTAGAGGGTTTCAAAATAGGTTAGGGTATTTGGCCATGTATCCCATTAGTCATTCTTGGCCTTGACCTTTACCTGACTTCCTTAATAACAGGTTGTTCTGTCATTTTTTCTTTTCTTTGTTTTTGAATTATGTACAGCTTTATCTCATTTTCCAACGATATGAATGTATTTACCCATCTTTGGTAGGTCCCTCTGAAGTGAATCAGCCTTTGCCATTCTTTGGAAGTTAGTGGCTTTGTTGGAGAGGAAGGCAAAAGCTGTTGTCTGGTACTCCCAGATGGAGTACTACCAGAACTCCTTTGTCATCCTGGTGGGACCAGATGAGTCTGACACCCTTGATTTAGACTATAAAATTTCCAGGTCAGGGATTGCCCCTTATTGTGCCCCTTCATGCACAGTTAGCTATTTGATGCTCATCTCTTTTAAGAGAAGTACGGAAACTGCTGCTGCTGCTACTTGTGGTTTGTCTCTTTTACAGATAAACCAGAGTAGAGTAAAAGTGGTTTGTGTAGCAGTTCACACTTGAACTGTAACAGGAGGAAACAGACATGCAGTTAATATCTATCCATGCCAGCTTTGCACATGCATAGGTGGTGGTATCCCAGTGTTTCCTGCAACTCTGCTTCCCTGATACATCATGGGATAAAAATAGTGTGGCCATACGTCCTGGATTGGCCAGGACACTCCAAGATTTCAAAGGCTGGTCCCAGCTGGCTGGTTAAAAATTGAAATGAGCATCTGGCCATGGGGCGGGGAGGTAGAGTGCCTATGAAGTAGGAAGCCTTATTAACACTAATTGTTACTTCACAGGTGACTGTTAACACCCATGAAGTAAAGAATACTGGTCATTAACTCCCTGGAGGGGGACAAATGAGCCAGCAGGCAGGCAACATCCTGGATTTCTCCTTGTCCCATACCTCAGGTAGAAACCCCTGTGCCTTCTTGAACATTGGGCCCAAAGTGCTCAGAAGTCTCAGACTGCTGATCACAGGCCAGACTGGACGACTAGACCAGGAGTACCAGTGCCACTTCAGTATGTGGTGGACACCCCCTGCCACTAGTCCCTGGTGATGTATGCAGTGCTGAGTCCACAACTATTTCATGATTACCCAGCTGGGCAATGTGATAAGCCATGGCAAGGTGTGTGATGGAGTCATGTGTCCTACTCTCAGCAACTGACTGTGATCTGCCAGAAGAGGAAGAAATCCTGGATACGACCGAGGACACTGGTGGAAAAGAAACCCAATTACTGACTCCTCCACTGTCCTCTCACAATTCTCATTCAGCAGGTCCATCATTTCCCTCACGATAGCTACAGTTCCTCTCTTATTAGTGTTCTTCTTGGTCTGGACAATGCCTTGGTTCACCAGGTCCACAAAGCAGTCACCAACAGCTCTTGCCTTCCTTTCAGACAAGGCCACCGACTTCCCAAGCACTTTTTGATCCTCCTTCCTAAGAGCGGGGAAATGTCACCAATGTCATTGAAAATATTTTTAAGGATGTCAGTTCCACATTCTTCCTGAATGTCAGGGTCCAAGAAGCATCTATCATTGTGGAAACACTGTTTTGGTAGTTCTCAAATTTTTTTTTCACAATTACTATTTTGTGGGAAATTCTGAAAATGTTTGGTTTCAGTCGCACCTCAGAAAGACTGTTTTCAGTCATACTCCCCATCGAAAAGAACTGGGAAGCAGTTGGTAACTATTTCACTGAGACACTGAGAAAAGCAATATCTGCTGATAGTTCATTAGATAACAATCCTGCTGAGTTTCAAAGAAACTCTATTAAGCCACACATTGTCCAGCACTATAGCAAATAACACCAAGGCAATGTTCAACAGAAATGGTGTTTGCTATGAGCTAATTTTGGATAATACACTTCTGAGGAATTTTGAAGATTTGTAGATAACAAGGGTTTCACATACATGCCCAGCAGTATTATGAACTAAATTAAAAATATGTACATATAGCCAAGTAGGGACTAACCAAAACAAATAAAGCGGCTCAGGACCCTTATCTTTACTTTAACAGAGCAACTATATGATGCTTATGAAATCAAGGACTTTATCTCCATAGATATTAACAAGCAGATGGCTCTGATCCATAATATCTGTGAAAGAGTTTCTTCTAATGACCAACATTGCAAAGCATATCAAATTAAACTAAGGCTGGACAGAATGGAAGGCGGCAGAAATCTTACTATGAATGAAATAGCTGATCAGTGAAAGCTTTCATCAGAAACTCCAGTATAACAATACAAAGTTTAAGCGATTAATAATTAAAACAGCCCAGGTACAGACAGGGACATTGTAGACACCGGAGGACTGTTCCTGTAAGTGCAGAAATCTTGCTCTGTGACAGAAATAGGATGCATCATGTTGAAATGGGAAGCAAGGAGAATTGCAACTGCAATCCCAGCAAACCTCCAGAACCACCCAGAGAGCAAAGAGGAACAGACAATGTGACTACAGCCAACAGGAAATCATTAGGTGATGCTACAGCTGTATCCATAACAGATGAAGCAATGCTCTTTCTGGATGTGGGAGATGATTCAGTCCCGCACAGTGAAAGGGCTGGGACACACTCCAGTTCAGGAACGTTGATAACAGCATGCCCCAAAAGTTATTGTTTACTGGGGAAGGGAGGAAAGGGGCGGGGGGTGTACTCTCTTCAGCCACAGTGACATAACTGGTGCTCAACCTCTTTGAGAGGGGATGAGGAAGGGACTCAAGACAGAAAAGCAGGATTAGAGAGCACCCACATATTGTTGAAAGAAAATCTGCAGGAGCTGATAATCATCTCTGTGCCAGTGGGGTCTGGCTCCAGGATTTTTTCCTGTGAGAAGGCTAAGACTTAGCATGTATAGAAATGATGTTGGACTGCAACATCAGTCACCCAGGCCCAGGATGCTAGTGATTTGTGCCTCTTTCAGTCTTTGGCTGTCATTTTTCCAGCATAGCCAATTCAGTTAGGATTACGGGAAGGAAAAATTCACCCCCTCCCTCCCCCCCTGCCTCAGTTACATTGACAGAAATGGTAGTATGGACATGGCTACACCAACACACAGGCCTTTGGGCTGGCAGAGCATAACCCAGAGCAGACCTGGACTCAGGCATGGGCCAACCAGGCAGCCACCCCCGGGGCCCTGACTGAAAGGGGGTACAAAAACAGTAATTTCTTTTCCATTATCCAAGTATTATTATTATTATCTGCGGCGAAGGGGGGCCTGCTACTAGAAGTCTGCCGGGGCCATCGGGAGTGTAGGTGCAATGCTGACCCAGAGACACGCAGTTGGCTGTGCTGGTCCGACGTCAAGCAGGACGCAGGCTAGAATTGCACTTCGTAGACCAGTCACGCTCAGCCTTTGTTGACCCGTGGGACCCCTTGGGAGCCCTGTGGCCCCTCAGACAATGCCTGCTCTTAGTTTTCACTCAATTTTTTTTTTTAACTATGGAAAAATAAGAAAGCAACTGTTTTGCTGAAACGGGCTCAGAAAGCGGGTGACGGGTCAGGAAGCCTTCGGCACTGTGGATTCCTGCTGGAAACTTCCCGGCAGTCCTGGGAACCAAGCCGGAGCCCTGCACGTGGCGCTGCTGCACCCTTCAGAGGATCTCCAGGCACCCAATGCAGAACCACAGCAAGGCCACGGCGGGACAGGTCATGGCCCAAGCTTTCCCACCCCGCGCCAGTAGGGCCCGTGCTGGCCTCGCCCCGGAGAACTACATCTCCCAGAGGGCCGAGCCGCCGCAGGCCGCGGACTGACGCGCGACGCATCCAATCAGCGGCCGGGAGCTGACGCGACGGGGCCGATGGTGCGGCGGGTGGGGCGGGCTGTGGCGTGGGCAGCCGCCAGGCCGGCGGGTGGGTGAGTGGCTGCGGGCTGCGATCGGCGGCCGGCGGCGCGGCGCCGCCCTGGGCGTGCTTGGTAGGGCCAGTGTGTGAGGTGAGCAATGGTGGAGGGGCCGCAACGGCCCGGCCTGGGGTTCGCGCCCGCGAGGGGGGAGGGGCGGGACGGCCGTTGGAGCCGCGGTTCCGGATCCCCTCCCCCCCGGCGGAGGCAGCCCAGTCACGCGTGGGCGGCGGTGCCGGACTCGGGGTAGGTGGGGGCCTGTGGGGCCTGGCCTCGCTGGGGAGTCTCCTCGGTCGCTGCGAGCCCGGCCTTCCCCAGGGCCGCCCCACCAGCAGGGCGTCGCCGGGCTCAGGGAGCAGGCGCTGCTCGGCCCTGCTGGGACCCGGCCTGGGGCGCTGTGGTG
>NW_017728948.1:15604193-15615271 GCF_001723895.1 Crocodylus porosus
CCCTCCCCCTGCAGCTGCCCCCTGGGAGCACGCCGGGCTCCCACTGAAGGCTGCTGTGAGATGGGGCCAGGGAGGGGTTTCCCCCTGTGCTCAGCGTGCTCTGGCCTGGGGGTCGCTTTGCTGGGGGTGCTGGGGGCTCTCCTCAGCATGTACTCGCTTTCTGTGGGGGTGCTGGTTGTAGCTGCATCGCGCTTCAGACACGGGCAGGCGAAGGTCTTTGGCCTAATGAAGGATACCAGATTTACCCATCTCCAAAGAGTTGGAGAAATCTGTTTGGCAAGCTTTTGGCAGGTATCAATGAACTTCACTTCATCAGCTTCCTGGATACAAGAAATCATGGATTAAATATAGACATTGGATTTATGATATGTTATAACCTGCCTGACATCGGACTCATACTGCTCCACTACTTATCTGCTACATTCATTCCCCGCCCCCTTGTCTCACCGATTGATGCCTCAGTTTACAAGGTTACCGACTGCCTTTCTTGCTGCACAGTGGCCTCTGGCTTCTTTACCATTTGCTCCATCCAGGAAGAACACAGACCGACTGCAGGTGCTTCCTCAGCCTGACAGAGAGTGTTTATACCCAAAAGCTTGCAAAGAAGAATTTTTCCAACTATTTGAGGTGGTTTAATAAAAGATGTCAGATTTACCCAAAGAACCTCCTCTTAACTTTTGGTAGAAGCAGGACAGTGGCTCTTGCTGTGTCTCGGTTTGCAGTTGTCTTGTGACGAGTTTAGATTATTTCATAGATTTCTAGCATTGGAAGGGACCTATCAGATCGAGTCTGACCCCCTGCTTTGGGCAGGAAGGAGTGCTGGGGTCAAGTAACCCCAGCCAGGTAATCTCCTTTTGAACACCTCCAAGGTAGGGGAAAGCACCACCTTCCTTGGAAGCCCATTCCATGTTTTGGCCCCTCACTGTAAAGAATTTCTTCCTGATATCCTATCTAAATCTGCTCTCTTTCACTTTATGGCTGTTGTTTCTAGTAACCCTGAGGGGTATCCTGGTAAACAGAGTATCCTCTATTCCCTGCTAGTTCCCCGCCCCCCCAATGAGTTTGTAGACAGCTACAAGATCACCTCTCAACTTTCTCTTGTGGAGGCTGAAGAGATTCAGGTCCCTCAGTCTGTCTTCATAGGATCTTACCTGCAGGTCCTCAAGGGCGGTGGACTAGATGAGCTCTGGAGGTCCATTCCAGCTTGACTTCTCTTTGATATGTCAGTCTGTAGTTACAGCCTGTTCCAGGTTGTCACCTGACTGATGTTTCGCTGCCGTCTGTTTAGAGTACTTATCCCCATGGTATTTCAGGACGGGTTGTAGTCCTAGGTTAGACAAAGCGTAGTAGTGCTTCTTCCTGTCCCTCCTCATTCTTAATGTGGTGTTGTTCATCCAAAAGAAGCGCTTGGGAAGATGGTGGTAGCATGCCAGATCTGGAGAGGTGAAACATACTGTGCTTTGGAAGGAAATGGAAGCACAGGGCCATAGGGTAAGGAATGGCAAATGCTAACCTTTGGTACATGGGCAGACAAGTTTCTTTGGGTGAATCTGATATCTTTTATTAGACCAAGGTAAATAATTAGAAAAACATTTTTTTTAGCAATCTTTCAGGTTGAAAAACCTTTGGTCAGGCTGAGGAAGCCTCTGCAGTTGGTGTGTGCTTCTCTTGAATGAATAGTAAAGAAGCCAGAGGCTAGGCTGGTCTGCATGCAAGACAGGCAATCAGTGAAGATGTGAATTGAGTCAGTGGATGAGAGAGAGGCTGGGTGGGAGGAAGCAAAGGGGGATGAAGGTAGCAGTTGCATAGTGGAGCAGTACCTGGGGAGTCGAATGGCAGGCAGGTTATAATGCATCATAAATCCAATGTCTACATTTAGTCCGTGATTTTTTTTGTAGGCAGGAGGTTGATGAAGTGAAGTTCATAGGTTTATCTCTAAGAAGTGTTTTGTAAATTCCCTCTGGGGGTTAGAACTGAGATTGAAGAGAGAGTGGTTTTCTTGTGAGAAGTGTGCCCCCACAGGTAATTGGGTATTCGTGTCTGATAAATTTCTGGTGTGCAGTTATTGTTTGGTCTCTCCTACATATTTTCCATCAGGGAATTTGGTGTAATGGATGAGATGTATTACATTTTTGTAGGTGCAGCTATAAGATGCAGGAATGCTGATGGCTCTGTAGTGGGATGTAGTAATTGTGGAGGTGGTGGAGATGTGTTGGCAGGTTTTGCACTTTTTGTTATGGCATGGTCTGGATCCATTTGGTGTGTTCTGGACCTAATAAAAGGTATCAGATTTGCCCAAAGAACTGTCTGTCTATGACCTTAGATCAACACAACTGGAACCTACACCCGTATAACCTTTCGTACAAGCACACAAGTCTTCTGCTTGGAGCTGTAGCTCTAGAACCATATCTTTCAGGAAATATCTGTGATAGGAGGGGAGATGGTGAGAATATCGTGATATCTTTAAAGAATGAAAGTAGAAACACTATCTGCAGGGCTGAGGCACTGAATTGTCATATTCCCCAGACCAGTGTCCTTGGGCATGTCATTTCTGTGAGCTGCCTTAGCAAAGACTGTGCACGCTAAGTGTTCTAGCCAGAGTCGTCCCTTGATTTCAGTAGTTTCAGACATGGCTATGCTTCTTAGGCTGGTCATGCAAGGAAGCCTTGATGTTTACTAGGCAGATCTTGTAAATGATATGATGCTGAAGATGCCAGGGACCTCTTTCCATATGCTTTCCAGTATTGATATTGCTGATGGAGTGGAGCTGAACAGGTATGGCTAATGGGAGGAATTTCTATACAGATTTAATTAGGGTTACACAAGACTTGGGTGAGCAAAGGCAATGGGGGAGCTCCGATTTTTCTGTGATTTAAAAAGAAAACCAAAACAAAATCAAATGCCAAAATATATCACTATTTAGAATTTATTTTATTATAATGATTGAGGTGCTGGTAGGCTTCCAAATTTGCTTTAAAACTAAATATATCAATAAAACATTGTGTTCAACTGATATCTATCAACATATGCATCTATCTAGTGGTAATTTGTTTTACTGCAGAAAACAGAATTTTGGGGCTCTAATAACAGAAGTTTTTTTGTTTTGTTTTGTTTTGTTTTTTTACAGAGAAAACTAGGATCTGTGATCATGTCATAGTTTCATAGTTTCTAGGGTCGGAAGGGACCTGAGCAGATCATCTAGTCCGACCCCCTGCCATGGCAGGAAAGAGTACTGGGGTCAAACGACCCCAGCAAGGAGTTCATCTAACCTCCGCTTAAAGACCCCCAGGGTAGGAGCCAGCACCACTTCTCTTGGGAGTTGGTTCCAGATCCTAGCTGCCCTGGCCCTGAAGTAGCACCTCCTGATATCTAGCCTAAACCTACCCTCTGCCAGCTTGTGACCGTTATTCCTGATCACTCCTGGCAGTGCTTGGGGGAACAGGGACTTCCCCAGTGCTTGCTGATCCACCCTGGCTAGTTTGTAACAGGCCACTAGATTCCCCTCTCAGACTTCTCTTGTGGAGGCTGAACAGGTTCAGGTCCCGTAGCCTCTCCTCGTAGGGCCTGCCCTGCTGCCCCCTGATCATGCGAGCGGCCTCCTCTGGACCCTCTCCATGTTGTCCACATCCCTCTTGAAGTGCGGTGCCCAGAACTGGACACAGTACTCCAGCTGTGGCCTGACCAGTGCTGCGTAGAGGGGGAGGATCACCTCCTTGGACCTGCTCAAGATGCATCTGTGGATGCATGACAAGGTGTGGTTGGCCTTCTTGACTGCATCCCCACACTGCTGACCTACGTTCATCTTGGCGTCAGTGATGACTCCAAGATCCTTTTCCGCCTCTGTACTGACAAGAAGGGAGTTCGCCAGCCTGTAGGTATGGTGCTGGTTGTTCCTCCTGAGGTGCATCACTTTGTACTTGTCAGTGTTGAATCCCATCCTATTTTCATCTGCCCACCCTTGAAACCTGTCTAGGTCCGATTGTAACCTATTGCTCCCTTCTAGCATGCCTGCATCCCCCCACAGCTTAGTGTCATCAGCAAATTTGAACAGGGTGCTTTTTACCCCCTTGTCCAAGTTGCTGATGAAGATGTTGAACAGTGCGGGCCTGAGGACCAAGCCCTACGGAACCCCACTGCCCACATCCCTGCAGGTCGAGAATGACCCATCCACCACCCTCTGGGTGCGGCCCTCTAGCCAGTTGGTGACCCAATTGACTCTGTGGGTGTCGACACCACAGTCCCCCAGTTCCTTAATGAGAACAGGGTGGGAGACAGTGTCGAAGGCCTTCCAAAAGTCCAGGAAGACTACATCCACTGCTACCCCTGCATCTAATGATTTGGTGATCTGATCATAGAGGGCCACCAGGTTGGTCTGACAGGACCACTGTGGACTTATCCTCCTTCTTTCAAATCCAAATGGACAGTTCTCTCAAATGAACACAAATAACACCACTCACACCACAGATTAACTTCCCTAAATTACATTGGTAGTTCTACCAAAAACACCAATGTATTTTTCATTAACTGGATGTTTCTTTGGTGTACCAGGTCTAATTTGAAAGAACTTATCCTTTAATTTTGGGCTACAGACAAATTTTACAGTGCATCTTTTTTTGTCATCTTAAGTTAGTTGCATTTTTAACAACAAAAAAAAGATACACAAGCTTCCTTCAGATATCAAGTTTTACTTCACCAGTTCCTTACAGACTAGTTATTAGGAATATGGTCTTTCTTTTATCCCTTAATTGAATGCAACATGGAGGACAGTGCTTGAATCTTTTTTCCCCCAAAAAACCCTTTTTTTCCTTCAAGTCTCATCTGGTAGTTTAAATTCATGCTCCTTAATTTTTTTAACACTATGAATAATAACACAGTAAATGAACCTATTTCACTCTAGATCCTTGCAAAGTACTGAGTCCTTAAAAAAACGTAAATTAAAAATCCTTTTCAGGCTTGTATAGATCAAAAAGAACTAAAAACCGTAAGTTGTTACCTCTGAATTCTGTAGGCCTGGGGATGTAGGTTTGGTTAGTACAACAAAATCTGTAGAGAGATCCCTATGTTGTAAAGGGTATTCTCAGATTTTAAACCCTGTTTAGAAACACTTTTCTCATGCTTATCTTTTATATTTTAAATTCAATTTAATGTAGAATTTATGCTACTTCCCTTATTCATTTTGGAAAGTGAACTAGATAATTCAATCTTATTTGTAGTCTGCTTGACTGTTTCTGTTGTGCCCATATGCTGTGGTGCTAGTACTGTATTGTGTGATGGAGGGAATGGCTATGTACAAATCTCCCAGGCATTTTTTTAAGTCTTATTGGGGAGGAGAGGATGAAGATAGATTAGCCTTGTGGGTTTTCTGCACCCATCAACTTCTTTAACTTATTGAGCTGGGACATAGCTAACATTCAGTCTTCTTTCAAGGCCTCCACTTTTATTTCTAGTGTTGCATCTTAGTAAAAAAGGCTAGTGTCCTAGTCCCCATTTTATTTGCCCGATGTATTGCTGGACGCTGGAAGGCCTGCAATCTTTTCTTTTTCCTGAGCCTGCTATATATGCGCTGCCTCAAAGTATTTCCCTTTATTATAGGCATTGGGATCTTGATGGATTTCCATGGACATTTTGCCTTCCCAACGTTATCGTTTGAGAGAGCAGTGTGGTCCCTGCTTCTTGTGGGACTAAAGGAGCCAGTGTGTGCTGCTTCCCAAATGCTTTGAAAGAAGAAAAATGTATTTAGTCTTTCAAATATATGTAGTTTCAAACCCAGAATATAACATGCAATATTCAGTGCAGCCAGAAGTGGCCTTTTAAATGCACTTCAGCTACATTTCAGTGTAAGTAGGGATCTGCCAAATTCATGATTTCACAGTTTATGCAGAAACTGCAAATTTGGTAGGTCCCCCATGAAAAAGCAAGAAAACGGCAGCGAACCAGTGGGGGTTGTGGGGGGGTGGGAGGCAGCTTCTCATAGTTTCATAGTTGGTAGGGTTGGAAGGGACCTGAGCAGATCATCGAGTCCGACCTCCTGCCATAGCATGAAAGAGTACTGGGGTCAAACGACCCCAGCAAGGTGTTCATCTAGCCTCCTCTTAAACACCCCCAGGGTAGAAGCCAGCACCACTTCTCTTGGATTCTCTTGGTTTCTGCAAACAAAACGGTGGGAAGCGCTGGCATCCTGGAGCACCTGGGGGGCAGGGGGAGTGACCAAGGGGTCCTGGAATTCCCACCGCTCCCCAGAGACTGGCAGGGGACCGGCTGTTAATCTCTGGGGATGAGTGGGACCTCTGGAGCTTCATGGCCAAAGGCATCGTGCCCTGCCACAAAAATGGCACCCAACACCATGCTGGGATTACAAAATCTGGAGGAAGCCTCTGTGAAATGGGTAGGTCTCTAAGTATAAGCCATTTCAACCTAAAACCGATGTCTCACTTGTATTAACAGCATCATCTTCAACTACAGACTAATGTGCTTAGAACAGGGGTGGGCAATTTTTTCGGGCACAAGGGCTGCTTATCCAGTTTTGGCAAGCTGTCGAGGACTGCATGGGTAGCCCCGCCCCTTGACAGGTGACCCGCCCTATGGTCACCATCTTGGGATCAATGTCCCAGTGCCAGTGGGATGTAGGCTGGCAGGGGTCTGTGGAGCTAGGCTGGACTGCACCAGCAGGGAGGTGGGAGCTGGCCCAGCTCCATAGAGCCCCTGCCAGCTGGGACCCCATATTCCTGCTGTCCTGCTCTGGGCCCTGCCAGCACTGGCCCCAGTACACTGGTGTGGGCCCCACTCCTGCTGGCTCCTGTGCCCACACACTCCCAATGCGCCCCCAGCCCCACGGTACAGGTGTGGGGCAGCCAACCCTGTGCTCACCAGGAGGAAATGAGCTGGTGCTGAGCACAGGGGGAAAAGCGGCCCTACCCCGAGGCCCATTCTCCCTGCTGCAGCTACTTGCAGCCCATGCAGAGCTGTCCTGAGCAGGCACAGGCAGCCCCATGGGGGCTGCAAGCATCTGCAGCGCAGGGCACTGGCCGTGGGGTGGGGGAGGGGTCCGCTTTTTCCCATGCTCAGCACCAAGCTTGTAAGCTGCCCGCGTTGCCAGCCTGAGCCCTGCGCCAGCTCTCGGCTCACCTGTTGGGGCTGCGCCACAGCAGAAACAGCTGTGGGCCCCCCCCCCCCCCTTGCTGTGCTGGGCAGTGTTTGCTGCTGCTGCCTGCCCGGAGCTCTCACTGCAGTAGGCTGCAGTGCGGCTGCCACCACCGCCTCTGGGCTGCTCAGTGTGGGAAGCAGCCCCCTCCCCCAGCCCTTCTTACTTGAGATTCCTGCGTGGGAGGAGACGCATGGTCCCTGGGGGGGCAGGGTTGGACAGGCCCTGCTGTTGCAGGAGCCCACCAGGGCTTCTCCTGGCCCTTCTGCCCCTGGTTCCTGTCATCTTTGACAGGAACCAAGGAAAGATAAATATTAATTTTTCTAAATTTATTAGGGGCCCCGCGGGCCAGATAGAATGGGCCATATTTTGCCCACCCCTGGCTTAGAAGAAGTCTGTTTTTATCTACTGCCTTTAACCTACTTCCATACCTGTATTATACTTTCTTGGGTAAAACCGGAAGAGGCAATACAATAATGATACTAGTGCAGGGGTAGGCAATATTTTTTGGCTTGCTTGTGCCCCTACCCCCCCAGCCCTGGTGCCCCGCAGAAAGCTGCCTGCTCCCAGCTCCCCATTGCCCTGCCAGACTTCCCCTGCAGGCGGGGGCAGCAACAAGGGGCCATAACCCTGTGCTGCTGCCCACACTGCTCCCGTGCGCACAGGGGAAGTGTGGCAGGGCAGCGGGGAGCTGGGAACAGGCAGCTTTCTGCCCTGCCCCCCCAGCTTTGCCCTGCCATGCCAGGTTACAACACTGCTTTGCAGAAGTAGTGAGGGCAGCACAGTGGGGAGCATTGCTGGCGTGTGCTGCCTACCTGGGGCCAGGGCAGAGAGGCAGCAGATGTTTGCAGCTGACCCAGGTTCTGGGTAGCTGCTGATAGCCACGAGCCCAGGCTGCTCCCACGGAAGCCCTGCTGCAAGCAGCCTGGGTTCTGTGGCTATCAGCAGCTACCCAGAGCTGGGGCAGGCCCCAGCTGTCTCCTGGCCCCAGGCTCTGGGAAGGCAGCAGGTGCCGGCACTGCGCCTGTTGGGGTTGGGGGCGGGGAGGCAGCAGCTGTTCTGTAGCCTCCCAGCTGCAGCCAGCCCCAGCTCTGGGTAGGTGCTGATAACCATGGAGCCTGGGCTGCTCCCAGCAGGGCTTACAGCGTCCCAGCTGCCTGCTGGAAGCAGCCCAGGCTCCTGGCTGGCAGCAGCTACCCAGAGCTGGGTCTGGCTGCAGCCAAGAGGCTGCAAACAGCTGCTGCCTCCCTGACCCCAACACATTCTGAGGAAAATGGCCTCGCGTGCCATGCTCAGCACATGTGCCAGGGGTTGCTGACCCCTGTACTAGTGGGTCCCCACTGTGTAGAAAACAAAGTGTTTAGAGAACAGTAGTAAAATGCTACAGCAAGGGATGATCTTGTCAGAGTAATTGACCAAGACCCTAGTTTTGCAGATTTGGACATGCGCATGACTTTGCACATTTAGTAGTTCCAGTTAAACATGCGCTTTTGCGGGATTGGAGCCAAAGTTTTCCATTTTTTTCTTCCTTTCACAAAAATAAGCAATGTTGTTTTTTGGGGGGGGGGGGAGGGTTGATGGCAGGGGGGTGTTTTTGGTTGTTTGTTTGTTTTACTTTGGTGATATTTTTCTTTTTTTTATTGAGCCAACTGTATAGTTGGGAGAGAAGTTAGACAAGCTTTTGGGCACAAACACCAGTCTGTTTCTTTGCTAGATCTGAGGAAGGGCCTGAAACTTTGTGCCTGAAAGCTTATTTAACTTCTTTCCCAACTATAGACTTGGTCCAACAAAAAAGATCTCAAAAAAAAGTCCTTGCTGCTTATGTTTCTTGAACCCTACTGGCTGCAACAAAATTCTAACCATGCTTCCACAAAAAGAAAAGGAGCGTAAAGTTGTTAATGAAGGTGCTCACTGAGACAATTAAATAGAGACCTTAGCTGTCCATTGGCCAATGGACAATCTTTTTCTTGGTTAAAATATAGGTTGCCTCAGCAGCAAATCTTTTTAATTTTTAAAAGATATGCTTGTTATTCCCTAACCACTAAGTTTTATCAGAAGGCTGTTAGTCTGCAGTAAACTGTAAGCTCTAGCACATATTATGAGTTTTTGTCTGTCCTACTGTTGCTATGGATATTTGAATGAATAGTAATTCCTCTTTGTATTCTAAATTTTTTGCTGCAACATCTTATATGACTAGTTCTTTGAATTATATATGCATGCTCTTCCTTTAAAAAAAAATCCACTTGCATCTGTTAGTTTTCCTCAGATCAAATCTTTTAAAAATAGGTGCCTAAAATTAGACTTTACAATTCAGGTTTAGCTATGTGTTGAACACCATGCTAACCTTTGGACCATTCATTATTTTATAAAACAATCACATTATTTTTTATTTACTGAGTGAGGTGGCCCTGATCTTTTAGAGAGTGTCAACTTTAGGAATGGTGGAAAGGGTGAGTTTAACTCCAAATACGTGAAGTTTGGCATTGTTTGCCTACTCTTAGATTACTGGTAGGCAAAAAGAATCCATAACATGTCCAAGAAAATATGTTTTGCTGTCTTTCTCCTACTCTGTTCTGGAGCTCAGATAGTTAAGGAGAATTGCTTCAGGCTTCCCAGGGTGAGCGACCTCTGGTCTGCAAACAGGCGAGGGTTGTTGTAGTCCCCAAGAAAAACAATTTATAACAAGATTTTGAGGAAAAGAAAATGAGGTTTTTTTATGAGATTCCCTATTTAACCTTTGCAATAGGGGTTGCTACTCCAGAAGCTATAATGTGTGTACTTTCAGTTTCTGTTCAGAGAATTTGATCAGATAAAACACACTCAACAACAACAAACTCTCAGCTGCTACTGCTTCTCTAGTTTATTGTTATGAACCCTTGTGTAGCACTTGTCTGTGAAAGATAATTTATCATTATGCTGCATTTTTTCCTTAGTTTGTAAAGCTCTGCTACTTTTATGAGTCAAGGTTACATACAATTAAAACAAAAGACCTACCCAATAGGAAGAAGGTACCATTAAATAACAACAGGAACCTGTAAGCTTTTTAAGATTGAAGGTTTATATAGCTTGTGGCTGATGATAAAGTTGGGGAGTGAAATATTTTGTATTACCGTGGTGGTATATGAACAACTATGTAAACTTTTTTTTGTCTTTCACTGAAGTGTATTTCTCAAAATTAGTTGGGTTGGTATAGCTGTTGAATGCCTAGTTAAGTCTTTGTCACTGTCAGTGAAACTGTTTGTAGTTGGTTGTCCCTAAGTTACTACTCCTAAATTTAAAGGCACTTAAGTTCCAGTAACTGTGGAATATGTTTCAAAAGAATGTAAGCAACTAGATTGTAATCGGAACCTTGGAAGTATAATTGCAATGGAAGAAAATACATTCAGTTCAGAGTTCCATTTTTCACTAATTATTATTCTTGTTGTTGTTTTTTGTTAATATTCCTACAGTTCTCTCAGGTTGGGTGGGCAAATCTTCTCCATGTCAGACTGAAAGCTGGTGCTTGTTAGGACTAGGCCCAGGTCTTCAGTGGAATTAAGGTGCCTGAATAAGTCTGAGGATCATGTTCTTAGTCCTTAAAGTACAAGATCTAGAAAAGAGCGTTTTAGAAGTTTGGTTTTCCTTGCAAACTCAACTGCTTGGTGATTTTCAAGCAGTTGTACAAAAAAGAATCACCTCCATTGTCACCTACTCAGCTCTGCTTCTTTCAAGTTCTGTCTGAAATCCCAAAAGACACAGTAGAATCTGGACTGTTCATATTGGAATGCAGGCAGTCCTCAGACTTATGACACTTCCTTCCTCAGGCAGTAAGGAAGGCCAACTGCACCTTGTCATGCATCCACAGATGCATCTCGAGCAGGTCCAAGGAGGTGATCCTCCCCCTCTATGCAGCACTGGGGTAGCAAAAGCACCAGTCACAGGGCTCAAGTGCCTATAT
>NW_017728948.1:15615282-15628776 GCF_001723895.1 Crocodylus porosus
CCCTGAGCACCGCCAGGAGTGACCAGGAATAACGGTCACAAGCTGGCAGAGGGTAGGTTTAGGCTAGATATCAGGAGGTGCTACTTCACAGTCAGGGCGGCTAGGGTCTGGAACCAGCTTCCAAGAGAAGTGGTGCAGGCTCCTACCCTGGGGGTCCTTAAGAGGAGGCTAGAAGTCCACCTTGCTGGGGTCATTTGACCCCAGTATTCTTTCCTGCCATGGCAGGGGGTCGGACTAGATGATTTTCTCAGGTCCCTTCCGACCCTAGAAACTATGACACAGTTGGTTCCTGTGAAGACCACATAAAATGTCATAACTCAGAATGAATTCTTTAAGAACGATGTTGCAAATGGGGGATTGGTTCCTTTACCATGCTTGACACAGCTGTGTCCAGTTGGTAAGTCTGATGTGGTAAAGGAGGGCAGGTGAGAAGTGCGTGGAGGGGCAGATGAACACCCTGCAACGAGGGAGGGATTGGGACTGGGACAGGGGCTGAGGCAAGCTGCCCAGCTGGGGCATAGGATGGGCATGGGACTTGGGGAGGGGGGGCGCAGGACGGAGCTGCTGCGCTGTCTCAAACAAGTGGCATGCAGGAGCGGGAGCCACCCCTCTCCTGTGCCTCCTGGATGAGCAGTGGTTTTGCCCCGCCCTGGCAAGCCGGGCAGCAGCAGGACATGGTTGGGGGGTGTGTCCCTGGATCTCTGTGGGGTAACCAGGGCTGCTTCAGATGAGCAGTGGGGGCTATGGGGAATTTTAGGGTGGCTGCAGCCGCTCTATAACCCCTGCTCTGCCGCCCACCCTGTGGAGATCTGGGGTCATGTGCCCCTGCCATGCGCTGCTGCTGCTCACCCAGCTGGGGTGGTACAGGGTGTGGCTTGTCTGGGAGGCATAGGGAGGCCAGAGCATGGCTCTGTCCCATGCCCCCCTGCCCTGGCTGGGCAAGTGGCAGGAGGGCAGAGCCCCCACTTCCAGTGGCTTCTGCCTGGAGTCCAGCCCTGGCCCTGCTCACCTGCCCCAGTCACACCTACCCCAGCTAGGCAGCTTGCCCCAGCCCCAGCTGCAATCCTTCCCTTGTTGCAGGTGCATTGATCTGTCCCCTCTACCCCTTCCCCCCACCTCCCCACACCTGAACAGACTTACCAGCTGGATGCAGCTGTGTTGAGCGTTGCAAAGGCAAAACCCACATTGGAACCTTGAAACAATGTCAGTTTACAAATGTTGTAAATGCCGATTGTTGTAACTCTAAGTTAGAAGTTGAGGACTGCCTGTAGTCCATAAATTGCTTAATGTGTAACAGCTTGTGCCAAGTCAAGGATGAACAGCACACCTGTTTAAATGCAGCTTCTGCTTCTAAGGTTGTTGCTCTTTCAGATAGCTTGAGCACCCTAAAATCAGACAAAGCTGTTTGTGGCTAGATTTACTCCTGGTTGGTTTTGTAAGCTTTCGATCTTTTCAAGGGCTAAGAAACCTAACCCTGCTAATGGTCTGGGTTCTACTGAATACAAATTTGTAGTATTTATAAGTGTACCTAGCATGCCACCCTCATGCCCCGCCCCCCAGTCTATCTTGGTGCTTTTGTGGGTAAGGAAAGGAAGCATCTTAATACTACCTCAGCACCAGTGTTTTCCAGCTTACAGTGGTTCTATTAAAGGACAAATATCTTAAATACGGCAGGGTACTTCAGTATTATGGTGGGGGTCCATAGAATCGTTTAAGATGGTATGGATTGGCCTCGTTGTTCCTCCATCCTGAATCTTTAAGGCTGATTGTATCTTTTGGTCTGTTTTACTCTTTTCCTCTGGTAATAACGGAGGAAAGGCATCAAAATAAGGTTCTCCCCAATTGAGCCAGATGGGAAAGGTCTGGTTAGTAGCAATATTGGCATATTGACCTCTGATGCACCTGTTTTTAATTTCCTCCCCTTTTGGTATCAATTTCTCATGGGTCTGAAGTGTATTTAACCACTGATCACAGAACCTGCTTGGCATAGTACCTCAACAGTATCTTCCTAAGCTTATGGCATCACCTTTCACATGGATTGCTCCATTTATCATCTCACTCTTGAGACAGTCTTTCTGGTGGCCATCACCTCAGCCAGGAGACCAGTTGAGCAGCAGAACCCCTGTATACTTCATTCTATAAGGACTTAATGGTTTTGAGGCCTCATTTAATTGCACCACAAAGTCATATCTGAGTTTCATGTAAACCAGTTGATTAATTTACCTATGTTCTTCCCTAAGTTACATTTCACACACAAATAGAAGAAATCTAAATAACGTAGGCCTGTCTTAACAATTTTAGTGCTGGTGGCATAATATTGACAGATTGTTCTTAAAAAACAGTCATTTATTTGACGTATTTCTGTTAAGACCACAAAGACTGGTTAAGTAGATTGCATCATTCATTGTGTTAATTATCAGTAGGTAAATGGACATTGTTCTGAATTTTCCATCAAGGCTCATTCTCTTGAAGATCAGACATTATCAGGGTCTGTTTCCAAAATATTTCAGTATGAGGGTGTTTGTAAAGTATGTTGCAGTAGACTTTGGAGCAAGATCCAATACTAGATTTAGAAGAGCTGTGTTCCTGTCCCTGCTTGCAGCTGGCTCCCTTAATTCTCACTATCCTGAAGAAGATCTTGCTTACTAGATTCTTCCTGTAGGATCTTTGCTGACCACAATTCAAACACCTACAGTAAGGATAGATAATATCCTTTTCCAGTGTACAGTCTTCAGGGTAAATATGACTTTAAAGGATAGATCAAACTCAAGGTCCCTAAACTCCATGTGATATAGACTGATATCAGCCTAGTGATTTGCTGCTTCTCATACCCAGTGCAATGGGTTCTTTTATTTTTACATGTAATGTTTATGACTTGATGATTGCATCCCTTACTTTTGAAGCTTGGCAAGCCTGCTGAACTGCAAGGTCCTGTCAAAGCCATTTTGAGATGGAACACATTTTGACATACACATTCAGATCTCTCGGTGTAAAAGACAGCAAAAGCAGTCATGTGTGTTCTTTTTTTCTTCTTAAAATCATTTTGCTACATCTGAATTCTGATTGCTTCAGATTTTGTAACAAAATTTATTCTCATAGGGATGAATGCCCAAAATTGTCTAGCAGTGTCTGTTAGGGCTGTCTCTTTGTCTACCACTTAAAGTTCAGTAGGACTGCTTACTGTAGAATTGTTTTTTAAAGATGTATTGCTTCCATTGATATGATACCAATAGATATCTTTCTTGCAAAAAGGGAGTTCTGCTGTTTTATATCACAGGGGACAGTCTTTCTTTTTCATTCTCTATGCTGCTGCTTCTATATTCTGTTTATTTTACAGCTGTCTTCCCAACCTGGTAGCCCCTTCCTCAAGCTGTTTAACTTCCAAAAGGTGGAATATGGAGATGAATAGCTCCTATAGAAAAGAGAATTATTCATGGGTAATTTTTATTTTCTGAAGATGGCCACTTACACCTAACATTCCCTTCCCCTTCCTTCAGTTTGAAGATTCTGTAACTTTTTTGCACATGTGAGAATTACCATCTTTTGCTTTAAAGGAAAGCTAATTGTGGCTTCCAGGTATTTCTGACTGATTCTGAGTAGTTGTTAGCAGTAGAGCAGCATGGTAAATGCTTCAGGCATACCTATCTCGGAGGATAAAATCTTAAACCCTGGGAGATTCTGCTTGGTTTGGGGCAAAAACAAAGACCTGCCCCAAGTAATTCAGGAATGGGAATCTGTGGTGGTGGTTATACCTAAGAGAACAAGAACTTCAGCTAAGTAATCATCTCTCTTCTTTTCTTTATAGGTTTGGAAGAGCGCCATTCTAAGATGCAAAGAAATCTGGACTTTTAACTCTATGCTACCTAAATATAGAAATTTGAAAATTATAGCTTCCTTGCAGTTTATTTTATGATACTTATACCTTTTACTTTTTCTGTAGTTTATATCCAAGAAATACCATGAGCACAGTAAGTATTTTTGTTTAATGAAATCAGTCCATTATTCCAGTTCCCAAATGCTCTGGAATTTTTAGATTGTAGCAATTTGTGGTTTTTCTATAAGCAGTACATGCTTTATTACAATATCTGTGTACACTAGATTGCACAAAAGCAAATTGAAAGTTGCTATAATCATGCTTAAATATTCTAATGCCTCTAGATATTGATGGCATTAATCCAAAAGCACCTTGGATTATAGGGCATGTTTTAGGCCAGACTGATTGAAGTGGTCAGTGGAATCCCAGAATGACCTGAGCAGTATGACCTAGGCCTCTTGTTTGCAAATGATAATACACCTTTCCTGCTTGGCCCAAATGCGGAGAAATTTAGTGTTGATGCCTTTCCTCTGTTATTCCTAGTTCAGGTGTTGGAACGACCCAAAACTATATACTTCAGATTGTAGTTGAATAGAATACTTTTAGGTTTCTGCTTATTAACACAAAACAAGATTACATTAATATTAGCTTTTAAAACAATTTTTGGCATGTCTTTTTTATTTTAGACTCAACAAAAACGTCGTGGAGGAGAAACTGGTTCTAGGCAAACGCAAAAACGAAGTAGGCTGGCAGCTTCAGCTACAGAGATGGCTTCAGAAGCAGAGCCAATAGAACTTGAAGAAAGTGGTAAGCTGTCTTTTTAATCTGGAAATAGTAACTTCCTCCTGGAGTGGTAGGAACCCACTTTCTACCGAGGTACTCTAAAACTTAGAGCAGTGGTCACCAGCCAGTGGATCTTGATCCACCAGTAGATCTTGGAGCCTCTTGGAGTTGATCTGAGGCTGCGGTTGGGGGCTGAGTGCCCATGAATGCATGCGTGCACCCCAGCCCAGCAGGTCAGTCTGTGGGGGAGGGCAGGGACGGGGTCTAGATCGAGGCCACCGCGGTGAGGTACAGTGTCGCAGGAGCAGGGTTAAGTTGAGTGGGGCCCCAACTGGGTGGGACTTACCTGCTAGGGAGGCATGCCCCCAAATATTTTTTTCTCCATCTGCCTCAGTCTGTTTTTCCCCCACCCCCCTGCTCCACAGACTTACCTGCTGGGCAGCAGGCCAAGAGATGGCAGCAGTGGCACACAGTACATCTTGGGTTGCTTTTAAATGCCAAAGGTGATCTTCTACTTTAAAATTAGTGGTCTCCAACCCTTTTGAGTAAAGTAATCCAGTTATTAAAGGTGAATAAATACTTGTTTCTGCATCAGACGTCAGAAAGTATCCTTAACCAATAGACAAGCCCCTTAGTATCCTAAACAGTTTAGCAGCGGGTAGAAGTTTGGTTTACACTCTGACCTCCTCAAGATAGACGTGTTCAGTCCACTTGTTGTTCAGAAAACATGCAAGATTAAAATTTAGAAGGTTTTTTCCTTAACCTGCATGTGTGTTCGTGATGTCTGCCAAGATGTTAGGAAAGGATCTTTTTTTAAGATGAGGTAGGCTGTGCACTGGTCACTCCAGTTTATAAAAGATAGAGGTTGCAGGATGCTTTCATGAAAAGGAATAAGAACATTTAAAACTTGATGGTGAGAAATTCCCAGGTATTTGTAGAATGAAACATGGTATACAATAGAGTACTAAATGAATAGGTCATAGAATATTCAAATAACACCTCTCTCAAGTTTGTCAAAAACACTGTTGCTGTTCTACTGTAGCAAATCAAGCCGTGCAAAAGTAGACTTTACTCTTTGTCAATTTGAGGGTGAGGATAACAAGAAAAATATTTGTTGTCTGTTTTGAAGAACTAGATGGTAAAAACAAATTGGGCATTTAGCATGCATTTAGTATGGGAGCATTTTGTAAAATCAGAAGTCAGCTTTGTTATGGAATGGCAGGTACCTGTGCGTACTTGTGATCTTGATTTATAATATTATGTCTTTAAGCTGGTGAAGAAGTAGTAGATCTCACATGTGAATCGTCTGAACCTGTAGTAGTTGATTTAACTCGCAATGATTCTGTTGTGGTAAGTAGTAATTTTGTCCACTTGTCTAAATGCTCTGGTCAGCTTAGAGTTCAGTTATGCCGCTTATATGTAGAACTTGGAAAGAAAGTAAGACCAAACTCTAGATTGACTAAACAACACATGAAGGCATTTCCTTGACAATATAGGTAAAAACAGAAGCTATTCTGGCCTTAGTAGGTATTCCATGCTTTTGGATACTAGAATAGCAGCGCCCAACCTTTTGGCCTCATGGGTCAAATAAGTGACATGGGGATAGTACACGGGCTGGATCACATGTGGGTCATGCCCTGACACCCAGATGCAACCCTGTGTGTCCAGATGTGGCCCTATGCAGTGGCAAAATCTGGCACATGGGGCCATGTTATTTGGCCCCCAGGGTTCCCAATGGGTCTGAAAATTTGGCAGTGGCGGAGTGGGAATGTAATGCTTCCATCACTGCTTTCCATCCCCAACTGCCAAATATTTCTGAGCTGTGGGGAGCCCCATAGGCTGGATTTGTCCTGCAAGCCGGGGATTGAGCACTCTTGTACTAAAGTATCTGTCCTAAGTGAGTTTTCTGGTATTATACTTGTATTATATCATTGTAAAACTATAGAGTAGAGACTGCTCTTTTTTTTTTTTTTTAAGCACAGGTATCACCTGCATTTAAATGCTAGTATGTTATGGTACTTCCTAATAAGAGAAGAAATAAGAATTTATTAGTTGCTGTTCATGCTCTTAAATGCACATAATAGCTTTTCAGAGTAGCATACATAAAATTCAGCAATCTCTTTGCTGTGGGAGTGTGTATGTACTTTTCCCTGCCCCCCCCCCCAGTTCCCCTCCCCACCATGGAAAGCATATGGCGTGTGGTGGGGGGAGAGAGGCATGTTGTAACTTGCTATTGTCAGCATGTTACTTTCAATTTAATAAAAGAAATTTAGTTCAGTAATGTTCTGGTACTTCTGGAGAATAAAGACAGTACTATTTTTGACGAGACAGAGTGGGAATATGCTTTAATATTATTAATCTCTAGAAATCTGGAAGGCTGTAGATGAATAACCTTTTTATTAAAATTCGTTTCTGCCATCTTAATTTCAGGACAGGTGCAACAAATATGAATGGATATATTGAATTTGAGAGTTGGAACAGAAATCTGAATTTCTGTTACTTAAAGAATTGGGGGCATGAGAAAAGAAGCTAGTAGCCAAAGACTTTAATGGGTACAAAATTTCAGCTCAGTTTGTAGTCCAGTGCTTAAATAAGTAGTCTGGCTTGGAAATCTGTGTTAGCTTATGTGCTCATTGCCTTTACAAGGTGGGCTGCTTATTTAGGGATTGGTATATGGAAGGATTTGACCATATTGTTTAGAAAATCTCTTCTGAAGGCACGAGGGAAGGGATTCCTGCAGTCTAGAAATTCATTAGGAGTTGTATATAAGCTAATGGTCATCTCAGCATTTATTTGAAGTGGTATTTGCCATGGTGCATCAAAGAACAGCCAAGCTGCACAAAAAATGCTCATAGGTGAAGTAGATATTCAAGTGAAATTCTTAGAAGTAATCAGAATTGCTTACTTCCATTGCCTACTCCCCTGTCTTTAATAGTAGTTAGGACAACATGAAGTCCTTAAAACAACATCCAAACCCCCTGGAAGGAAATTAGTCTCTGCTATAAATCTGTCTACCTTGGATATACTAATATCATTGAGTAGGACAGCAGTTGCCGAACAAAGGGTCATAACCCAAGTGGGGTCATGACAGTTGTGTGCGTCATAAGCACCACAGAGCTCGTCCTTCCTCAGACTCCCAACCCTACCCATCCAGTCCCATGCAGCAAAGCAGAAGCTGGCCCAGACACTGTTTCCCTTCACCAGCGCCAGAGGTTCTGGCCCAGCCCTCCCTACCCCTTTCAAGCTGCAATCGTGGCCTGAGCCAGTGGTGGGTTGGGGTGGGGCATGGCCAGCTAGGTCAGGCTGAGGTCAGGGTTGGTTGCCTTGCAACCAGAACCCAAGGAACCAGCCTGAGGTGCTGCAGCTGGCAGCTTTTAGAGAAGCAGCCGCCATTACCTAGGTTTTGAAGGGGCTTCGCAGGCTGGAGGGAAGTGCTTGGCAGGCCAGATGTCACCTGCAGGCTGTATTTTGCCCACCCCTGAGCTGTGGGCAAGTTTGGAGGGTCCCGGTTCTGGGCATAACCTGAAACTGCACCCTGTTGGCAGAGGGTGGCCTGGTGGGGCTGTTTGTGGCGGAACAGCCCCCAAGAAATGCCAGGGGAGTTACCTCCCTGGTGAAAGGCAAAGAGGGGTGCCTTAAAACCCCAACCCCCACAACTGGAAGCGTAACCCCATGGTAGGGCTTGAGAAGGTAGACCCATATAAGAGATAGTGAGCTAGCTGCTCAGGAGCCTGACTCGAGGCACCCTCATCTGATCAGTGCTGGGGCCAGGACTAGAAGGGTCAAAAGGGCCAGAGTGCTCACTGTGAGGGATGCCAGGGGGCCTGGGTTTCTGACTGGCCTAGAGGTGAGGCCAGGCCCTGTGTAACCAAAGGTCCCAGTGAGGGGGCCACTGCTGAAAGGGAATAGAGTGCAGGGAGCTTGGCTGCCCGATTAGGAGGGATTTAGTTGGGGTCCAGACTAGAGTGTTATGGGTTCCATTGTGGGGCCAGAGCCATTAAGAAGTTATGATGCAGTGGCATGGGCCACGGTGTAGGTGAGATATTGAGCTGTGGATAGCAATCTCTGGCATCAGGGCATATAATGGGCAGCCTCCCGCATTTACCTCCAGTTGATTATACTAGCAAAGTCATGGCAGGCAAGACTGGGTGGACTGCCCTATGTAGACAGGTGGGCAGACCAAGGTTGAGACCTGGCCCTGAACATGCCCCGTCACATCCACAGTTGCCTCATGTGCCCACAGTTACTCTAAGTTAAATGTAAACTGAGGCAACCGAGCCCTGTTTCATTTGGGAGTAAGTTGCCCTGATTTAGCTTTCACTACAGAATAACAATGGACAATGGGTAGTTACTGCAAAGCAGCCCGAGCGCAATTAAGTCCCTGCCTTTATTGTAGGAATAGAAACAGAACAGGTAGCACTACATGGGATTACACAGAATTATAGACCTATAAGTGGGTCAGAACTACAAAAAGTTTACAATGGATAGTTCTTTAAAACCAACTACATGGTTTATATTTCTTACAAATAACTATTAAAATAATTTCACAGTATGTAGCATGAGGATGCATAGTTGGCAGTTTGGCTTCCAGAGCTGGTGAAATGCTTCCAACAGTAGACATTAAGTGTTGCTCAGGGCAGCCCTTGGGCCTCCTCAGCTTGTATTGCTACAAACAAGTATAAATTAATATAACTGAGTTTTTAGTTGTTTATCCATGACATGTATGCTCACAAAAAAAATTAATTCAGTTTTTCTTTTCTCTCCCTCCCTCACATTTCTACAAGATTGTTGAAGGTGAGTGTTCATATAATTTTGCTAAATGATAACAGAATTGTAATATTTTTTTGTAATGCATTATATGATATTGCAAACCTAGTCAACAAGGATGTGCCTTCCACTAATTTCTTCAAAATGGTTTCATGTATTTATCGGAAGATAAACATTTGAGAAACCCTGTAGTAAAAATTAATGACCCTAGATCAACTAATAATGAGTGCATCTACATGTGCCCTTTACTGCAGTTGCCTAATTAGCTCTGCAGTAAAGTGTCACTGTCTACATGTGGAGCACTGTTTGGCTGCAATAAACTAATTAACAGCACTGCAGGATAGTACTACCCAACACAAGTGCTATCCTGTAGCAGAATTACTTAGTGTGCTGTAATGCGCACGTAGACAGTGACCAGGGCTGGCTAGGGCAAAAGGGTACTACAGTATGGGGCTGCCTGCTGGTTAGTCCTGCACAGTGGAACCCATGTGCACAGCCAGCCCCTCCCTCTACAGCATTCTGAGCTGGGCCTGAGAAGCTTTGAGCTAGCTGACTCCCCTGGGCTGGCTGCCAGCTGGGGCTGCTGTGCCATGACTCAATATGCAGTCCTGGGCATATGTGTAAACACTGTGCCCGGGAGCAATAAACTCCATCATGAACTGCCTTGGAGTTTATTCAGGCACATTAATTGCATGCATAGATGCACCCACTGTCAAACTAAGGCCATCAGTAAACTGAAATACAATTTACTATTTGATTACTGTTCTGGACACTGAGCTCATCTGCACAAGATGCTGACTGCGCAGTAGCCAAAAAATATCGCACAGTAGTGTGTCACGGCACAGACAGTGCTAATACGCTACTGTGCATTATTATTAAGCTGTTGCTAATACAAGTCCTAAATAAATGTACAGTAATGACTGCACAGTAGTGTCTCATGTAGATGTGTCTGCTGAGGCATAGAAAACTCACTGTGTCTATACTACTGTTTTAGCACAATAAGGCTTCAGAATATGTATCATGTAAGCTGCTATCTCTTGAAATAACCCTAATGTGGATGTTGTCCCTTGATGCAATTTTTCACTCTTATGCTAAGATGGTAGTGGATTTAATTTGTGAAAGAATAAACATGAAAATGCAAGAAACTCATTTACAAAATTTCAAATGTTTATTCCTGCTCTTCTGATTTAGCTTCATGATCCCATGGCTAATAAACATGTGATGGAGTGCTATTTAATAGCTTTCTGTTGCTTATTGATTGAGCAACACAGCTTTTCCAGGATTACATATAAATACCACGCTTAAACCAAACCAAACTTTACCAAAGTGTCTGTTAATAAAGTGCTCCCTGTTTTCTGAATGCCTAACCTGTAACAGTTAAGAATTGAGTTGCAGAAGTGGTGAATACTCGATTGCAGTTGAAGTCAATGGAACCTCTGCCCTAGATAGATGGACCTGACTTTCCAGAGTATGGCTTTTAGGAGTCTCAAATTGGGCACCTAAAATTAATCGGTGCTTTTCACCATGAGTTACTCTGCCTCAGAACGTTATCTATAAAGTAGGGCTAATAATATTGTTGACTAGAGTAAGAGTAACTTGTTAACATTTGTAAGTACCTTATTTACTCAAGTAGAAGGTGCCCCAATATTTAGATTCTGTATATGAAAAAATTACAAATTCATTATAATTTTTCAGGTATAGTATTTAATTATCAGGGATTTGCCTTGAATTTGTCCCCTTCCCACTGCTACAGCAGGGAAAATAAAAGCGAGGGGAGCCCTTGCCCTGTGCTCCAACCCCAACTTCTCTCCCCTGGCAATCCCTTCCCCCTTTTGGTATCATACCCTGCTCCCCCTGAGCACATGGAAGTGAGGAGCAAATTTAAAAACAATAACCTTGACATTAAACATGGCTGTAGTAATTTGCTTATAGTACCCATATACTTGGGTCATGCAGAATTGATACATGTTACCTTTTTTAACTGCTGTTACTTTTACCATACATACTCCATAAAAACCCTTTTGAGCAGCACTTTGGCACCTACGTATATGAAGTACAAACTGTGCATCATATTAGTTCAAAGCCAAAGGCTTGTAATTTACCACAGTTCATTTTCAGTCATGATGACCCCACACCTAAGCACTGCTCAGTGTGTGTATGTGTACTCCAGATTCCCCCTCCTCTTCTAAAGGATCCAAGTTCTAATTAGTCCCCACTCACGACTAGAACTGGCTGTTCTTGTCACAAGTCCTGGGATCCTCCAAAAATTCATATGCAAGTGAGGTACAGGGCAGCCTAGTTTGGCTCCACCTCATGGGGGCCAGGGCCACACTAATCATATATGCCACATTGAGAGACAGTACAACAGAGGGATTCTGAGTGAACTGCTTGGGACACTGTTTCATGATGTTTGCTAGGCATTTAGGACAGTTAAAGAAATGGGAATAATTGGAAAAGGGAAAGAATGGCACAGCTGTGGGAGCGAAGAGGAATTTGAAATGTATGCCGTGTGTAGTGGCTTACCATGACTTTGAAAATGAGTCAGTGCTGAGGGCGATTGTTCTCAATGAGCATTACCATATATTTTCTTCAGGTGGGTTGCACTAACCTATCCTTGTGGTAGGTTCCTATTGCAGTGTTTGCCCAATATGGGCCACTTATTGTATAGTTGTGCTCAAGTGTTGGATGCGTTTAATCAACTGAATAGTTGTTTTCCATTGCTGAGTACATCTTCATTTTGACAGAAGTCTAATGATACCCAGCATATTTAGTAAGATTTACTTGTATGCAAACATAAGATGTGGGGCTTGCCTCCCTGTGCCAACTGGGGGGGGGGAAGCCTTGTTTTACATTCAAGTAAATACGGTTTTCAGATATTGGGATGACAAATATTGATTTCTGTGACATGCATTCAACTTGAGACGTGTTGAGATCTAATCCTCATTTTGAACAATCACTTGTCCTGCCATACCACATGTACATGACAAGGCATATTAGTTTGGGATGGGGATTAGATTCCCAAATAAGCTTTGCTTGTTGGTGCAGGGGGAGCCTGGGTTCACCTCATTAGTCAACCCTCCCCCACTCCCCCATACCAGGCTTCCCCTGCACCAGCAACGTCAAGCCAATTGCCTAATGATGGTTGGCTGGGAACCAAGCTAGTCCCTGGTCCCAGCCAACAAACAGTTTGGTGCATGAGGAGCCTGGCATCAGGCTGCATACGGGACTTGTACTGCTCCCCGTGCATGGGGAGTGCAGCATCTGGCTGCCACAGCTTGATGCTGGGTTCACTATACACCAGGATCTGTCAACCCCATGTGCCTCCCAGCTGGGCAGTATACAGAGTTTTGACAAGTCATGGCCACACCTTCAATTTAAGTCATGGTACAAATGATCATGGATCTTGGTTTTTCCCTGATTTTTATTTTTTTTTAATCTTTTTTTAAAAAAAAAAATAAATGGCAGATTCTCAGATAAAACCCACAAAATCTGTAATTAAAATGAAAGGCTCCCCTCCCCCTGCCCCCAAGCACCCTGCCACCTCTGGCCTGGCTAGAGGGGTCCCCAGCTGCCAGAGCTTGCTGCAGCAGAGCAGAATCCAACTCACCCCCCCACCCCACCCCCGGAGGGAGTGGTGGGGGTGGGCCTGTCTCTCTGATGCTGCATGCACTCCTGGATCTGTCTGGGTCAAGGGTGGTCTTGGGCTCCTGCCCTGCTGCCTTCCCCCAGGACCTCCACAGCCCAGCAGATGCAACTCAGTGCTGCAGGGCACAGTGGGGCTGCATGGGGAAGCTGTTTGCTGCTGCAAGCTCCATACTGCCCTGGTGAGGCCCTGTGCATGTGGCAGCAGTGAGGGACACAACCCTGCACCACATGCAGGGGACACCTTTCCAGGGCAGTGCAGAGCATGCAGTGGTAACAAGCTTCCCTGTGTGGCCCTGCTCTGCCCTGCAGTGTGGGATTGCAGCTGGTAGGCTATGGAGGACCCAGGGCAAGATAGCAGGGTAGAGAGCCTGATCCCACAGCAGGCAACTCACCCCTGCCCTGTGCACAGATCTGGGGGGCACAGATTCCTTTTGCCCCTCCTGGGAGTGCACACAATGACAGGGACCTGGCCCCTTCCCTTCCCC
>NW_017728948.1:15628876-15644787 GCF_001723895.1 Crocodylus porosus
CCTGTGGCCCCCCCTTCCCCCCTGCCCCTTACCTATTGCAGCTTCTCTCCTGGCTCCCTGGTGGCTATGTGTGTATACATGCACGTGGCACCCCCTGCCTGCCTGCCCTCATCCCACTTCCCCTGCAGGCTGGAGTTCTGCCACCCTGCGGAGAGCGCTTTGTAAAACAGCAAAATCCACAGGTTTCTCCATTAAAATGAGAAATCTGTGTTTGCTTCTGGTAAAGGGTAAAATCTGTAGTTTTCTCCATTTTTCCATGGAAAATGGAAAACCGGGATCCCTTCAAATGAGCCGTGAAGTTATTTCATGTTATGTGGAATCACTTTGTGTCTCATGTAATGCATAATCATGCCTTCAGCCAGCTTTCATGTGTGGCTGGTTGCTGTTTAAGGCTTGGTTAACTTGCTAATCATAGCTTAAATGTAAAGTCTGTTGGGGAAAAGTCTAGTGAATTAATTGCCAAACTTATAGTTAGAGCAAGGTCTCAAGTGTACATAGTAAAATATTGGGCAAAACATTGCAAGATGAAACTAAGAAGAAAAGTACCTTCTTATTTAGAGAAGTATGCAACTTCCATAGTATAAAAAGGAAAAGTGTATTTGATCCAATAGTACTATAACAATACCTATATCAGTCATTAGTAAGGTCAAATCTTCTAGATTTACAATACAACATTTGACACTGAGGTAATTGAACAGGATTGTGTGAGGATGGCTCAGATACAGTTCAGCCAGCATGTAGGAGTAGTGTGGTGACGGCATATGTTCAGTGCAGACAGAAACTTCAGAGCTTGGCTGCTAAACTCTAACTTCACTTTGGATGCCAAGTAAAAGCTCTCCTCGGGAGCTGTGAATTGGCCAAATTTGTGTGGGCTTTCACCAGTGTGGTACATCCATCCCTGGTGCTACATGAAACATTCAGCCTTAAATATGGTATCTTATGCCTTTTATGCTTTGGAGAAGAAAATACTTAAAAAAAATTTTCATCCTGTGTTTTTTTTTTTTTCTTTTCGTTAGCTCACTTTTTAAAGCAACTGAAATCTTTTTCTGAAACTTCCAGAGGGGAGAAAGAAAATCATCCTGAAACGCATGTAGAATGGGGAATTCTACCTTTCACAGCTAAAGTTTTTTGTTTTTTTCCTGCAGTTATCAGTAACCAAAAAAGAAAGCAGTGGGTAATTTTAGCTATAATCATCACTGCCAGCACTGTCTGTATCAAAATAATTAAGACAAAAAAACCCTGCTACTTGAAAAGTGCTGTCTGGGAGGTAGTATAGTTTGGATAATTTTTGGAAGTTTCAACTGAACACTGAAAATATTTCATAGACATCAGGGCTGGAAGGGACCTTGCAAGATCATTGAGTCCAGCCCCTTGCTCGAAGGGCAGGAAGTCAGCTGGGGTCATAGGATCCCAGTAAGATAAGCGTCCAATTTAGTCTTACCCAAGGTCTTTTATGAAGTTATTTTTCCTGTCTTGGTTGCATGGCATGTTACCAGTACTGAGGACTTGTCAACCTAAGGGAACCCTACTGAGATAATTAACCCATCATAGGTACATTGTATACTCTTACGACTTTAGCAGTAGACCCCTCATGTAGACCCCACTAAAAGAATAGACATAAGATTCCTTTGGGGAGCTTTTATGTAATAGTGTAACTGAGCTAAAAAAATTTGAACTTGCTTTTGGTAAACTTAAAGAAGTGTTTATTTAAGTAATGTGTAACAGTTCAGATTTTCTGTTACTCCAATGTGAAAATACTATAAAATCCTATGAATACATCTAACTTGCCAAAATTAAATTTTAGAGAATCAGCAACCAAGGCGAAATCTAGGGCTAAGAAGCCAACGGCAGCCAGACAGTTGTGTATTAAGTAGTGATGATGAAGATGACCTAAGGGATACTGATGCATGTGAAAGAAATAATGTTTATGGAGGATCAAAAACATTGGAAGATGAAACTACGGATTCAAGGTAGGTGCTCTATGGTTTCACAAACGCATGTAAAATGCAGTGGTTACATATAAGTAGTCAAGCTTCTATCACATTTAAACATTACAGAATACTTAGACCTGTCTAAATTAACCTTCTGACTCTCTTAAGTGGTTCCAGAGTTTCATCTATGAGAGAACAGAAATATTAAAGCTCTTACTGAATTCAGGAGAGAGAACTAAAAAAATGACAGTGCTTTTGGTATTAAAAGAACACTGTCTCTTTAAGAGTAATTTAAAAAGTGGCAAGGAGAAAATGCTAATCGAAAGCTATAACTTCAGCAATACTCTGTCATATAAAGCTCATAGACCATATTTACACATGTAAATATTCCCTGTAGTATTGACTAGGAAATGAATACTCAAGATTTTGACACCGGGAGAACAGAGTGTCTTACATCAGTAAGCAGACTTTTTTTGTAGAACTAATGAACACTATTATTCATTCACTATGGGCGTACACTCTGTGTGCCTGTGGGGGGCAGGGTCCCTCTCTCACTTTAAGTCACTTAGAGACCATTTTTTTCTGTTCTGATATGCTTTTGTGGGTTGCTATATAGTGAGTACAAAAAGCTAAAGAGCATTAATAGTCTGCTGCTTACATGTGCGCCCTATTGATAATTGTCTGATATGGAAAAATCAGCTAGTTTCATAGTATAAAACTGTGTACTTGCCAGGAAAGACAGATTGCAATGTTAGTATCACTCAACCACTTAAAAAAAAATACAAATTTAGGTTTTTTTATTTTGAATCCTGTGAGTGCTTCCATTTAGAAGCTGCTGGACTACATTGCTACAAGCTTAATTGCTGTTACAATTAGAAGTGTTGAAACAAAATCCAGAGTTTATATAGAATCCTTCTGGTTTTTAATGAGGTGGAAGGAAAATGAGGCAGGTTAAAAGTTGAGAGAGAGAAATCACAACATAATAGGAAGTTACAAATAATAAATGGGGGGAAGGGAAAAACATTTTGAGGTAAATCCCCGTTGTCTTGAGGTAAGATCATTTTTTCTTCTCCTAAAAGAAAATTAAGGGGAGGGTTTTGATAACAGTTTTCAGATATCTGAAGGATGATTACAGAGATGATGTTTCTCCATGACAGTAGGACCTGGGACTAAAAGGAATGGCCTAAGTTTCATCTGGGTAAACTTAGGCTGGAAAGGGCTACCTAAAGAAGTTGTGGAATCTCCATCCTTGGAAGTTTTTAAGAGCAGGTTGGACAGTCATTTGGTTAGGATGGGTTAGTCAGCATAATCCTAGCTTGAGCTGGACTAAATGATCTTGTGAGGTCCCATCCAACCTTATTTTCCTATGAATATTGAGCTAAGAAACTGATTGGGCAGCCTTTCCACCTAGCTGTGAAGGACTGACAGTGTTAGCCTCATGAAGGTATACAGGTAACCCTTGCTTAATGCTGTTTCACTTAGAGCTATTTCGCTATAATGCTCATTTTAAATTGAGCACTAAGTGAAATTAGGTATCAATGAGTTGAGTTATAACGTTCGCAGTCACTGTCTTGAGTCATTAAAAACAATTGTGGTCACCATCGTGGGTCATCAAGTGTTTTGCTTAACACTCATTTCACTTAATGCTTGGTTTTTCAGGAACCAGTTAAGAGTACTAAGCAGGGGTGCCTGTATGCTACTTCAGTGTAATTTAATCCCTCCCTCCCTCCCTTTACACGCTCCCCTCCTTGCCCTCCATACACACACTGAGAATTAGCAGGTTGTTCATTACTATTATTTAAGTATGACAAAAGGAATAGCAGTGTTAAAGTGGTGCTGTAGACATTGGTTCAGGAATTACGCGAGAGGATAAGGATTTCTTTGTATAGTTTTGGCTGCAAGTAACAATTATGCAAACTTACAGAAATGTCTATACCTTATTCCTGTCCAAAAAATCTGGCTTCTTTAATTACTGGAGACATTGTGATCAGCAGACAACTACATTACACATGGGATACTGACTTCAACTCTGTTCCCTGCTGTGCAGTCTTCTGCTTATGCCCTTCACTTTGCTGAGGTTGAGCAGAGTACTATGTGGATGTCCTGAGTCTTGTCTGTAGTTAAATTTTCTCCAGTTCCAGCCACATAAGTTGTTTTTAAATACCCCTGCACATTGCTACTAGAGAGAATGGAAGAGCAATAGTGGAGTAAAAAATGCTTCTATGACGCTTCCTTGGACAGAATATAGGTTTTGAGCAACACAGAAGATGAACAATTAGAGATTTTTTTTCTATCAAAATTTTGCATCATTATTTTAAATTTTCTATGGAAATACCTAGTTTGGCTTATTTAGACACCTAAAATTCTCATAGGTAGAATTGAAAATTCGTATTTCACAGGAGAACCGAAGGTGACTTTACCATACCTTCGGCACTTCTGTGAAATATGTATTCTCATTTCTACACAGGAGAATTTTTACAGTCTTTGCGTTCTCCTACGCGTGATAAAGGATGTGTGCGCTCAAAAACTTGCACATAAATACAATAATTTGTCTGGAAATATCTAGTTGGTCTAATAAAAGATAATACCACTTCCACAAGTTTTGATTCCTTTTGCCCCTAGACCAAAATGATTACAACCTTTTCCAGGGCATGAGAGCTGTTAACTGCAATGCTTTCTCAGTCTATTTCTAGGAAGTAGAGAGAGCTAAAGTGTAGCAACAGCATTTGAGAGGGCTATGCAAAAACCTCAGACTTCTACCCATAGCTCCATTCCTGCCTGTGAATATATGAAATGTACTTCTTAAGCACAGGTACATGTACTTCTTAAGCACAGGTCTTAATTTACTTGTACCTTACCAGTGCTGGCCCTTGCTGTTGAGGTTTATTCTGCATAAAGTGTCTGTGTGATGTAAACTAGCAGTATAAAGGAACAACATTGTCTGCATGCATTAAATAACCAGAGACACAGAAAATGTTGGAGCTTGTTTTCCCTTCTATGTATATTTTGGTCATCTAGTATAACAATTTCTATTGTATACAAGTGACTGGCATTGTACACAATTGGAGTCTAAATTTAATTTTCATATGTTGACGTTAGTACAATAATCAAATGTATGGCCACAGATATAAAGGTTTAATTCTATGGAAGTAAAATGCATGATTGTAAAATTAAGACATAGGTATGTTCTTCAGGTAGATAAATTGATCTGTAGAATAGGTTAAACTACAAGGCAAACAAGATTTATCTGTAGGCTTGGCAGAATTTAATTTTTACATTAATAATTTTGACAGCTAAAATCAATGTCTTTTTTTTTAAGCGTTTATTTTGATTTTTATCAATTTTTAAGTTTTTTGGGATTGTAATGACAATATACTATTAAAAGCTTTATAAAATCATGTAAAAATTATAAAAAATAAATATCTGTAAATCAATAAATCCATACCTGCTTTAAATCATTCTATTAATTTATCAAAAAAGTCAGGTGGGCAGGGACCAAGAAGAGGAAAGCAGCAGCACTCCCAGAGCTTTGGGAACACAAAGAGCAGTGGTGGCCACCCTCTGCCCCCTGCACTTAGCTGGGCAGAACCCTGCTGCCACCTGTCGCCCTACTGGAGTCTCAAATATCCCCCCCTGCATTTGGACAGGCATTTAAGTATCCTGTCCAGCCAGCTCCCTATACTTGTGAACAAGCAGTTAATTGCTTAATTGATGAGTCATTATGCTGCCCATTGTTTTCCTCTCTAACTCCACCCTTTGTACCTCCATTTCTTTCTCTACTGTCCAGGAATAGGGGTTTCCTGTTACAGTCCCCTTTCTATAAATTTCAGTTATTACTGATGGAAATATTTTTTTCTGTTGGTCTCAGTGTGAGGTGAAATCATTAATCATTGATTAAAATCGAATCCTGCCAAGCCTATTTATCTGATACTAAATGAACTACCTCTCCACTGTTGTTGGTGGTTTTGTTGGGGGGTTTTTGGCAGGGGAGGGGGGCAAGTGGGTTACTATAAAAATGTGGTTCTAATAAGCTACTCTTATGCTTTTACTTAAGAATAGCTTATTACACTGAAGTAGTCAAATATTTAATAAAAAATGTATATAATTGAATAGCTTGTAGTGGAAGGGTGCTCATTTTTGGTTTACTTCTTTGTGAGTTTTTGGAGTGCTGCTAAACTGGCATTTTTAAATATTTGTTACCTATTCTAAAATGAGAATGTGGAATGAGCTGAACTGTTAAATCAACTTCTGCCAAGACCAGCTAGCTTTTTCTCCGAACCAAGGTTGTTTGTAATCATCTGAAGTCAAGTGGGCCTTCTCTAGGCTCCTTGTGCGCCCTGTACAATACCGTAAGCTACAGTAAGCAAAAAAGATGAATGAAAGCCAAAGGCCTGCTTGCTTGTGAGGTGGTAGAAATCCTAACTAATTGTTAAATGTTGCAATCTGAGGTTCTTGTAGGGTCATATGAGGCTTTGATCAACATAATAAACTTAGACAAAGCCTGCTTTTGTGAGTCTAAGGAAAAGAAGCAATTCTTGCCTGAAGTAATCACTAGAACCAAGAGAGAAATTACCAGATAAGATTGTCTATAATTTTCAGTGCATAATAGAACTAATCTTCTCCCTTCCCCCCTTTCTTTTTTTTTAAGGCCTTCAGGTACCATTAGTTGTCCAATTTGTATGGATGGCTATTCAGAGGTAAGACTTTATATATGGTAGTGTTTCTGTAGTGAAAAATGTTGAACTGTGTTAAACTGTGTCTGTAACAGCCTCATGCAACCTGCTTGATGCCCTAGTAGTCAGACCAGCCTGCTTGTGCTTCCCTGTTTTCTCTTGCCTGCCGTGACTTGATCTTTAGGGTTTTTAATAAGGGAGGCTACCACCAGAGACCAGGTAGGTGTCTTTTGTTGGGGTGTGATCTTTTGGGCTACTCTGCCCCCAAATTCTATGGGGTGAGCCTCTCTTTTGCAAGAACCTCAGTTGGCCCTTAGGGCCAATAATCGTGACCTCCTGCCCCCATTGTCATGACCATGCCTCGCAGATGTTTCCAGTCTTAGGAGGCACTTTGCCTCGATATACAGTCTGGCCTACCCAGGCCTCCCAGCCCTTGCTGGGATCATGACCTTCCTGTCTTCCACACACTCTTTCTACCTGTTCTCCTTTTAGCCTAGACCCATGGCACCAGGTCCCAAGTTATGAGCTCCAGTCCACTTCAGATTCTGGCCCCTTGGCCCTGTATTTCACCCCTCTTGGGCCCTTGGCCCTCTCAGACCCAGACCGTCTCTGGCTTATGTTCTGCCCTAGCAGATCTTAAACCTTGGCGCGTGCCCTGCTGGTACTGTATGGTGGCTTCCACAGTCGCTTCTTACAGTGGGGGCTGGCAATTATTTTGGGTAGAGGGCTGCTTACTGAGTTTTGGCAAGCCATCAAAGGCCACATGGCAGGCAGCCAGGGGCAGATAAATATTAATTTTATAAATTTTTTTAGGGGCCCTACAGGCCAGATAGAATGGCCTGGCGGGCCGCATCTAGCCCCACAGGCTGCATTTTGCCCAGCCCTGTCTTACAGCCATTCCCAGTTCACCATTTAACTTCAGCATGAAGGTAGGCTGCAGCTACAGCTGCAACAAAAAACAAAAGCCTTCCCTCACCGGGTAAACAGTATGTCAAAAGTAGCAAAGCTACCAGTTTACTTGAAATGAGGAGACTTTTATTAAACAACACCATAGGAGAGGGTGAGCCCCTTGGAATGGGACACCTGAATGCTTGGGGCATCTTTATGTGTGCTCCAGGGCAGGGAGGTACTTTAATTAGAACAGGCTTGGGGGGCTCTAAATAAGCACCTGCAGCATCTTGTGTATTTAGTGTCTCACACTTCAAAATGGTGGCAGGGAGCTTTAAAGCTTGTTAGAGCCTTAATTAGCCCCCTCCCCCACATCTTTCTGAAGCATGGGGACACTGAATACATGTGATGCAGAGGCTGCTGGAGCATGCTTATTAATAGTCAGCTCAGACGCACATTGGTCCAGGCATCGGGCACATGTATAAATGCCTGCAATATTGGGCTTCTGGAGAACTCTGTTGCCTGTTGCACACAAGCTGCCAAGTCTCTGCCCTTCCCCAGCAAGCACCTTCCCTTGCCCCTGGGAAAGCTTTTCTGCCCACTCTGACTTTGGTACAGGGCTTATGGTTTCAAGAGCCCCTTCTCCCATCCAATTTCTTGTCTTGGCCCACATGTGGGCTTTTAATCTCACAATTAAAGGGCAGCCTTTACTCTTGCTGCTCTGTCCTCTTACAGGGATAGGGCCCCAGCTCCCTGATGTAGGTCCTTTCAGTCCAAACCAGCCGCTCCAATCACTGCCTCTCTTCTCCCCCCTCCCCCCCACCCCCGGCTAAGTAACAGGGTTCAGGTCCCCCTATACTGTCCAATAAAAGATATGCAATCAACTGTTTCTGAGATGCTATATTTACTTAAGATTCATTCCAAGATGGGGTCCCCCCAACCCCATTTAACATGGAGAAAAAAGTCCCTAGTCTTAGAATTGAGGACAAAGGGGTAGGCAGCTGCTGAGACTCTACCTTCAGCCCCAGCTGCAGCTGCTGCCTGCCCTCTGCCATTTTTCTACCTACTGCCTCTTCCCCAATCTCACGGTGCTGGCTCCAAATTGCTGCTACAGGGCTAGGTTGAGCTGGGGCTGTGTTCTGTGTCCCAGCCTGCAGCAGGGATGGAGGGGGATAGAGGTTGTGGTGGGGGCAGGAAAGAAGTGGCACAGGAGAGCAGAGGGGCAGAAGCTGCAGGGAGTGCTCAGGCAGGAGAGGGAGTAAGTGGAGGGAGGACAAGTAGCAGGGGTAAAGCCATCTGCTTCCTCCCACTGCCTGCCTTCTACTGTTTTCCATCCTGCAGGGGGGATGAATTTAAGATGATCCTCTAGTAACTGGATTCTATATATTGAAAATTATTACAAATCATCTATACACTTTCCATGTATAGAATCTAATTATTGGAGGGGATCATCTTAAATTCAGGGTCATCTTGGATTTGGGCAAATACAGTATCTATAGGGTCACGCTGATTCTCAGTAGTAAATATCTGAAAATGCTGCAGACCATGACAGTGTGTTCTCTACAATAACTTCTGTGGGAAGTTCAGCTCTTCCTTAAGAAAGCAGTATAGTTGTTAGAATTTTTTAATATTTGTATATATTTTTTAAATGTTCAATACAGGGCATTTGTTAAATAACTTACTCCCATACCTAGTATTATTTTATTAGAGTCTTTTCAGTTTCAAGTCATGACATACATATTACTACAAAATGCCTGTTTACCACCCCAAGTGTTTATTGTGTGACACTATTGCGTGACTTTTAAGCTATTTAAATAGCAAACGGAACTGGATATGTTGAGCCATACATTATAAAACCTCAGCTATCAAAGGGTGTACTGATCTGAAGATAAGTTGCTACTGAGAATGAGCTAATGACAATACCTATGTTAAGGTCTAAATCAGGGGTAGGCAGTGTTTTTTGGCCAGTGCGCCAAAAAAACCATGTCTACCTTGGAAGGTACAGGAGTGCTGGCATGCCAGAAAAACAAAATGAGGGCGGGGGAGATGCATGCCATGACACAGTACATGTTAGTATATAAATAATCATAAATGTTGTCTTTGTTGTGTATTCCTTTTTGGTTGAGCATGTTGCAGCGAGAGAGGAGAGAGACAAATAAAAGGTGGGGGGGGGGAGAGAGAGAGAGAGAGAGAGAAAGGAGAACAGGGAAAACCAGGCATGCGCATGTGCACACTTGCACAGAGAACCAGAACGTACTCAGAACACACACACACACACACACACACACACACGGAACCAGACGTGTGTCACACAGACTCGCAGAACCAGACAGAGGCAGATAAACGTACAGAACCAGATGCACAGGCACATGGAGCCAGGCTTCTGGGCCACTGAACAAAGTCCAACCCAACAATGCCCTGGTCCCACCAGAGCTCCTGTGTTTCCCCGGGGAGCCAGCCCCCGGGCTGTACTGTAGCTGGCCAGGGCCCCAGCCCAGAGCCTGCCCATCAGCTCAACCACCCACCCACCCCACACAGCTAAGCCCTCAAAAGGTGTGGTGCTCCTGGCAAGGGGCAATGCCACCTCACCCTGGTGGGGGGGCTGGGTCAGGGCTGGGCTCAGAACAGTTGGGCAGCAGGCAGGCTTAGCTGCAAGCCCTGCTGCAAGCAGCCTGGGCTCCATGGTTGGCAGCAGCTACCCGAGCTTGGGCCAGCTGCAGCCAGAAGGCTGCAAACAGTTGCTCCAGGCTCCTGCTTCAGATCCCTACCAGCAGGTGCATGTGCTCCTTGGAGCAGATGGGTGGGGATAGGGCCTGAGGCAGCACAGCCCTCCTGCTGTCTGCTCTGAGGTGCACGTGCAGTTGCTGCCAGCATGGAGCCAATGCTGGGGCTGTGGAGCCCCGTGCAGCTGTTTGCAGCCTACCCACTGCCTGTTGCAGATGCCCCAGGCTGGCTACATACAGGTGCACTAGGCTCTGGAGCCCAGTCATCAGCGATGTGCTGGCAGTAGGAAGAGGCCAGGGTTGCACTGCCTCAGGCCCCTCCCACACTGTCTGCTTCACGGCACGTGCCGGTATGGAGCTGATGCCAGAGCCCGGAGCAGATGTTTGCAGCCTCCTGGCTGCAACCAGCCCAGGCTCTAGGTAGCTGCTGCCAACGACAGAGCCTGGGCTGCTTGCAACCACCTGCTGGGAGCAGCCTGGGCTTTGTGGCTGGCAGCAGCTGCCTAGAGCCTAAGCTGGGAGTGGTGTGCCAAGCCAAATGGCCTCACGTACCCTTTTGGGCACAAGCGCTGGGGTTTGCTGACCCCTGGTCTAAATGTACAGATTTAAAATCACTGAACGGTATTGTAGCTGCCATACATTGGCAACTACTTGCTTTCATGTGAGGTTTGTAATGTGATTCTTCTGTAAAACCAAGTTCCAAGTCTTGTATGCTTCAAATTTATTTTACATTTTTTTCCTTCTAGATTATACAGAGTGGACGACTTATTGTGGCAACCAAATGTGGTCATGTTTTCTGCAGTCAGTGCCTCCGTGACTCCCTTAGAAATGCTAATTCTTGCCCAACTTGTAGGAAAAAACTCAGTCACAGACAGTATCATCCAATTTATATATGAGCACTTAAATTCTTCTCAGGACAGCCTCAACTGGATTTGGGGGATAATGTCAAGCATTTCCAGTATCCTGAACATTAAAGGAAAAGCAGGTTGTATACATGCCCCAATGTAATAAAACTGATTTTTGAAGAATAACTTGTACATATCTAAACAGCTTTTTTCTATGGTCCAATCTTAGTGTCAGAAGTTGCTTCTTGTTTTGTCAGTTGTTATAGTGTTAAGTTTTTGAGGGTCTGCAAACAGACCAGTCAGTATGTATTAGAAGTGAAGCAGTTTAATCCATTTTCTGCTGCTGCTTCTGAAATGCTTGTACACAACAGTTCTGTTTTGATATTTCTTATGCTTTTTAAAAATTACTTCTTTATCCCCTCCCCTCCCCACAAAGTATAATCATCATCTTGTCTGCAGTATGAACAGACCTTTAGCTTTTTCAGAGTTTTCAGTTGAATCTTACCAAGATGCAGGTGGCTGGTAGCAAGTTACTGAATAGCCTGCTGCTAAGGCATGTGGCTTAACTGCAGTGCAGTTTATTCAAATAGAATAAGTGTTCTGTAACAACTAGACATTTGATAACTTAAAGCAATATTAAATTGACAGCCCTTGCAATGCAATAAATTAACCTGCTTTTAGCCAGCAAATCCACTTTTCTTTAACCAGAATGCTTGAACATGCAAACATGTATTTATGAGCAACACGGGGTCTAGAATACATAGCCAAATTACAATACTTGTAATGTGAAAGTATTTTGTTTCTGGCATATTAGAACTGCTAAAGAATCCATTTGTTTAAATGACAACACTGTAGTATTTCCTAAATGTGATGATATGATCTCTTTAGTACTGTTTTGTGGCTCCTTCCAATAATAAATAGTTTATTGAAACGCCCCACCATGAGCATATTGGTGAAGAATAAGAAGCAAGTCATGTGTTGTTTTTTATCTGCTAAATACCAAACTACCCAGACATAGGGTGGTCCTCAGTAGAGTGTAATCAGTGTAGTTTAGTGAACATGCTGACCTTTTAAAAACTTTTCTGTTCAGCTGCTATCCTGACATCTGACAGGTTTTAGACATGTATACAGCATTAACAGTTAAGTGATGGGTTTAACCATAAGTTTATACAATTCAGGCTTTAATTGGTGGCTTGGTATTAATGATATTGGGGTGGAAGCTTTGAAAAAAGAGTAAAGCCAAATTATTTACTCTTTGTCCTTAAGATGAAAATGTGCAATAATATGTATATTCCTTTCTCTTTCTTTAGTAAATATCTGTTCAGGTATATCTATAAGAAGGCCGTATATTAAAAACAAGGTAAAAATGCACAGAAGTAGGTATTGGCCCATTTGCTATTAATTTCGAAGTACAGAATCTAATATTATCCCAGCACAAATCTACAAGCAGATGTGGTCCCCCAGCTGAACAGATGCATTTAATTGCAGTAACCTGTAAGTGAGATATTTAACATAAGATTTGCTCTTTGGGCCAATATTTTGATCCACATACAATAGAATGGACAAATACTAGCTGATGAGGCATCTTTAAGGTTGGAACTTAACATGTTAAGGGTGATTAAAAATAAACTGATGGCCACTTTGAAAGCTGGTAGAAAAATATTCTAACAGGTTTTCCTCTGGCTCAGAGAAGGACCTCCTAAAGCAGATTTGCAAGGTCTATTTGATTACCACAACTTCCTTGCTAGGGGTTTGGAGTTCTGCTTTTAAAGCAGCATGTTCTAGTGAGACATTTAAACTTAGATAAAAGATATGGTGACGCAAGACTATACTTTTTTTGGTGGAATATTGCCTAGATATGTTAGTATGTGAATGGCCCTTATTCCATAGAGGCTACTGGACCTCCTGTGTTGCAGTCCTTGTATATCAGGGATTTGATATTGTTACCTAGGAAAGCCTGCTGCACTGTGGACTGTAGTTGACAGTCCCCTGTATATATTGAAGGATATAAATCTCCTGTAGTTGCTTGCCTCTCCACTGAATTGTGTAAAACAACAACTAAATGAAGACTTTTCTAAAAACAAGTCTAGAGAATTTAATTGCAGTCTCCCATCTTTTAAATAGAGAACAAGGTATGGGCTTTGTATGTGTCTCATGAAAAGCAAACTGAGACACGCAACATCATCTTGGAGATTGCTCAGAAGTGTCCATCACACCCAAGGACAACAGCCCAGCATGAAACTGTCTAGAAATTTAGGGTCACAGACTTTCTTCTTCCTTCTGATAGGTTCTTCAAAAAAAAACCTTAAGGTCAGTTTTACTTTGGAAACTATTATGTGAAGGGAAGACAGTAAAAGGATTGACAGGGTTGAGTAGCGTGTCCCCAGATGTTTCACTGAGGACTAGCCCTAGTCCAAACTGAGTTTGCACAATTCCCTCTATGTAAACACCACTTCTTGGTACCACTTTGTGAATCAATATGTAAACTGACTTGGACCCTTAGATACCATCAACTAGAATATTTAACAAAAGTTTTTAGCTTTTGTGAATCCTATGAAGTGCCACAAATTTTGTGTACTTGAAAAAAAATTAAAACTTTCAATACCAGAATGGCAAATGTTAGCATTGCATTATAATAAAAAAACCAAAATATAAGTGATATATTTTATTTTTAATTTCCAGTTCAATGACATTGTTTCAGTATAACATAGTATCTTCAAGAACTGATAGATAATATAAAGTTTATTGCGTTTTGGGGTTTTTTTTGCTTATAAAAATGTTTGTCTTGTCATTGTGCACAGTTCCAATTTTCTTGTATTTAATTGTTTCATGTCTGTATGTCATGTCTACTTTGGACTCAACTGGTAGGCAAATCTTTAACAGATGGAAATAAAATTATTAATTTGTTCAGCGAGAAGTACTCTGGTTATTTTTTATTTTAATTTGTGGAGAAGGATGTTGTTTGCATACTCCTAAATTCCTAAAGTTTTTAGTTCTTTTGGTGAAATATTTTTAATAATCTGCTTAATACTGTTAACCTAGAAGTCTTTTTACAATGCATCAATCTTCTATGCTTCATACTTAGAAATGTGCAAGTCTGAAACCGACTTGACTGAACTGTTCAGTTACCACTCAAAACCAATATTGTGTGTTGTAGTTCATAATGTGGATTGCTTTAAACAGCACTGATACAGCTGGAGGGGATGAAGGTTCATAGAAGGAGAAAACAAAGGCTTTGGAAGTGGTGGGGGGGGGGGTGTACAAAATAACAGCTCGACCTAACGAATGATAAAAATGCTGTCAGACTTGAAAGATGGTAGCTTCAAGTTTTATTTGACTCAGTTTCGTTGCGTTTATCTTAAATCTGAAACCTGGTTAACAATTTTTCTTCAATTTTGCATTTTTTTAATATGCAAACTTAGCATTATATATACTTGAGCAATTTACCAAGTATGTTCATCCTGTCTCCAGGCAAGTGAACTGTGCAAAAGAGCTCTCTGTATCACTTTAAATTCATTCATTTTTAAAAGAATTGGAAGATCATCGGCTCCAGCCCCCTGCACCAAGCAGGAAAGATGACCCCAGGGTCAGGTGACCCCAGCAAAGTGACTGTCCAGTCTCCTCTTGAAGATTTTCAGGGTAGGCAATTGCACCACCTCTGGAGGGAGCTTATTCCACAGTCTAGGAAAAACTTCTCCACAGTCAGGGTGTCCAGTGTTGAGCCTGAAATGGTCTTCCAAGAGGCTGTGATCATTACTCCTGGTTTTCCCCTCAGGTACCCTGGTGACCAGTTACTCACCAAGCCCTTGATGTACCCCTTAGTGTAGTGGTAACCTACTACCAGCTCCCCTCAGCCTTCTTTTCCTCAGGCTGAAGAGTCCCAGGTCCCTCAGCCTTTTTTCATATGGCTTGCCTTTTAAGACTCTTATCATATGGGTGGGTGTTCTTTGGATTCTCTCAAGCTTGTCCACATCCTTGTTAAAGTGTGGTGCCCAGAACTGGACATCAGCTGCAGTCTCACCAGTGCTGAGTATAGCGGAAGAAGAATCGCCTCCTTGGCTTTGCTAGAGATGCATTGATTGATGCATGCCAGAATATTATTTGCCCTACTGGCTACAGCATTGCATTGCTGGCTCATATTCATACAGTGGTCTGTTATTACCCCTAGGTCCCTTTCATTCGTGGTGCTAGTCAGTTTGGTGCCACCAAGCCTGTAGGTATGTTGGGGGTTGCTCATCCCAAGGTGGAGCACTTTGCATTTCTCAACGTTGAACTTCATCAGGTTCCAATCCGCCCAACTTGCCAGCCTGTCTAGGTCCACCTGTAACTGTAGCCTGTTTTCAAGCATGGCCACGCTTCCCCATAACTTCGTGTTGTCTGCAAACTCGTCCAGTGAGCTCTTCACCCCCACATCCAAATGATTAATAAAGATGTTGAAAAGTACTGGACCAAGTACCGACCCCTGCGGGACACTGCTGCCTGATCCATTCACTACGACTCTCTGGATCCTATCCTGCAACCAGTTTCTCACCCACCCAACAGTTAAGCCCACAATCCTGCAACTTTCTCTCAAGGACATTGTGGGATACTAGATCAAATGCCTTTTGGAAGTCTAGGTATACAATGCCAACCTGCTCTCTCGTTAAAATCTCTGGGGAGCATGGCACAGGGGACACAACGGTGGGAGTCTACGACAGACCTCCGACCAAAAATCAAGAGCTTGACCAGGAGTTTGCCTGGGAACTGGCTGAGGCTGCATGCTCCAGAACCATGGTTGTCATGGGTGACTTCAATTACCTGGACGTCGCGTGGGAGGATCACTCAGCAAAATCCGAGCAGTCGCAAAGCTTT
>NW_017728948.1:15644887-15646444 GCF_001723895.1 Crocodylus porosus
AGTCAGCAACACGGAAGTCATTGACTTCAGGAAAGCTGAATTTGGCAAGCTCAGGAGGCTTATCAGTCAGGCCCTAAGGGACCGTGACCCCAGGGAGAGGGGAGTTCAAGGAGAGTGGTTGCTCCTCAAGGGAGTGATCCTCAATGCACAAGCTAAGTCTATTCCATCTTGGAGGAAAGGCAGCAAGAGAGCACAGCAGCCCCCCTGGCTCTCCAAGGACCTAGTAGATCTCCCAAGGGTAAAAAGAAAAGCCTACAAAGGATGGAGGACGAGATTCATCTCCAAGGAAGATTATTCTGCACTAGTCCGGTCCTGCAAGGAGCAAACCAGGAAAGCCAAAGCTGCAACTGAACCCAAACTAACTTCAAGCATCAAGGACAATAAAAAGTCCTTTTTCAGATATGTGGGGAGCCAGAGGAAAAGCAAGGGCAGCATTGGACCCCTGCTGAACCAGATGGGGCAACTGGCAACTGACGCCCAGGAAAAAGCCAACCTATTAAATGGGTGCTTTGTGTTGGTCTTTCATCAGTCCCATGGGATGGCCGTGCCAGCTACGGGACAGGGCGGTCCAGGTGAGGGAGATCCCCTGCCCTCCATTAATGCTGACCTCATGAAGGAGCATCTTGAGAAGCTGGATACCTTCGAGTCAGCCGGCCCTGACTATCTACATCCTAGCGTACTCAAGGAGATGGTGAGCATCATAGCCCAGCCCCTGGCACAGAACTTTGAAAACTCCTGGTGCTCTGGTGTAGTGCCTGAAGACTGGAAAAAGGCCAATGTGGTGCCTATCTTCAAGAAAGGGAGGAAAGTGGATCCGGCTAACTATAGTTAACTAACTATATAACCATCAGCCTGACTTCTATCCTGGGGAAGATCTTAGAAAAGTTTATTAAAGAGGCCATCCTTAACGGACTGGCTGACACCAACATCCTAAGGGGATAGCCAGCATGGGTTTGTTGTGAGTAGGTGTTGCTTGACCAATCTCATTTCCTTCTACGACCAGGTAACTGATCACTTGGACAAGGGAGAGGAGATTGATGTCATATATCTTGACTTCAAAAAAGCCTGCAATCTGGTATCCCATGATCACCTCTTGGAGAAACTGACCAGTTGTGGCATTGGGTCCACCATGGTCCTCTGGCTGGGAAACTGGCTCCTTGGTCGGATCCAGAGGGTAGTAATTGATGGCAGTCACTCATCATGGTGTCCTGTGACCAGTAAGGTCCTTCAAGGCTCTGTCCTTGGACCCGTATTGTTCAACATCTTCATTAATGATGTGGACATTGGAGTCAGAAGCGGATTGGCCAAGTTTGCCAATGACACCAAACTCTGGGGCAAAGCATCCACGCCAGAAGACAGGCGGGTGATCCAGGCTGACCTGGACAGGCTCAGCAAATGGGCAGATGAGAACCTGATGGTGTTTTAACACCGAAAAATGCAAGGTTCTCCACCTTGGGAAGAAAAACCTGCAGCATTCTTATAGGCTCGGCAGTGCTTGCTGGCTAGCACTACAGAAGAAAGAGACTTGGGGGTCATCATTGACCACAAGATGAACAT
>NW_017728948.1:15646889-15648827 GCF_001723895.1 Crocodylus porosus
AAATTGGATGCTTATCTTGCTGGGATCCTATGACCCCAGCTGACTTCCTGCCCTTTGGGCAGGGGGCTGGACTCAATGATCTTCTGAGGTCCCTTCCAGCCCTGATGTCTACAAAAATCTATGAAATCTTTGAAAGTCCAGGTGGTGAGTTACCCGGTCATAGAAGGAGATAAGTTTGGTAAGGCAAGACCTGCTCACAACGAAGCTATGCCGACTGTCATTCAGAATCTTGCCTTCTGCAAGCTTATTGCAGATAGACTCCTTGATGAACTTTTCTAGGATTTTCCTTAGGATGGAAGTTAGGTTGATTGGCCTATAGTTAACCAGACCCTCCTTCCTGCCTTTCTTGTGGATGGGCACAACATTGGCCCTCTTCCAGTCCTCAGAGACTTCTCCAGAGTGCCACGAGTTGTGGAAAAGTTTCACCAGGGGGGTCTGCAATGACTGGCCAGCTTCTTCAGCACTCGGATGAAATCCTGCTGACTTGTACACATCTAATTTTATACACCAGTTCTATGGCAATTATTCCTACCATGCTCATCCTCTACTCTACCTGAAGTGGTTTTCCCTTTGGTCCAGTGAAAGACCATCACCTAGGCGAAGTAGTCATTCAGGACTTCAGCTTTGTCCTAGGTGCCAGTAACCAGCTCTCCTGAAATGGGAGCATGGGGCCACTGATCAACATTTGTTTTCCTCCTGTTCCCTATGTACCTAAAGAAGAGCTTGCTGTTGTCCTTGATTCTTGTTGCTAATCTAAGGTTGGTCGACCCATTAGCCTTTCTTATCTGTTTCCCTACAAATGCAGGCCATAGTGGAATAGTCCTCCTTGGGCCCCACCCCGAACTTCCATTGTTTATAAGCCTCTTTCTTCTTTTTTAAGAGGACCGTGGTTTCCCTGTTTAGCCAAAAGGGCTTCCCAGCCCTTTGGTTCCCCTTTCTCCACATGGGAATGGACTTTCTTTGTACTTCAAGGATTGTGTCCTTAAGGAACAACCACTCTTCGTGCACACCTTTCGCCCTCAGTCCCTGGTCCCGCAGCACTTGCCCTACTAGTGACCTAAGCTTGTTAAAATTTGTATTGTTGAAGTCCAAGACTTCAATCCTGGTATCAGATGTCTGTCTTGCGTTGGACAGTAATCATGATGGTCTCATGGTTGCTGTTGCTTAAACTTCCCTTTTATATTTAAGTTGGTCACCAGGTTGTCTCCTTTGGCCAGGACCAGTATTAATGGCTACTGGTTTCCTACCAGCAAATATCCTGCCCCATAGGGAGCCCCATGGGCCAGATGTAATGGCTGTGAGGGCTGCATTTGGCCTGCAGACTAGAGGTTGAGTATTCCTGGCCTAGAGTTTTAAATAATTTTCATTTTTGTAAAAAGAATGACAAAACTCTACAGCATTCCTTGTTTCCTGAGATCTTGTTTTTTCCAGCCCACAAGAAATGGAGCAAGGAGAGTGGTTGTGAAATGTCTTCATTCCCACTTGCCATTTGTCACCTCCTATATACAGACAGTGCTCGGTTCTAGGTCTCCTGTGCTGTCTTGTAGCCTGGACAAAGAGAGATGCCAGAAGTTAAACTTCGTTGTAACTGAGATGATGCTGGCATAAGCTGTGAAAAACTCTTCATGAAGATTAGGGCTTGTTATGGCATCTATCGTCTCATTGTTTTGTAGATGTGGATTTGACTTTCTTTGCCTTGTAGTTGTAATCAAAGGGAGCAGGAGAGCACACAAGCCTCCATGGCTCACCAAAAGCATCCGGGAGTGTCTCCTTGCTAAAAAGGAGGCTTACACCCAATGGAAAGAAGGGGTCATTCTGTAGTTGCACGGGGATTTCATAGATTTCATAGACATTAGGGCTGTAGGGGGGTAGTTAGGAAGGCCAAGGCAGAGATGGAACTGGGACTAGCTTCCCAGATTAAGGACAATAAGAAGTCCT
>NW_017728948.1:15648927-15673032 GCF_001723895.1 Crocodylus porosus
TTGACCCCAGTATTCTTTCCTGCCATGGCAGGAGGTCGGACTAGATGATCTGCTCAGGTCCCTTCCGACCCTAGAAACTATGAAACTATAATGACACTCGAGGAGTCCCTGAGTGTGGGGGGTATATTTCTGTATGCAGCTGGCCAAAAGTCATGTCCAATCCTATTAGACAGGAGCTTTGGCAATCTCTACATTCTGTAATATGTAGATTTATCTACTGCAAGTCTCTTTTCAAGACACGGGACTTAAAGCTCCTTCAAAAAAGTAATATGCCTACTTTTAATACCTCCTTTCATAGACTATCTCCCTGCTTCTTCACCATTTTGCACAATGCCTTCTTAGGCCTTGGACATGCATTTATTTGTAATGCTACAGAGTGCCTCAGTACTACGGAAATAGAACCAGGGGGTGTGCACATGTCCTCTGGGTAAACCTCTGAAAAGTCACTGTAAAGGCTCCCTCTTGGTAGGGGAACGATCAGGGGCTTTGCTCTGTTAGCCCCCAGGTAAGTGAACCCAATCATTGAGGAAAAGCAAAACCCAGAGGAGAGAAGGGGTTGGCCACTGAGGTAGAAATGATGGGAGAAACCCTGCAGGAGGGTGAAACCAAGAAATGGGGGGTGCAAAATTTATGTGATTGAGGCAGAGCAGGAGGAGATAGGAGACAGAATGGAAAGGAAGGTGGGAACAACAAACAGCTCAGACAAGGAGTTTGGGAAAAAAATAAGACACCCTACAGACAAAAGAAGTGGAGAAAGAGCAAGAGAGAGAACCAGAGAGAGACTGGAGGGGAAAAAAACACTGGGTTTGAAGACCAGGAAGAGGAAATCTGATAATGAGGGAGGTTTGGAGGAAGAGCTGGAGAGCAGTTTCCTGCCACTAACATCTCTGGGCCAGCAGCGGAGACCAGAAGGTGGGAGAAGGTGTGGAGGTAGAAATTTGCAAGCCTTCCTAAATGTGAAAGTGAGCTGGCAGTTTGCAAGGGCTACAGGAATGCAAGTAAGGTAGGGGTAGGAACTGAACTTCCTGAGCTGTGATTACAGATGAACCTTAAAGGGACAGGCAAATCCAGCTCAAAGCAAGCACAGACAAACCTTAGAGGGCAGGTGCACTCACTTTAAAACCAGTATAAATGGCATTGAGAATAGTTTTGCCTAATGTCAGGAGTAGTTTAACAAGGAAAATATGGGAACAGATTGAACCAATGTTGAACCGAGTAAGGGCAGACATAACTTGTGTACAAGAACGTGGTATGCCAGGAAAGAGGGATTATAAATACTTTGAGAAAATGTGGAGATGGGGACCATCTTGGTGGTCAGGGACAAATGAGAACAAAGTGGCAAGGGTAGCAAGATTATTCAGGAACCCAGAGCTGAGAGAAGAGCAGGTAGAAAAAGTCATCAGTGGCAAATCATAATGAATTATACTATCAATTGGGAAAGTGTAATTAGAAATTTTCAATACATACGCACCACTAGAGAGGGAGGGAAGGAATGTGCTGTTTAGAAAGCTAGTAGTTTATGCGGACAGAGAATCCGTGCATAATAGCAGATTTCAATTGTATAATCAAAGTGGGTGACGGAACGGGAAGGAGGGAACGGAGCTTTAGACAGCTCATCCAAACTGTTAACAAATATAATAAAAGTTACTAAGGGATGTGTGCGCAGGGGAGACCCTAGAACAGACCCCAGTAGAAAGGAGTAAGAATTCATTTTGTGTTTGTATCAAAAGAAATAGGGATAAGGAAGAAAAACTAACAGGGCAAGGAGAGCCCTGTTCCTTGTAATGTTTACAAGTTGGAGTGTGGGGGAGAGTCGGGTCAGGGACAGGGCAAAGTTAATTACTTAGTAAACAAAGTTGGGAAGGGGATTGCACCTCAGGTTAATGTTAACTGATTAAGGAGCTAGTATCTACCTAAGTGCATGGCAGGGGGGTTTCCTTGGCCCCCTGGGGCACAGCATGCAGAGATTCGTAGGGATGCTGGGAGCAGCTTGCTGATGAGACCGACTGACTGGGTGGAGGTAACCACGGCGACCAGCAAAGCAAGGAGATGAGGAAGACAGGAGAAATTTACTGGCTGAGGGAAGGTCCCACGGAGAAAGGATCCGCTGGTACCAGCAAGAAAGAGAAAAGAGAGTGGGACTGGAGTCGAGCTGATTGGCTCGGGGGAGTGGGCTGGATGGTGGTGGGAAAACCGCAAGCTGTGAAAACAGCTGGGGTTCTCCATGACCTGCAGGGAATTTACTAATAAACCAGTTTTCTTTTATCCTGCTTCTGGGGTGATTTACTACACCCTCTCATTGGGGAATTCACTTCTTAGTCTTCCATCATTCCAAAGCCTGGCAGGCGAGCCCCAGAGAAAGTGAGTTCGTTATTCACCACCACCCCCCCCCCCGGCCACAGAAACCATACATGTGGCTTTTAGTGATTGCCAGAGACTGAAGGTGGAAACGAGTCTTGGTAAGAGCCCCATGAAAGAAAGGACTCAAATGTGCAGCTATTTCAAGATGATGAGAGATGTCAAGCATACATGAGACAACAAGAGGGGTAGCAAAGACTTCAATATTTCCAAGTACTGGAGAATGATGGTGAAAGGAGAATTCTTCAGAAAGGAAGGCCAAGGGTGCACAGGGGGGAAAAAAAGAGCTTCAAAGAAAGATGCAGGAGCTGCTAGAGGAAACCACAGAAGGAAGACTGGTATGAGAAGAGCAAGATGAAAAAAGGCAAGAGTTAGAAACCTGGTTTAAAAGACAAAAGAGAAAATGTTCTTAGCACAAATTCTCTGGGTGCAAGAAAATGAAGAGTGGTCCCAATACTTCTCGACTAGAGTGGAGATGGGAAAAGAAGAGCTTAAAACAGCGTGGGAAGAAAATGGTGCTTGTGTTGGGGCCAACAAAAAGATTGTTACAAAGAACTATACCAAAAGAAGGAAATGGACAGGAAGTTGTGAATTTCTTGCAAGAGATTGAAGAGAAAGTAGAGGAGGAAACAATGAAGATGGAAGAAAAGATATGCTTAAAGAAAGTGGAGAGTGTTTAAAAACCTTTAAAAGAAGGAAATCATCAGGAGCAGTTAGACTATCTATGAAATTTTATGAGACATTTTGGGTATGGGTAGGGAAGGGATATAGCAGAAGTTTTCAAGGAGAGGAAGGACAGATTTTTATAAGAGGCATTGTGATCTTGCTCTTCAAGAAAAGGGAGAAGGAACTCCTGAAAAACTGGAGACCAATTACACTCCTTAATATGGAGTACAAGTTAATGGCCAAGGCGCTGGCTTTGAGGATGAGGGAAAAACCTCCAGGAGATAATACCTCCAGACCAATATGCGCAGTACCAGGTAGAAGGATCTCCAAAGTGATCCAAATGATGCGGACATGCTATCCCACATCTGAGAGTGGAAAACAAACATGCTTATAGCAAACCTAAGTTTAGAAAAAGCATCTGATGGAATGGATCATGATCAAGGATCCAGGTTTTCCATTTGCTGTAGAAAAACGTATTTTCCCCTTTTAAAGTAGAAAAATGCGGGAAACCATGGGCTTTCCCCTGCAAGGGGCTGCTTGGGGCTGGTTGGCCCAGGATGCAGGGGGCACCATGTACACATGCATGTGGCAGCCAGGCAACAGTGGAGAGCAGCTCCTTCCAAGTAAGTCTATGGGGGTAGGGGGAGAGGCACAGGTGACATGTTGGAGGAAGGCAGGGGTGGCACAGGTGATGTGGGGGGAGGGGACATGCCCCACCCAGATTTCTGTGCCTACTGCTGGGTGTGGGGCTGCAGCAGGGCTGGACCTGCTCCAGAGAAGCTGCCTCCATGGCCCAGTGGGTAGAGCCCAGTGTCAAAGAGCACACACTGCCATGGCCACCAAGGTGAGGCACCCTCTGCTTGCCTGGCAGCAGTGAGGGATACAATGTGCCACTGCTGCTGCCACTGCAGCTGCTGTACCTCACCATGGGGGTGTAGTGCTCCCTCCCACACCAGGTCCCACTTGCTGCACCATGGAGGCAGCTCCTACCCGGAACTTGTCCAGCCTGGCTGCAGCTCCACACCCCACTATGGGTACAGAAATCTCAGCGGGCACATGCTTCTCCTGCTGTGTCACCTGTGTCCCCCTCACCCCTACACATGCATTGCTTGTGACCGCACATATCCCATTCCCCACACACCCACCCTGTTCCACACATGGGGGTGGGGGGAGGAAGGGGGGCAGGGGGCTGTGCATCAGGAGTGAGGGGCACCAGCAGGGCTGGAAGGGGGGCAGGGGGCTGTGCATCAGGAGTGAGGGGCACTGGCAGGGCAAGGCAGCTGTGGGTTAAGAGAGGGGTAACGGTATACCAGGGCTGCGCAATGCCACAAAGCAGTGGAAGGGACAGCCCCAGCTGGACCCATGTCCTGGTGAGTGAAGGGGGCAGAAGAAACTGATTTTTCCAGGGAAAAAAAAAATCAAATGCCAAAATAATATAGGTAGTCAGAATTTATTTTATTATAATGACTGAAGCACTAGTAGACTTCCAAATTGCTTTTTATGACAAAGTGACTGGCTTATGGACATATTCCAGGTGTCTGTTGAACACAATGTTTTATTGATATAATTACAATTTTAGAGCAGTCAGGTTGGTCAGGCATGACTTGCCCCTGGTGAATCCATGCTGACTCTTCCTAGTCACCTTCTCCAAGTGCTTAGAAATAGAAATAGATTCCTTGAGGACCTGCTGCATGATTTTTCCAGGGACAGAGGTGAGACTGACTGGTCTGTAGTTCCCTGGATCTTTCTTCCCTTTCTTAAATATGGGCATTATTTTTGCCCTTTTCCAGTCATCTCAGAGCTCTCCTGATTGCAGTGAGCTTTCAAAGATGATGGCCAGTGGCTCTGCAATCGCATCAGCCAACTCCTTCAGCATCCACAGGTGCATCTCATCTGGCCCCATTGACTTGTACATACCCAGCTTTTCTAAACAGTCCCTAACCTGTTCTTTCACTGCTGAGGGCTGCTCACCTCCTCCCCAAACTGCTGCCTGGTGCAGTAGTCTGGGAGCTGACCTTGTCTGTGAAGACTGAGGCAAAAAAAAAAAGACCTTGTCTGTGAGCACTTCAGCCTTTTCTGCATCCTCTGTCATGAGGTTGCCTTCCCCCATTCAGTGAGACCCACACTTTCCCTGATCTTCCTCTTGCTACTGACATACTTACAGAAACCCTTGCTAGCTGCAACTCCAATTGCACTTTGACCTTCCTGACTTGGTGTTCCCTTCATCCATGCAGGTCTAAGCAATGCTCTTATATTCTTCCCTAGTTATTTCTTCAAGTTTGCACTTCTTAAAAGCTTCTTAAAAGCTTAAAAGTTAGTTTACTGAAGAGTTCCCTACTAAGCCAAGCTGGTCTTCTGCCATGCTTGCTAGTCTTCCTGCACATTGGGATGGTTTGTTCCTGCACTCTCAATAAGGCTTCTTTGAAGTGCAGCCAGCTCTCCTGGACTCCTCTCCCTCTCAGTCTGGCTTCCCAGGGGATCCTGCCCATGAATTTCTCTGAGTGAGTCTAAATCTGCTTTTCTGAAGTCCAGGGTACTGTGCTGTTCTCCATCCTTCCTTTTCTCAGGATCTTGAACTCTGTCATCTCGTGGTCACTGCTGCCCCAGTTGCCATCCACTACTACATTCCCCACCAGTTTTCAGTAGCGACCTTAGGGGAGGGTAAACTGGGCAACCGCCTCTGGCCCCACAGTAAAAATTAATTACACTGAATATTTGTATTATCAATATTGTATTAAGATACTTTTGTTGCAGTTTCATGGCTAGGGCAAGTGAAATTGAAAAAAATAAAGTCCGACTTGCTTACAGGTCCTCAAAATTAAACTTCTAAGGGGCTCCAAATGACTCTTGCCCAGGGCCCAACATCCCTAAGGTTGCTGCCGCAGTTCTTCCCTGTTTGAGCAGCAGGTGAAGAAGAGCATGGTCCTTAGTTGGCCACTCCAGCACTTGTAACGGAAAGTTGTCCCCAACACTCTTCAAAAACTTCCTGGATTGCCTGTGCATTGCTGTATCACTCTCCCAGCAGATGTCTGGGTGATTGAAGTGCCACATGAGAACAAGGGCCTGTGATCAGGAAACATCTGCTAGCTGTTTGAAGAAAGCCTCATCCACCACTTCCTCCTGGTCTGGTGGTCTATAGCAAACCCCCACCGCAACATCACCATTGTTACTCCCACCTCTAACCTTAACCCGGAGATGCTCAACAGGCCTATCTCCAGTTTTATACTGAAGCTCTGAACAATCATATGGCTCTTTGACATAAAGTGCAACTGCTCTTCTTCCCGGGCAGTTTGTACCCATCCATGACAACATAACACTACGAATGTTACAAAAGGAAATGGCAAACTGCAGTCTTGTTCTTCCAGTGTCCAAACAGGAGGAAGTCAAGACATCCTGCAGTATATGGTTGACGGTCTGTGAAGAATGAGCACTTCCCTATCTTATGTCTGTGTTAACAGTGTGTCTAGTATAAAGATTATTTTCAGATGCAAGGACTAATGAGAATGATGGGCAAATTCTGATCCTGGGGGAGAATGACATCAGGACTTGGCTGGTCCAGAGTGAAATATGTTTCAATGTATTATTCTTACATTATTAAGTTACCAGGGTGAAATGAAGAATGCACCTCTCTCTTTCTCTCTCAGGAGTGAAGACAGCTGAATTTTAAAAATAGCCTAAGGTAAGGGTTTAAGTCATTCAGCTTAACAAGACTCTTTAAATGCTGCTGCTCTAACCTGCCAAATTAAAGGGTGATTATAATTTGTTTAAGTCTGTCAGCATTTATGAAGGTGCCTACTTTCTACTGAAGCATTAGTACCCCTCAGTTGAGCTAACTGAGCTTTGGTCTCTAGGATAAGCCAGGGCTCCACCACTAATGAGAAATTTCTTTGTGTCTCATGAATCACAGCCAGCTAATTAGGAGAGACTGTTTACAAAAGATAAATTCTCATATACTTCTAGCTACAAGGTAATTGTGGTGCTTCTACAATGATGGGAATAGTGTATGTAGCAATGAAAATAGCTAATATAGTTCTTGAAATTACGTTATTTTTTTCTCCTGCGTTGAGCGTTAGAGAATCCCACTGTAAGGGAAATAGCCACATTCAACAGTATTAATATAACATGGTAATCCAAAAAGTCAGGAGACTGTGGGTAAGAGGCTGATATTCTCTAGAGAGTGATTTTATTTCTAGTGCTCATAAATCAACAAGTTCCTTAAACCTCTGCACACCAGAGCAGGAGCTATAAATTGTTGTTCACAGCTGTTGGCCTACTGGGACCAGCAGGGACCAATTAGACTATCACTGACTCTGGTAAGCCTTAAAATGTTTGCTATACTCTCTACTATGGTATTCTTAACCCAAGCAGCACTCTTCCCCCAGCTTTTTGACTGCAGTGGAGTGGACTTGTGATATTTACTGTGTACTGGAGGAAATTCTAAAGGAAAATAAGCATGGCCTGATTTCTAGAGGTGCTGAGCACCTACCACTGCTGATGCAGTCTTGAGCAACTGCAACTGCAAATGCAGCTTCTCTAATAATCAAGCCACTAGTCATTATCATCAACAGCAAGATGCAAATATCTGGGATAGCTGCAATGATAGGGTTTTTTTTTTTAAATGGTACTAGTATGGATAAAGTGCATAAAAACAGCACATTTTTAAAATAGCTATCAAACATTTCTACATTCCTGCATTTGGGTATGTTTTATGTATGTCAACCCTGCATACAAGCTAATGCCATATTTTCAGCTTCAATTTCAGGAAAAATATCTCTGTCCCTAAATATCCTTATTATCCTATTATTGCTTTAATAATTAGAATCCCACAGGAAAAATCCCATGTCCAAGGAGAAGACCCTAAGTCATAGATGCTAGGGTCAGAAGGGACTCAACAGACGGAGTCTGGCCCCCTGCCTAGGCAGGAAAGAGCACTGGGGTCAGATGATCCCAGCCAGATGCCTGTCCAGCCTTCTCTTAAAGACCCCCAAGGTAAGGGAGGGCACCACCTCCCTTGGAAGCCTATTCCAAATTTTGGCTAACCTTACTGTGAAGTTTTTCCTGATATCTAGCCTAAATCTGCGCGACCATTGTTCCTTGTTACCACAAGAGGCACCCTGGTGAACAGAGCATCTCCAATCCCTTGCTGCGTCCCCCTAATGAATTTGTAGGCAGCCACAAGATCACCTCTCAGCCTTCTCTTGCGGAGGCTGAAGAGGTCCAGATCCCTCAATCTCTCCTCATAGGGCTTGTTCTTGTCTTGTGCAAAAAACTGCCGTCAGCACAAACCTGCAAAACTGTGTAGCTAGTTCTCCCTGCCCTTGGAGACCCCTTGTTTTTTCTGTTACTTTGTTCCCGCGCGCACCAAACGCAGGCGGGAAGAGTTAACCAATCCATGCCTATGATGCGAGACACGTCATTCAGCCTATAAAAACCCATGTGCAAGCTTCCGCCCAGAGAAGCAGTGCTCGTCAGTGCATTGAGGAGGAATTTTTCCTCCCTGCCCAGGCTTGGCCAGCCTTGACATGCTTCTCCACCAACGAAATTGCCCCGGCGTACCCCTTCCCAGTGCACTCATTAAGACCTCGTTCATCTCTGTATCGAGAGGGTCTCCACAGCTGTCGATCTCGCAACGCAACTGTTATCTGTTTTGACTTGCGCCTATGTGTCCATTCCACTGACATGCAAGTAAAACGAAAACGAAAATCTTGCAACGGTTACGCATGTGTAGCCTCCTCCTTTGAGAACCCCCACCCAAAGGGAAAAGGACCCACCAGCTCCACCGACCTGTGCACGACATGGCGACGAGGATGGGATCCCTGGGTGGGAGAAACAGCCAGGAGGCCGCGCTTTCCCTCCATTGCCCGTGGCAGACGCAGTCCCATACCATTAGCGATCCGGACGACCTTTGGGCCCACATCCTTTACCATCAAGCAGTTAGCAACCCCCGAGATGAAGTTGCGGGTTACCTGTCGCCAGTCACGGGAGGAAAGGAGTGGAGCGCTTCCCTCTCCCCCTCCGGGTTCGGGTGCGTGATGGCCCACCCCAAGGTTATCTTCAGGCCGCATGAGGCGTGTGCCACTCTCGCACTCGCCTATGTCAAGCTGACAGGCACGGCCAATCCGACACCCGCCCAAGAATTCGCCCGGTGCCTCTGGCATGTCCGTGAGGGAGGAGAGAGCACCCCGCCTGATAAGTTTAACTGGCCAGCCATCCGTGAAGGGTCCCAGGCGTACGAGTTGTTAACCCAGTGCTGGGAGAGCCTTGCGTCGGACGGTCGAACAGCGACCAAATGGACAGGACTCAAGTGGGATAAAGGAAAAGTGATTAATTATCTTTTCCGGATGCTTGCAAGTCTCCTGCGCAAGAACAGCAACCTAACAGCGCAGCTTGAGACGCTGGCAGCCGTGGCCGGTGGGACAGTGTCCCAAGATGGCGCCGGCGAAGCCAGAGAGGAGAAGCCTCCGGCAAAGCAGGGCGGAGCATCAGCGCCCCCGCCCTACGCCCTGTCACCGCCCACCACACCACCGACTCCACCCCGGGGCGGAGATGATCCAAAGCCAATTCTCTGCCTGCCCACTCCAGCCATGCCACCTGATGGCTCATCCACCGCATCCGCACTGCCTATTAGAATTTTGAAGACTGTCGTCACAGCCGCAGGTCCCACTACGACAACTACTTCATGTACTCGCAACCGAAGTGCATTAAATGAGCTCGTAAAGGACACAAGATGTAAACCAAGTGAAACGCCTATTGCGTGGTTGGGACATCTAGTTACAGAGGCGGCCCAAGAGCTTGTCGACCCCGACGAGGCGTCATTCCTACTACAGTGTGGGGAGTGGAGTAGCGGATACGTGACTGAAATGCAATTGCTGACAGTCAACACCACATGGCTGATACCTCTACCAACACTCGCCATCCGGTCCCTTCTCACCAAAGCCCACCAGTGGTATGAGGGAGCCAACAAAGGTAACTACGATCCCGAAGCCCTCCTGCACACCCTGATCGGAGTGTCTTATGCGAGTTGGGATCCTGGCACACATCCCCTTGGTCTCCAAGCTGAACGTGACACACAGCCATGGCCTCACTGTTACCTACACAACCCCAGCCTAGTCCCTATTACAACAGAAAGCCTTGATGCCGGTGTCGACGTGCACAGGGGACAAAATACTATTACCGTTCACCTACTCCTCAGCCTTTATAGGTCGCGTGGCGAACACGGCCCTTTTTCACCAGGTCTGCCTCCAGCGCCTCAGCAAACAACCACCTACGACTAGCATCGCAGCTATAACAGCACCCGACATCGAAGTCAATTTCACTCTGCGACCAGGGAGACCCCTACCAGACCGAACCCCACGAAATTGCCCCGGTGTACCCCTTCCCAGTGCACTTGTTAAGACCTCGTTCATCTCTGTATCGAGAAGGTCTCCGCAGCTGTCGATCTTGATCTTGCAACGCAACTGTTATCTGTTTTGACTTGCACCTACACGTCCATTCTGCTGACGTGTAAGTAAAACAAAAACAAAAATCTTGCAACCGTTACGCGTGTGTAGCTGCCTCCTTTGCAGACCCCCGCCCAAAGGGAAAAGGACCCACCAGCTCCACCGACCCACCCACGACAGTTCTGTAAGCCCCTGACCATGTAAGTGGGCCTTCTCTGGACCCTCTCGAGCCTATCAACATCCTTCTTGAAGTACGGCACCCAAAACTGGATGCAGTACTCCAACTGCATCTGACCAGTGCCACATAGAGGGAAAGCATCACCTTCTTGGATCTATTTGTCGTGTATCTGCTGATGCATGATGGAGTGCAGTTAGCTTTGCTGATGACTTTGTCACACTGACGACTCATGTTTATCTTGGATCCACTATGACTCCAAAATCCCTTTCCGCTTCTGTGCTGCTGAGAGGGTCACTTCCCAGCCAGTAGATGTGCTGGATATTTTTGCGCCCTAGGTGCAGCACTCTGCACTTGTCCTTGTTGTACTGCAGCCTATTGTGTACTGCCCACTTTTCCAACTTGTCCAGGTCTGCCTGCAGTCGTTCCCTACCCTCTGGAGTGTGCACCCCACAATTTAGTATTGTCCACAAACTTGGACAGAGCACACTTCACACCCACATCCAAGTAAGTCACTGATGAAGATATTGAAGAATACAGGTCCAAGGACCAAACCGTGTGGGACCCCTGGTCAATACCGACCCATCTACTACTACTCTCTGGGTGTGACCACTAAGCCAATTAACCACCCACCAGACCATGTAAACATCTATGTCACAGCCTCGTAATTTATTTATGAGAATGGGATGAGATACCGTATCAAAGGCCTCGCTAAAATCCAAGAAGACAACATCCACCTCTATTCCTGTGTCTACGCATTTTGTGACCCTGTCATGAAACAAAACCAGATTGGTCAGGCATGATCTACCTGCTATGAATCCATGCTGGTTTTCCTGATGCATTATTTTTGCCATTGGACTTGCACAAATATGATCCTTTATAATCTTTTCAAAGACCCCAAATTGTTAAATGCGTTAAAATTACTACAATTAAAAACTGCATTTAAGAAATATGGCTTAGTATTTTTATTGCGTGTACAAAAATCCTGCAAATACAGAAGTCAAAACTTAAAAGGCCAAAGTATGATTCTTATGCTTCATTTGGAGGAGGGTGGGGAAAAGTAGATTTGTAACTGGAACAGCACAGTATTCAAATTATATTATTTCTGGCTGTCAGCTACAGTGACTATACAATGGAAAGCAACAAAGCAACATTAACAAAACCTAGCCTTATCTTATACAGATGTACACACAAGCTGGCATTATTTTATTGTATGTCAAAGACTTTACAATACAAACTCCATGTCTCTGTCTCACAGCTCCACTGAATTTTTCCAAATGGACAAAAGTCTTTTCTTTCTATTGCTATAGAAAATATGAAGACATACCAGAGGAAAATAATGGGTATTCACTTGCAAAAGGCTTGTTGATGGTCTGAAATAAAATTCCTGTGGCTGAGGCTGTACTGTAGTTACGAAATCAAGCAGTAAATTCCTCATCAAATTGCTCAGGAGGAGATCTTTGAAGCTGTGAGCTGAGGTAAAGTATGTCATAATATATTAAATATGTGCCAGTGCAAACCAGAGAAAGAGGAAAAGCAAGTATATTATTTTACTAAAAAGTTACAGTGCACTTAACACTTAGGGGAAAAAGTGTTTGGTACCTCTTGCGAGTGCCTGGGTGTTAACCCTCCGGTCCTGGAGACATGCCAGCTCAGGTCATTAGTTCTACTACCCTGAATTTCTCCTGTAGTTACCACTGGGCACATCATTCTTGTCCTGAACCGCTGTAGAGCATTGCTGTGCACTGATAAAATGCTTGCCACATCCCACCCCAGAAGTGTCTCTATCACTGACCAGCAGAGTAAACCAGACAAATGCTTTGAATCTTTCATGGTTAGAGATGATACGTACATGTGCACAATTATTCCTGTTTCACTTCCATCATAAACAGCTACTCTGTTCTCTCCTGATTTTTTTTTTTTTTTTTTTTTTTTTTAAACCCTCTGCAGACACCTGAAGGCCAGGCACAATATGTACCTGGGAATTACTTCATAGTTCCCCTGAAAAGGAACTTTTCCCCCTTGTGTCCTTTCCTGAACTGACTTGTGCTGAGCAAGCAGACAGCTCCTGCGGCTGGAATGGACGGTGTCTGGAGGGTTTTGAAGCAAGCAGGAGTTCAGAACAACTTGCTGCAGTTTTTTCTGTGTAGCTGCAGGACCTTATCAGGATTGGGCTGGAAACAAAGAGGTGAGCAAACAGGTTAAAAGGGCACTGACCCATGGAAAAGCCTTTGAGAATCCTTCAGGCACAAAGCGCAACTCCAAGAACAAGATTGCACATCTGCTTTGCCTTCTCCAGTTCTCTATCTCCTCCATTTTCCTCCAGTTCAACATTTATTGTGTGCGTCTGGACAGATGAGGGTTTGCACGCAATGTCTCCCTTATTTCTAATGCAGGCGTGTGAGTCATGTACCTTACATAGCAGCAGCCTGGAAAGCCATGAACCTAATGACCTCCCCCAGCTGTGAGCAAGCAGCTGATTGGAAACAGCTGTTATAAAAGACAGCCATTCAGGCAGAAGGGGGACAGCAGGTGGAGAGACTTCAGGGATGCAGATTGAGAGAAGCTGTGAGCAGAAAACTGGGAAAAAATTACACAACCAAGAAGGTCTGAAGAGACCCATGGAAGTGGCAAGGGTTAGGCAGGAAGACAGAGGTCCTGGGCTGGAGGCCAGAGGAGCAAGTGACTCTGGGTTCCCTCTCCCCCAGCTCCCTGCAGGAGGGGCGCTGATGGTCTGGTCTTCAGGGGTACTTTCCAGACAATCTGTCCTTAGGAAAGGGCTAGACATACCACAACCACCTTGAGGCTCTCTTTAACAGGCATGTTATTGTTCTCATCATTGTAGAAGTGTCTTGGCTAACTTATCCCTGTGACATTCCTACAAAGTAAGAAAATAGTCTCATTTTACAGAGTAGCAGAGACCAATGCCCAGGTGCTGAGAGGTAGTATGGCATGCAGCAATTACCCTGAGAGTTAGGTGTCTGAATGAGGATCTGGACCCAAGTGATTTGTCAGGGATTGTGCAGAGAAGTTGGATCAAGTCAGGAACTGAGCCCAGATCACCTGAACTCCGGCCCAGCTTTCTAATGACAAATGCAGAACTAAAGAGCTGGAGAATGGATGGAATTGATTGTTTAAACTACCAGGCTCAACGGTTAAGGAAGAAGGAGAATTTGTTTAGGGGTAGGGAAATGTTTGTTTTGATAAAGGAAGGGAAGTGGATGCATCACAGGAAGAGACTCCTGTACGTGTTTAATGTGCCACCTTACATTGCATACAACAGTTGTACATAGTATCCCCTTTGTTTGTGAATGTGGAAGATTAGATTTGGTTCCTCACTGTTAGATGCTGTAAGAATTAGAGGTAGTGTTGCAAACCTAAGAGATTTGTGGGTTTGCCTGGTTTGTTGAGTTTGTTTCACTGATATGGCATACATTGTCTCTACATACCAGTAACATCAAGATTTATTTAGTCTTATTTTTATACGTATAGTGGTATTTGCTATAAAATGTATTTCTTATATGTTATCATCATCAATCATCCTCAACTGCAAGGGATTGTCGTTTTCCATGACTGTCTTACCATGGATCCGAAGATGGCTGACGAGGCCTATCTGGGACCAACAGACTCTATTGCAGCTCTTACACATTTCCATGTGGGGTGGGTGGCTCTGGGTGCTTGGTTCAGTCTGGACACTCTTTCTGCTACTCCCATTTTCCATCTCATGTTGTCATCTTAAGGTTTCAAAATGCTGAGATCTTTGCAGCAGTCTCTTCCTCCATTTGGGGCAGTCCTAGGCAACAGTCTGCTGTAAGTTGTTGCCAATGTTGCATTTTTTTCAAGTTGGTCTTGGACATCCTTGAAGTGTTTTCTCTGCCCTCCCCTTGAGCATATGCCTTGACTGAGCTGGGAGAATAAAACTTGCTTCAGGAGTCTGGAGTCAGTCATCCAGATGACATGACTGGCCCAGCGAAGTTGATGTTGGATGATCATCACCTGATGCTTGTGGTGCTTACTTGCGAGAGAATAATATTGGTAAATCTGTCTACCCACTGAATTTGAAGGATCTTCCATAGGCAGCGTTGATGGTACTTCTTCAGTGACTTGGTGTCTCCTGTACGTTGTCCACACCTCGACTCCATACAGTAAGGTGGGGATTAGGACTACTTGATAAACCATGAGCTTGATTTTAGATCTGGTGTCACAATCTTCAAACACCCATTTTCTCAAGTGTTTGAAGACTGTTTTGCACATTTGAGTTAATCATAGAATCATAGAAAATGAGGGTTGGAAGGAACTCAGAAGATCATCTAGTCCAACCCGCTGCTGAAAGCAGGACCATCCCCAACTAGATCATCCCAGCTGTAGCCAGCCTACCAGAGGCATGATGCAGATGGGCACGTGCCAAACCCCTCGGGTCCCCTCGGGCTCTGCAGCCCCCCCTTGGGCACCTCAGAGATGGCCACCCAGATGGCACCCCTGGCTCTCGGCTGCAGGGGCTGCCTGTCCCTTTTTCAGGCTCTGGGGCTCGGGACCATGGTCACCTCCCTGTAAGGGGTCTGCTCCCTACTGGGGTCTCTGACGCACCAGCTGGAGGAGCTCCAGGCCAGTCTAGAGACTGCGTGCCATCAGGGACTGTGAGCAGGAGATAGACTCCTACTGCCAGACCCTTGTCCCCTAGGAGCCGGAGGGTAGACCACGGTCTCCGTCCAGGACAAAGGAGGACTCTGGGACCTCCCATTCTGTCCAGTCAGGGGCATGGACCAAGGTGGTCAAGGGCCCTAAGGCCCGCCAGAGCTTAGCAACAGGTATGCACCTCTTGCTGCTCTAGCAGAGCCTGCTGAGTTGCCAGCTCCTACAGGCAACACAGGCTCAACTCTAACTACCGCCCCCGCTCTCACCAAGGCGAAATGTAAGGTGTTTGTTGTGGGAGACTCCATCCTGAGGGAGACTGAGGGGGTAATCTGTAGCCCCGACCCCTTAGCCCAGGAAGTCTGCTGCTTCCCAGGGGCCCGCATCCCGGACATTGTGGAGAGAATCCCTAAGCTCCTCCAGCCCACAGACCACTATCCCATGGTCCTTATTCATGTGGGCATCAATGACAGGGCTCGGAGCGCTCCCAGCTGGGTCATGAGGCACTACAGGGATTTGGGAGTGGGACTAAAGGGATTGGGGGCACAGGTGGTGTTCTTGTCGCTCCTCCCAGTCTCAGGCTATGGGCTGAGGAGGGAGAGGAGGATCTAAGTAGTCAACCAAAGACTGTGGCACTGGTCATCGGGAAGGCTTTGGCTTCCATGACCACAGCCTGCTTTTTGGCAAGAGGGGCAGCGAGCTGCTGGGAAGAGATGGCCTCCACCTCTCTCCCTTGGGAAGGAGGCTGTTCTCGGCCACACTGGCTGACCTGCTCCACTGGGCTTTAAACTAAGCCTGCTGGGGGATGGGGGGGACTACCGCCACTGTTGGCCTGCTGAGCAACCCTTGCAAAGCCAGCGGGCCAAGGCACTTAAGGGAGCCCACCCTTGTCTCAGCCCTGGTACAATCTGTGGGCAAAGCAAGAGCCTCCAAGGGGACACTTGCCTGCCTGTACACAAATTCCAGGAGCTTAGGGAATAAGCAGGAGGAACTCGTCCTCCTGCTTAATACAAATCATTATTATGTCATAGGAATAACAGAGGCCTGGTGGGACTCCACCCATGACTGGGCCACGGGTATAGATGGCTATACCCTGTACAGGAAGGGATCGTGTAGATAAACGGGGCAGGGGTGTAGCTCTCTATGTTAAGGAAAGCTATACATCCCTGCAAGCTAATATTGGTGACCAGGGTGGACGACTGGATATCCTCTGGGTTAAAATCCATGGGGAACATGGCACAGGGGACACAACAGTGGGAGTCTACTACAGACCTCCCACCCAAAGTCCTGAGCTTGACCAGGAGTTCGCCCAGGAGCTGGCTGAGGCTGTATGCTCCAGGACCATGGTTGTCATGGGTGACTTCAATTACCTGGACGTCGCGTGGGAGGATCACTCAGCAAAATCCGAGCTGTCACAAAGCTTCCTATCATGCGTGGATGACCTCTACCTGACTCAAGAAGCCTATGGGCCAACAAGAGGCAAAGCACTGCTCGACCTGGTACTGGCTAGTGGGGATGACCTAATTAGTGACCTAGTGATCAATGGGAAGCTGGGTGACAGCGACCACGAGCTGATCACCTTCACCATCTGCCGTAAAGCTGCCAAGTCAGTCAGCTACACGGAAGTCCTTGACTTCAGGAAAGCCAACTTTGACAAGCTCAGGAGGCTTGTCAGTGAGGCCCTAAGGAACCACGACCCCAGGGAGAGGGGAGTTCAGGAAAAGTGGTTGCTCCTCAAGGGAGCGATCCTCAATGCACAAGCTAAGTCTAGTCCATCTCAGAGGAAAGGCAGCAAGAGGGCACAGCAGCCCCCCTGGCTCTCTAGGGATCTAGCAGGGCTTCTGAGGCTGAAAAGAAAGACCTACAAAGGTTGGAGGATGGGATTCCAAGGAGGATTACTCTGCACTGGGCTGGTCCTGTAGGGAGCAAACCAGGAAAGCCAAGGTGCAACTGAATTCCAACTAGCTTCGAGCATCAAGGACAATAAAAAGTCCTTTTTCAGATATGTGGGGAGAGGAAAAGGAAGGGCAACATTGAAGCAGGTGGGCCAACTGACAACTGACACCCAGGAAAAAGCCCCCCTGTTAAATGGGTACTTTGCATCGGTCTTTCATCAGTCCCATGGGACGCCCATGCCCACTACAGGACAGGGAGGTCCGGGTGAGGGAGATCCCTTGTCCTCCGTTAATGCTGTCATTCTCCCCTTGTACTTTGCACTGGTGAGGCCACAGCTGGAGTACTACATCCAGTTTTGGGCTCCACAATCCAAAAAGGACATGGCGAAGCTTTAGACAGTCCAGAGAAGAGCCTCTTGCATGATCGGAGGTCAGGAAAACAGACCTTACAACGACAGGCTGAGAGCCATGGAGCTCTTTAGCCTGGAAAAGCGCAGGCTCGGGGTGATCTGATGGCCACCTATAAGTTTATTAGGGGCGACTACCAGGATCTGGGGGAACGTTTGTTCACCAGAGCACCCCAAGGGATGATGAGGTTGAACAGTCACAAACTCCTGCAAGACCGTTTCAGGCTGGACATGAAGAATTTCTTTACTGTCCGAGCCCCCAAGGTCTGGAACAGCCTGCCATTGGAGGTGATTCAAGCACCTACATTGAACACCTTCAAGAGCAAATTGGATGCTTATCTTGCTGGGATCCTATGACCCCAGCTGACTTCCTGCCCTTTGGGCAGGGGGCTGGACTCGATGATCTTCTGAGGTCCTTTCCAGCTCTAATGTCTATGAAATCCCAGCCAAGGCTTTGTCTTAGCCAGGTCTTGAAAAACTCCAAGGTTGGAGAGTCCACAACCTCTCTGAGTAACCTGTTACAGCGTTTTACTACCCTCTTGGTGAGAGAATTTTTCCTAATATCTAACCTAAACTTCCCTTGCTGCAACTTGAGACTATTGCTCTTTGTCCTGTCATCTGTCACCAGTGAGAACAGTTCAGCTCCATCCTTTTTGGAACCCCCCTGCAGGGAGTTAAAGGCTGCTATTCGATTCTCCCTCAATCTTCTCTTCTCTGAACTAAATAAATCCAGTTCCCTCAGTCTATTCTCAGAAGTCATATTTCCCAGCCTCGATCATTTTTGTTGTCCTCTGCTGGACTCTCCCATTTGTCCACATCCTTTCTGCAGTGTGAGGCCCAAAACTGAACACAGTATTCCAGATGTGGCCTCACCAGTGCCAAATAGAGAGAATAATCATTTCCCTTGATCTGCTAGCAACACTCCTACTAATGCAGATCACATTAATGCAGTTTGTCATTAGTCTTTTTCACATCCAGGGCACACAGTTGGTGCATATTCTGCTTATTTTGTCCCCTGTAACCCTCAGGTCCTTTTCTGCAGAGCTGCTGCTTTAGCCAGTCAGTCCCCACACTGTAGCAACACATAGGTTTCTTCAATCCTACATGCAGGACTTTGCACTTGTCCTTGTTGAACCTCATAAGACTTCTTTTGGCCAAATCCTCCAACTTGTAAATCCTCCAATTTGTCTAGGTCTCTTTGAATCCTAGCCCCAACTGTCCAGTGTATCTACTACCCCCCAGCTTGGTATGATCTTCAAATTTGCTGTGGATGTGCTCCATCCTATTTTCCATTTGTTGAAGAAAATATTGAACAAAACCAGCCCCATGACCAACCCCTGGGGCACTCCACTTGATACCAGCTGCCAGCTAGATATCGAACCATTGATTACTAACTTTTGAGGCCCATGATCCAGCCACTCTTCTATGTACCTTGCAGTCCATTCATCCAACCCATATTTCCTTAGCTTACTTGTGAGAATGTTGGGGGAGACTGTATCAAAAACCTTGCTAAATTCAAGGTATACCATGTCCATTACTCTCCCCACATCTACAGAGCCAGTCATCTCTTTATAGAAGGCAATGAAGTTAGTCCGGCATGATTTGCCCTTGGTGAATCCAGGCTGCTTATTCTTGATCACTTACTTATCCTCCAAGTGGTTAGAAATGGATTCCTTGAGGACCTGCTCCATCACTTTTCTGATGGCTGAGGTAAGGCTAACTGGTCTGTAATTCCCTGGATCCTCCTCCTTCCCTTTCTTAAAGATTGGCACTGTATTTCCCTTTTCCAATCATCCAGGACCTCTCCTGAGCACCATGAATTTTCAAAGATCATGACCAGCTGCTCTGCAATTACACTGGCCAACTCCTTTGGGTGCCCCATGGACCTGTACCCATTCAGCTTTTGTAAGTAGTCCCTAGCCTGTTCTTTCCCTAGTGTTGGCTGCTCACCTCCTCCCCAAATTGTGCTGCCTGGTGCAGTAGTCTGGGAGCTGACCTTGCCTGTGAAAACCAAAGTAAAACGGCATTGAGTACTTCAGCCTTTTCTGCATCATTTGTCACTAGGTTCTCTCTCCCACTAACTAAGGGACCCTCATGTTCCCTGGTCTTCCTCTTGTTGCTGACACACTTAGAGAAACCCTTCTTGTTACACTTCATGTCCCTTGCTAGCTGCAACTCCAGTTGTGCTTTGGAATACTTGATTTCATTCCTGTGTGCCCATGCAATGACTTTTATAGTCTTCCTTAATTGTTTGTCCAAGTTTTCCTTTCTTGTAAGCTGCCTTTTTGTGTTTTAGCTCAGTGAAGAGTTTCTTGCTAAGCCAAGCTGGTCATCTTCCATACCTGCTAGTCTTCCTGTGCATTGGGATGGTTTATTCCTGTGCCCTCAGTAAGGTTTCTTTAAAGTACAACCAGCTCTCCAGATCTCCTTTCCCCTTCAGACTGGCCTCCCAGGGGATCCTGCCCATCAGTTCCCTGTGCAAGTCAAAATCCACTGTTCTGAAGTCCAGGTTCCTTACTCTGCTGCTTTCCTTCATTTCTTTCCTCAGGATCCTGAACTCGGTCATCTTGTGGTCACTGCTGCCCAAGTTGCCATCCACTTCTGCATTCCCCACCATCTCTTCCCTGTTTGTGAGTGTGGCCACCTTGCTTCGAGTACCTGCTCATGCTCTGCCTTGGGACAGGCATCTGGTGATGGACACAAGGAAGTTTCATGCAACCTCTGACAAGGGACCCCAATCACTCTAGGGGGACCCCCAGAACTCGCCTGCCATGACTTTGAGTATTCCTTCAGTGGTGGGATTCCCCATTAGTGGTCCCTCAAGATTGGGTATTCCTCCTGGTGGATATTCATGGGGTTCCACCTCCCCTACACCCTTTCCATATGCTAGCCTCTGGTGGGCCACCTGATCTTGAGGCAGCCAGCCCTCCACTTGAATAGTCTTTGGTGTCTGGCAGCTGTCCGGACCCTTCACCGATGAGTGGCCAGCCAAATAAAAAGTACAAAGAAAGATAAAAGACAACAGAGGAGCAGGCACAGGTTAATAAGAAACACAAGGGGAAGACCACACTGGAAAGAACTTAAAGGCAGGTACCTAAATGGAAAACTTAGGACAAGGCTAGACAGCCTTATTAGGCGGAATCTGCCTAACGCCCATGCCTAGCAATGTCCCTTAATGCTTATTCGGTGCTCTGCCCTGATTGAGAGTTTCCTGGGTCTCTGCCCTGCAGCTAATTATCTTGCCCTTCTTAAGAGCTGGTTGATCGAGGACCTTAGTCTTCTGAATATTAGCATCAGCCCTATTTTCTCATATGCCTTGGTAAAAACATTAACAATTGCCTGAAGCTCACTTCCAAATGACCACACACCAAGGCAGAGGTCCAAAGGGAGAACCTGTGATATGAAGAACAGTTGGTGGGAAAACAAGACAAAGGCAATTCAACGTCTCATTGACATCCACAATGTGTGGGTTTTTTCAGTGATACCAAAGCCATCTAATGTCCAAGCGCTCAATCACCAAACCTCTTGAGATAGAGGAGCCCTAAGGATCTACCTAAGGATAGAGGAGCCCTGATCGAGGAAAGGGGAGCCATCAATGCCCATTGGAAGGAGCATTTTAAAGACCTTTTCAATCGAGGCTCTTATATGTTATAATAGAGCCAGGATTATGCAATGTGATAATGAATATTGAATGATAAACAATGAGTTTCTGTGGCAGTTAAGAGAGGCTGAAAGCCTAAGTGGCTGATGAGCAGTAAGAGTTTAGAATTAGCATCTCACAGGAGTGTGTTCACTCAGAAAGGTCCATTCGTACAATGACAAATTTTATATTTTGAAAGGAGAAACCCTAACACATGCAACACCTAGGAACAGGGAGAACACTTCTCACTGTGGACCAAATTAGGCAAGGGAGGATATCTTAGGGATACTGGATTAATATTCTCTATTTCTGAAAGGGTGTTCATATTCTCCTGGTCTTAATTAGATCAGGAAAAACTTTTAGTCGGGTAAACATGAACCTGTGAGGGGTGGGATCAGGTAGGGGCAGGACATTATATGCATAATGTAGGCTCCCTGAAAATCCAATGGATGATGCATGTAAATGGCCAAATAAACTATACTTGAGCCTTTTGCCTTGCCATCAGGGTATTGTCTCTAGTCTTCCTAGGTACAGGGAAGGCTGTTGTCCCTTAGCCTGAGGCTGAGTAAAGCAAGCTGGCAGGAGAAATTGTAGGAGGCCTTGACAGAAAGGGCAGAGGCAGGGGCGTCTTTTTAACCTGTTAAAGCTGAATAGGAACTGCATCTTTGGATTTAAGGTGCAGGGTAAGACCAGGTTATTGTTCTAATATTTCCTTTTGTTGTTTTGTTCTTATATTTCTATCTCGGCATACGGTTCCTGATTTCTCATGTTTGTTTTTTTTTACAATTATCCTTATTGTTATCTGTGTAGTTTGCTTATTGTTAGTGTTAACTGGGATCTCGGAGCACTTGACCATGCAGACCAGCCTCTTAGGAAAGGACATCCATGTTTTCTGGGCCCGTGACTGGACAAGGGCATGGTTCTTTTAGCTGGCAAAACTCCCTTGCCTAAGAGCTGGCAAGACGTGAGTGAGACAGGTAAGGCTGAGGAGCCATCGGACAAGGCGTTGGCCACTGGCACATCTCAGCTGGTTCTCAGTGGTCAAGCAGTAGACGGCAGGTAGGAGCAAAAGAGCAACACTGAAGTTAGCTGTGTTAGTCTGAAGTCAGGCAGGAGGCAGGGTAGATTTGCACTCTATAGACTAACATGCGTATCTCCAATGCACTTTGTCTATAAAGTGCAAATCTACCTTGTCTTCTGCTACAAAATTAGTGTTCCTGTTTCGGTGAATTTTTTTTTCCCCCAAAGAGGGCATCGAAATTATTTTCAGACAAGAATATTGGCTGAAATAGATTTTCAGCTGTTCAGTATTGGAACTTTGAATAACCATTTTTTCTAGTTCCGCTGCACTCCAAAAAATGATCAGAAATGAATTTTCCCTCAACCCACAATGAATGCGCTTTGAAGTTTTTGGTGAACTGAAAAGTAAAAACCAAAATTAAAAAAAAAAAGTTCTATCTGAAACATTTTAATTTTTGAGCTTGTAATGCTTTTTTTTTTAGTAAATGAAAGTGAGATCTAAATTACATATCATTTTGAAACTACATGTTTCAGTATTTTTCTTGGAAACATTAATCTGTTTTTACACGGCCAGTTCAGTGAAATTGATTAACAGTTTGCAAAATGTTTTGTTCAACCTGAATTTGCACTTTGCAGTGCAAAAGGATTTCAGATGAAGCAGCTCTAGTCAGAGCCCATAATGGGGGCCAGATTTTCAATAGCACTCACCAGCCACCAGACACCCAGTGAGTTGAGCTAGTTTGTAAATCTGGCCCCCAGATACAGGTGTTGGTCCACATCTGTTATCACAAAATCCAGGAGTCGCTCTTTGAGTGAGGGTGGAGCCCTGAACTGCCTTGGTGCTGTGCCTCGCCGCATTGTCTCCTGCACTGACGCCAGGGACCAGCTCCAATCCCATGCGCTAGAGGGCAGTAGTACCTATGCAACTAGCCCCTGGCTTGCAATTCTCTAGAAATGAAAATGAAATATTTTTTCCATATTCCTGTTCATTCAAATGTATTTTTACTGCTGTGCCCTGTTAGAAATGGTTTAATTTCCCATCTCTTTTTACCAGAATCACCACCCCTCAATAACGGTGACACTAAAGAGAATTATTGTAACTCCCCTAAACCTTACTAATCTGCTTGACAACATCCATGTCATCTAATGTAATTCAATTTTTATATTCATGTTTATCCATAAAACTGTGTCCTAGTATGCTGACGTTTTAGAAATCCATTGATATTCTAGCGTATTCTGATTAATTAGCACTTAATTTCATGTGGTGAAGAGTTCATAGTGCAACCAGCAGAAGGATCACAATAGCCACAGGGCAAAACAAATAATTGTAGCCTCTTAATGTGCTGACCGCTGTACGTGACCCTTGTCTTCCTTTCAGAGTGTGTGTGTGTATGTGTGTAAAACTCAGCTTGACATCCAGGGAAGTGAGGCTTGAGTACCAGAAACAGGAGAGAACCAACCTGCCTGTGCTCCTAGTAACAAGCCATTGGAAAAGTGCTTTGGTCTTGTAAGGCTATGGGGAGTCTGCAGCCTTTGTCTCCCCTTCCTTCCTCTACCCCAGCATCCTCAAGGGTATAAATCACCTAACAACACCATCTGTATTTTGAATTTCAGGCAACTAATTGCTTACACTTAGGTTTAATTGTTTTTACTGCACAGACGCAAGTGAAGTACACAGTAAATTTCAACAGGAGAAAATAATGATTTGCCTTTCCAAGACAGCACTGCAGTGCCAAAGGGTTCCTGTGACTCAGCAGAACTTGGCCTCAGCAGTGACTGTTGGTAAACTCAGATATGAAGCACCTAGGAGAACTGGATGAGCCGTAGGTTGGATTGATAGGGAAAGCCCCAGAGCCTTTGAGCTGAACATTTA
>NW_017728948.1:15673132-15679128 GCF_001723895.1 Crocodylus porosus
CCGGTCACTGGTTCAAATCTAGCCTGCAGGGGCAGTGACCAAAAGTCCTTGGAATCGGACTGTTGCTTGGAGTTACAATCTGCTTCCTAGCAGAAGAGTATCCATGTCGCAAAGGTCACCATTGCAATTGGCAGCCTCAGCAGATGCACTGCTACGGAGGGATCTTTGTTGTCCGTTAGAAAATCCAGTGTTCTCTGGTTACAAACAACCCCAAATCCATGTTTTTCCAGGATTAAAATGAAACACTACTTTATATATGGGTGCCAGTTGAACGCCATGTTTTATTAATATATTTACGATTTTAAAGCAAGTTGGAAGTCTACCAGTATGCCTCAGTCATTATAATAAAATGTGTTCTAAATACCTATATATTTTGGTGTTTGATTTTGGTTTTTTATCATGCAAAAACCAGAGCTCCCTCTGCTCCCTTTGCTCACCGTCACGGGTGGGGCCTAGGAGCGGCCGTGATCTCACTAGCGCCCCCTGCCGTGTCAATCGGGCAATCCAGCACTGTCTACTCGCCCGCCACGTCTTTGATGTTATAAGGTTCAATATGGGAGGCTGCCTCTTATCGCCCTGGACACCGCGCTAGTGCTATTCCCCATTCCGAGTGGGGAGCCTCAATGCACCCCTGCCTTATGGGCAATGCCCATTAGCACACCTTTAGCACGCCCCAAGCCTCACAGCTCTTCCTAGACGTTATCCGGTCCTTACCTTCTGCGCCCTACCTGGTGCCCTTGGGCTTGGCCCACAATCAGCGCCCTACCTGGCACCCCTGGGCTTGGCCCACAACCAGCACCCTTCTCTGGCGCCCCTCCGCAATCTGTATTAGTTATTTGTATTCATTACCTGCAGCAATTGGGCTCAGGCAGCTCAAGCCTTACCTGGCCCCTCGGGCCCTTCTGGGTCCTGTCAGTAATGATTGTCCAATTAGGCTCAGATGACCTAAGCCTTACCTGGTCCCTCTAGGCCCACTGGGTCTCGTCAATCATGTGATTCCAGTTAGGCTCAGGCGGCCGGAGCCTTACCTGGCCCCTCTGGTTCCTTGGGATTCCTATTGCTGCGGAAGTCCTCTGGAACCCCTTTTAGACCGCACCTGTCTTGGGGTGGCTGTCAATGGTATATGCCCCCCCCTTGGGATGGCTTTATACTGTACGTGCCCCGCCTGAGGCCTCTCTTCAACACGTGCCCACTCCCATGGCTTCTCGGCACCTTCTCTGGGCCCTAAATAGCCCCTGGGTCACCCTCAGCAGGCTAATCGTCTTTGCAGCACCCACCCTAGGCTTCCACTCATGTGGCTCCCACACCTGGAGCCCAACATGAGTCCCTACAGGCTTCACTCTGGTGCTCGGCCCCTTGAGTGGGGTCCTCTACCCTGCTCGGACTCCCACTATCATTCACTCAGGGCTACTCACTGTGCCACCTGAATAGCTGTGCCACCTCAGGCACCACTCTGTTGCCCACACAGGGCTCTGGGAACCCCCATGCAGCTGGGGAGATCCCACGAGGCCTCCTCATGCCCCTACAGCCTCACCCTGTCCTCCGGTATAACAATAACTAAGCCATAAGCCAAATGGCTGCAACATAACAACGAGAAGCCTCCTGGCTTGTAGTATAAACTCCCTGCCGCACTGGCTCTCCACCATACCTCCTTTAGGGTTCTCTCTACCCTATATCCTCATGCAGCTGGTCAGGGTGCTCAGGCTGCATCCTGCTCCTGCTCTCCAGGCTCCAGCCTGGGCTGTTTATCAAGGCCCGGCCCTGCCCCCTTTCGGTCACATGGCCCGCCCGGTTGCCGCAGCAACCGGCACCTGAGCTGCCCCTGGAGATTGGCAGCTCCACTTCTAGGAACAGGGCACCTAAGTGCTCCTGTGACACTCACCAGGACACAAGTCTAGCTACAGCTGCCCCTCATTGCTTTGTGCTACTGAGCAGCCCTGATATGCCAGTGCCCCTCACTCCCAAGCCAAAGCCCCCCCAGCCCTGCCAGTGTGACCTGCACCCTCCTGCCCTGCATCATGGCACCCCTGGGCAGGGTCCCATCTCAGTTTGGTTGGGGTTGGAGGAGGAGGCAGTGAGCCAGGGGTGCCCCTCATTACTGACCCACAGTCCCTGCCCCCTTGCCCCAGCCCCGTGTGTAGGGCAAAGGGTGGGGAGGTGTAGAGTTTTCTGGAGCTTGGCCCCTGCCCTGATGGTACAGGGCTGGTCTGAACTTGTCAGAGCCTGGCCCCTGATGGCCTGGACCGGCCCTGCACCATTAGGGCTGTGTGCCAAACTCTGGCTCATCCAGACCATTCCTGTGCCATCGGGGGCCTCCTGATGGTGTGGGACCAGTCCAGGCCCTCGGGGGCCAAACTTTGGTGAGCCTGAACTGGCCCTGCACCACTGGGGGGCCCTGCAGTGGCATAGGGGCAATTCAGGCATTGCCCATTGGTGATGCTGTGAGGAGGAATGGGGGGCATGTGGTTCTCCAGATTTCTGCAGAGCATGGGGCATGGGGTGCAGCCTGGCTGGACTAGCAGACTTGGAGTTGCCCGTACTGCTGAGAGCCCCACACTGCCACTGCCAGGAGCCCTGCACCACTGCTGGGAGCTACTGCTGCCACCCCAGCTAGGTAGCCACCCCAGCTAGGCAGTGTCCCCAGCCCCAAATGCCAACCCTGTTATGAGGGTGCCTGGCCTGGTGGGCAGGGTCACAGCATGTGCTCCCTTCATCCCTCACCAAGCCACCACCTTAATTTTGGCACTGTACGGCACAGGGTTGGAGCCCAGGTGGACCCAATGCCCCACAGCAGTGGCGTGGCTGCAGTGGCACAGAGTTGTACATCCCACTGCCCCTGTATATGCCCCCTCATTCTGCATAGACTTACCTGCAGGGAGCTGCAGGAGCAGCTCTCCCTACCTTGCCTGGCTGTGTTGCCGGCCACGTGTAAAGATGTGCACATACACGTGGCACCCTCTGCCTCCGATTGCCTTCCCAGCCCCAAGCAGCTCCTTGCAGGCTGGAACTGCCATCCTGCAAGGGGAAACTGGCAGTTTCCTGCTTCGAAAGGGAGAATCCAGGTTTTTCTCTTTTAAAGGCAAAAGTCCGCATTTTTCCATGAGAAATGGAAAACCTGGATTGTTGCTGGTAAGTGAAGGTAATAGAGAAATAAAGACCATTTCATCCTTCAGTGATATTGCCATGCTAGAACTGAAGCTCAAGTAGACCACATGCAAGTTTGACTGCTGACAGCTCATGTTGTATCTCAACTCCAAATGGAAAAAGGACTGAAATTTCTTTTATTTTACCATCATCCACATTTTTCTTGAGCTTTCAATTTGCTTAGACAAGCAAAGACAAGTTATAAATCATTCAAAATGCATGTGTTATGTGAGTTCAGTATGTTAGATGTACATTAGAAGGCCATAGGCTTCAGGAGCAGATGTAGTCATTCAAAGGGATTTATCTCAAAGCAGTTGTTCGTTGTCTATTCTCAGCAAGTTATAACTCATGCAAAATTAGGCTGTAACCTGGTTTTTATGGCATAAACCACAATGTTAAATTGATGCTTGTACCATTATGTGGAAAAAGTATAACATCCTTGTAGCAGGGACTTGGCTGAACCCCGTACTTACTGAGGTGAAGAAGCCGGCATGCTCCTCAGTGGGCAGACTCCTAGCCAGGCCTGTGGAAAAGCAGGGAGCCCATGAGCTGACAACATGTTCTGTCCTCCAGGCTGGACACGTGGGCAGTGGGCTGTCCCCAGGCTCAACTCCCAGGCCAGGGTGATAGCCAGACCTTGGATCCAAGTGAACACAGGCCCCAGCCTGAGAAGAGGGCAGGCAGCTGTCACAGAAAACACTGCCTAGGGCCTAGGAACCACAGATGCAGGGGCTGATGAGCCCATCGGGGGCTCTCCACACCTCATGGTGGCCGCAGGACACATGGGAGGCAGCAGGGGTCTGGGTTGGCCCAGACCAGCCTGGAACTCCTTATGTAAGGTGGCATCCATCCCAGAAGTGAAGGAACACCAGCATCAGCACTGGCCCACACTACATCTCTCCATCACAGCTGAAGACCTGGGATCGTGGACCAGGACAACGCCAGCTCTCCCAACGGAAACCAGACCGCCGCTCTGCCACCGGAGGTCAGGTACCTTTAGGAGCTCCACAGGGGTTTGTGAAACCTATGGCTCTAGATTACCTAAAGGGTTTGGCCCAGGGCGGGCCACCCTACTCAGATAAGGCTCCTATCAAGGGTGAATCCTCAGAAGCCCTGGCCACCTGGAGAAAGGTGGCTGAGACAGCCCACCAGGCTGAGGCAAGGCCTGAAACAGGCACAGATATTGTTATTTGAGTTATATTAGTTTATTCATTTTTTTATGTGGACCAGACATCACTGATTGCAGGACTTTATCCAGACTAGAGGGCTCAGTCCATGTGCGCTGATCCTGGGCTATGCAGTTTCCTCTCTCTCATGTACCCTTCTGCCTAAATACTGAGGCCAGACACCTATTACAATCAGGCCTATACTCTGAGCACCAATGAGAACACCCGAGTAGAAAGGGGTAGGGTGTAGGGGAGGAAGAACCCATGGAAGACTCTCCAGTGGTGTGACCCACACCCTTCTCAGCAAACCCTGTACAATCAGGTACCACATCCCGATATCACCTTGTTTCAGTTACACCAAGTCGTAGTGGGAAAGATGTGAAAATAGGCTCGGTGAGACGCCCACTGAGCATGCAGCATGGGCCTACCCCAGTTTCACCACTAGGCCTGGGTCCCTCTACAATCCTCTAGACTTAATATGGTGTTATTTGGAGCAATTAATGTCAATTCAACAAACACAGCCTCTTTATACAGGCAAACAGCTAAAACTCTGGGTTAATACTAGGGTTGCTGGAAATATACACTGGAAGTTCCATGCTGTGGTGTGAACACAGATTGCCCACATGGGTTTTAGTGATTTCCATTGAATGTACATTTCTGTTTCTTTTTATCCATTAGCCCTCCTGGCTGCAAATAACCTTCTGAGTGTGACCGAATATAGCATGGTACTGTTGAGTCTACAGCCCAGAAACTCACAGTGGAATAGTTATCTAATGTTTGTACAGTGTACTGGATACCTTGCGTTCTGCAAATCCAGGCAGTTTGATTTGCTATGGAATCCACTTCTTGCTGAAGATCCAAAATCTTGCACTAAATCAAAGCTCAACAAAAGCAAAACCAAAATAAACTCCTCTAGCCTGTCTAGTTGCAAAGAAAATACTTAAAAACAGAATGTAAATAGCTGCAATTTTGTCTTCTGCACAAACCAATGGTTCTGAGAAGTGTGAGCTACAACATTTAACTGAGGGTGGCAACAGAAATAGCATCTTTCTTGTCTACTGTATGGTAACATCAAAATAACAGAACCCACTATGTTGAATGTATTAATCATTTTCATACTCAAATAAATTTTAAAATAGCAGCTATCATCAGATCGGTTACAGAATATTGCATCTCCTCAGGGCAACACTGAATTCAAGATGCTTCAGGATGATTTAGGTTCAGATTGTCCTGGTTCATAAAAAGCGAGTATGTACAGCTAAAAGAGCTCTCATTTGTTTAACTACTGTGTGAACTCTGAAACCTAATTACACTCACTGATTAAGATCAAATTACTGCTTATTATGATTCAGAGTTCAAACCGTCTGACTGTAGGAAACTTCCCTGTGAACACATTACCTCCGAGCTGCCTACAGCAGTATCAGGCTCTCCGTCTTGAGTGGAGTCAGGTTACTAGATGAGGAACGGTGCTCCGCACCAGGAGGGCAGTTCCAGTCTTCTAATATTCAGACATCCTTTATTCAACTGGAGAAATGCATTTGAAGGTCCAGTGCGTAAGAAAACATCTTAAAATGAACATGAGTAATTCATATGATTTCATATTTCATAGATTTCATAGACATCAGGGCTGGAAGGGACCTCGGGAGATCATCGAGTCCAGCCCCCTGCCCAAGGGGCAGGAAGTCA
>NW_017728948.1:15679228-15702814 GCF_001723895.1 Crocodylus porosus
CTGTTCCAGACCTTGGGGGCTCGGACAGTAAAGAAATTCTTCCTTATGTCCAGCCCGAAACCGTCTTGCAGGAGTTTGTGACCATTCGACTCGTCATCCCTTGGGGCGCTCTGGTGAACAAATGTTCCCCCAGATCCTGGTGGTCGCCCCGATAAACTTATAGGTGGCCATCAGATCACCCCTGAGCCTGCGCTTTTCCAGGCTAAAGAGTCCCATGGCTCTCAGCCTGTCATCGTATGTTTGTGTGTTTGTGTTAGGACTCTAAAAATGGAAGAGGAGAAAGAAAGTCTGTCGAGGCTGACAGGATCTTGGGGGAAGGAGGAGAATCCAACAAGTGGAAAAGGTATTTTCTTTAGACATGACCTTGGATTAAAAACTGCTGCTTTCAGTGAGAGTGACAGGATTTATAGACTGTACATTCATGTTTGGAAGGTCTGACCCAAAGCCTATGTCAGTCAATGGGGAAGACTCATCCAGCTTGAAATGTGCCTTTAAAAACCCACTGACCTTGGTAAAATTTCCATCAGGTGATTTCAGGGGCCTCTGGCAGCAAACAAGTGTGGGGAGGGCCCATCCTGTGCCCAGGTGAAATCAGTTGAAAATTAAGAAACGATACAACTGCATTTGATTCAAGGAGTGCAGAAACCTTTTAAAACCACTGTCCTCTTTAAGCAACCAAGCAGGCAACTCTCGCTTCTCCTGGGTTGTGAGAACACTTGTAGATGGTAAACAACAATTAATCATTTAATCCTCATTCAGCGCTGTCCTCGGAGGTGTTCATTATAGCACTTACTTCTCAGCTGCAGAGCATTTAACTGCATTAGAAAATGACCTCTCTCATGGAATAAATGCACTCATTTATCTTTTTTTCTTGCCATTCTTTTAACTACCTGTTTTCTAATATAAATGGATCTTTTTTGCTCCCTTTCCTGGCTCCTTCATTATGGAGCTGGGTGACTGTCCAAGGACATTTCTTAGCTCCAGCTGCTTCTGTCTACAACAGCCTCTATAAAAACCTGCTTCAGCTACAAATATCTCCATATAAACTGCAGAGTGGCTTTACAGTGCTGTCTATATAATGCTTGAAAGTGTGCTGGAGACTTTATGACCAAATGAAGACCCAATTCCTGTCCCAAAGACATTACAGCCCAGACTCCACTCCTGACAAAAGCATCCTGCAGGTGCACACAGCCATGGTGGGGCTCAGGAGGGTCTGACCAGGAGCAGGATTCCCTCACATGGCACCAGTGTAGGACTGAGACTCAACTAAGCAAGAGAGCAGTGGGGAAGGAAAAGGGCTCAGGCAAAGGATAAGGTAGCAGGGTAATTGTACTGAGCAGGTTTCATTATGTCAATGTGTAAACATGCCCACATGTATGCTTTCTGCCAGACATGGATGTCAATAATAGTTCAATTTAGGGGGTATACAGATTTTCCATCTTGCCTTGTGCCCCCACCCAAAAACCTGGGAAAATAAAAATGACGCCAGTGTTCCAAAGTGAACAGACTTCCCTGTCCACAAGCAATATTATAGTATAACTGTGTTTATTCAAGGGGAACAAAAAGGAAAGAGAAAAGGAAAAAAATGGGACAAACCACAATCTCCAGGAAAATGTGAACAGTTTTTGCCCACCACAACATTAATAGTTTGTCACAATCACTGTGGCCAGAGTTCTCTCCTACTTGAATGCTGGGGGCATGGGACAGCTAATGGGGCCAGTGTAGCAGCTAGCTCTAAATGTCCTGTTGCTTCACCAGCACTGAGGGCCCTGCTCAGCTCTTCACCAAGGATCCTGGTTTTCTCTGTTTAAAAATTGCACATTCTCTGATAAAAATCCCAAATACTCTGACTATATATAAGCATCAATTTAATGCAATGTTTTACTGATATATTTGCAATTTTTAAAGCAAGTTGGAACCCTACCACTGTCCCAACCATTACAGTAAAATACATTGTAAATACCTATATATTTTGGCATTTGATTCTGTTTTTTTTATCATGGAAAATCAGAGCTCTCCCTGCACCCTTCACTCACCAGGATGCAGGTCCAGCTGCAGCTGTCTCAAGCCTGCCACTTTGTGGCACTGAGCAACCCTGGTATGCTAGTGTCCTGCCCCTGCCCATGTTGTTGCCCCTCACTCCCAAGCCACAACCCCCCACAGCCTTGTTGGTGCCCCTCACTCCCAACCCAAAGTTCCCTATCCCCATGGGCTATGTTGGTGCTTGTCACTCCTAACCTGCAGATCCCTGGCCCTGCCGGTGCCCCGCACTCCTGACCTCCAGTCTCCCACTTCTGCTGGTGCTCCTCACTCCAAAGCCACAGCTCTCCAGTCCTCCTGGTGCCCCTCACTCCCAACTTGCAGCTCCCTGCTCTGCTGTAGGGACCCCCAAGCTGTTCCTATCCTGACCAGTCCAGAGCATGGTGACGCCAACTCATGCAGGTGGCAGCGGAATGAGTCTGGCTACTGGTTCATGCTGGAAGGAGGAAGAGGGGAGGCCTGTAGCACTGCTCTGTCCTGGGCTTGGGCTCCTGCACTATACCAGATGGCCTGGCTTATGGCCCCCCCGGCAGTGCCTCCTGGCCATCCTGCTCCTGCAAGCATAAGCACTAGTCCCAGTGCTGCTGGATTGGCCATGCATCTCTCTGCCACCCTTGAAGGCCCCTCCCCCCACTCCCTTCCCCTGCTGGAGGGGAAGGCACCTTCCGCTGTTCTCCCCTGCCCTACCGCAGCCCCAGCCCCAGCCCAGCCCCAGCACCCATACACCTTCCCCCAATGCTAGTGGGCACTTTGTATGCATCTGTGCCAGAACAGTAAGTGACATATAGCCCAGGACTGCACCACCCAGGCTTGAAGACTTGCCTGCACTGACATGCTGGTAGGTTGAGCGTTCTTCTCTTGGGAGGTCTCCCCCTGCTTGCCTTCCACATCTTGATCTTAATAAAAGTAAAATGGAGGCTCCAAGTATGTTGTCCACCACCCTAGGGTACACTCTATTTGTAGGTGTTTCTTGGGGCTCCTCCTCCCCTACACCCCATCCACATGCCAACCAAGGCTCATCAGCTTTATGATGTTCATTATTTGAATCATAGGCAACCAGCCAGTTTTGGTGGCGTTCTGCCTCAAAGAATGTCCTGATTAAAGGGGTGCCCCATGTGTGGTTAGTTCAGTTATGCCAGAGATGTTATAAATCCAGTTCTTCCATAATTAATAAGTATTCGTTACTCAAGAATGTCTAAAATTAATTCATAAGTCACGACGGTCTAAACTCAAGTCCAAAATCTAGTCGGTCTATAATTAATTTCAGACCAAGAAAGTCCCCAATAAATTGTTGGACACACTTAATTCAACATAGCCCCCAATCACACAGCCAGCTCTCTTAACCACTCACCTTTAATTAATTCTGGTCATGGGGCATTGGTCTGTCCAGGGCTCCATCAGGATATGGCATAATACAAAAATGAAACTATACAACAAAAAAAGAGAAGCGGTAATGTCCCTGCCTCACTCACGTGTCCTTCCTTTCATGTCCAAGTACTGGGGTCCAGGATATGTCCTCTTCAGGGCATCCCTGTACCATGGAAGAGTGGGATACCCCTCCAGGTATCCTGGCTGGGGAACCACCTCTGTGCTTTACTGGTCTCGGTGTTCCAGCATTTATAGCAATTGTGCTGCTTCCTGCTCTCCTGCCGTATGGCTCTGTCTGATCTCTTGTAACCGGTTCTTGGAGTGGGCATCTGATGTCACGGCCCCCCATGCCTCCCCAGCCATACAGAGCATGTACTTATAAATTGTGGTATCAGCACAGTTCATTGCTCTGCAACCTCCATTCCTGCACCTGCATCAGTGTGGCTCACAAATTTGCTAAGCGTGCATTCCATCTCATCATTCATATCATTACTCAAGATATTAAACATACCAGACCCAGAACCAACCCTTGGGGAACCCCCCTGGTTACCTCCTCTCAGCTAGACATTGAGCATTGACAACCACTACCCATTGGGTGCATCTACATGTGCTCTCTACTGTAGAGTTGACTAATTAGCTTCACAGTAAAGCATACACTGTCTAGACATATGCCGGTATTAGAGTGCGGTAAATTAACTTCACCATAGGATAGTACTTTCTGGGCAAGTACAATCTTACGGCCAAGTAATTAAGTGCAACAAAATGCATATATAGACAGTGACAGGGGCTGGCTGGGGCATGAGGGTACAAAAGTGTGTGGGCTGCCTACCCCAGGGCTTCACCCTTCAGCACTCTTGTGCCCTAGCCAGCTCCTCTGCCACCCAATGCCACCACCCAGAGCCCAGGGCTGACCCCCCACAAAGCGTGCTACCAGCCCAGGGATGCTCCACCCCAGCTTAAACTTCTGTTGTCCCAGGCACACAGTAGATGCTGTGCCCGGGAGCAGCTGACTCGGGCTCAAATTACTCTGGAATTTGAATCATATTAATTTAATGTGTAGATGCACCCATTGAGTATGATGCTCCAACCAGTTACGTACCACTTTGCACACTCCATGGAAGTACTGTATTTCCTCAGCTTCTTAATGAGAATGTCATGGGAAAGAGCGCCAAAAGCCTTGCTAACCTCAAGTTGTATCACATCCACTGGTCTCCCCTCATGCCTAGACCCTGTCACTTTATCATAGAAAGAAATGTTAGATGTTAGAAGCTTTATTCATATACTCACTGTTACAGCCTGGAGGATAAGTTTGTACACTGCTTGTGGGGAGCTGATGCAGAACTCCCATTAATAACAATGAAAAGAGCATGTTCAATACTCTGTGCATGACGTATAAGCCTTCAGTGCCTTTCTTTTAAGAGGCAGAAGCTCTGAGTTCTGTCAAAATCATCTCATGCATTGTGTAACGAGTCACTTGCTTTTGTGATAATGCAGCTCCACTAGTGCTTATAAGGCAGCTATAATTTCATCAAGGTGAAATAAATAATTTCATCCACTGACTGCTCCAACTGCAAAAGGAATTTATTTCTTACCCTGCAAATTTCAGCCTCTTGGATACATCAGCAATACTGACTTACAGCTTTTTGTGGAATAGGTTTGCCATCAACTGCCAAGGCAGGGTGAAATCATCTATCTCTGCAGAAATGCTAAGAATGATGAGGTGAATGCTTCCCTCCAGTGCTGAAGGAAAGAATTAGGGTGTCATCTTTTCTTTCTAATGACATCTATCCTCATGCCAGCCTAGTCTGACTATCCTTCCCAAATGCTCATTCTGACTGCTGCAGGGCTTGTTTCAGTGTCTCTGCAGTATTATGGCCATTCCAGGGGCCATGTCTGATGGGCAGTCAGAAAGAAGGTAAAATATGGGCAGAGGAAGAATGTATGGTGTAGTGTACGTAGTAGTTGTTTTGCAGAAAAATGAATGTTTCACAGGGATCTTGGTTATTTTTTTGGATCCCTGGAACATTCTACAGGAGCTGTTCTGTCACCTTGACATGAAGAAAAACAGAAGGCAGAGCTGAAGGAGATGTTCCTGTGCTGGAAGTGTTGAAGCGTGTATCAGCATGACGGCTGCATGTGCCTCTTCCCACATGAGGTCTGAAAGGTGTTTTATTATTGTTTCACAACCAAGTCTGATAAGGGTGCAGGTGGGAGTGTGGCGCTTTATGTCAAAGGACAGTTCACATCCTCAGCGAGCACCACTGGGTCAGAGGAGGGGCAGACTGAAGTGCTCTGGGTCAGAATACAAGGGGCCCGGGGGGAAAGGGGCTTAACGGTGGGGGTCTACTACAGACCTCCCAACCAGGGAGAAGAGCTAAACCAGGAATTCTCAGGTCAGCTCGCGGAGGCAGTTAAGTTGAGAGATGTGGTCATCATGGGTGACCTAAACTATCCAGACATTTGCTGGGAAAAGCAGTCAGCCAGGTCTGACCGCTCACATAGGTTCCTAGCCAGAATGCAGGACCTCCACCCAACCCAGGATGTTCACAGTCCCACCAGGGGAAATGCCTTGTTAGACCTGGTCCTGGCCACAAGCCATGACCTGGTGAGGGGACTGCAGGTGCTCGACCACCTGGGCGATAGCAATCATCGCCTGCTGGAATTCACCATCCAGTGCAGGGTGGCAAGGGGCAGCAGCAAGGCAGCAGCCCTGGACTTCAGGAGAGCAGATTTCATTGAGCTAAGGAGACTAGTCGGGGAGGCACTGAAGTCCTGGAGGGGTGGGGAGTTGGGAGTCCAGGAAGAGTGGTCTTCTACTCCTCACCATTTCAAGGTCCATCCCAACAGTCCTCTGTTCCTCATTCACATCTCCATGAAGGAGCCACGGCTAAAGAAATTCCTATGACTGCATGGACGTCCTCCACTATAAAAAGTTGTTTCTTGATTTGTTCCACCCTACTGATCAAGCAGAACCACGTCTCAATACCCTGTTAACTCCCACACAAACTAGAGCACCCATTAATCCATCACCTGCAATTCATTCTGTCCCTTATTGCAGGGGTGGGCAATTATTTGGGCTGGCAGGCCATTTAAGGAGTTTGGGTGAGCTGTTGCAGGCAAGGGAGGAGGGTGCTGACCCAGCCATCATAGGGGGTGAAGAGTGCTGACCCAGAGTGGCACAGAAGGACGGGAGGGGTGCTGACCCAGTCCGGTGTGGTCCTATGTGGCCCCCAGGCTATCTGCCCCTCGCTCACCACTGGGGGCATTGGATGGAGTAGGACGGAAAGCAGCATGTCCATGGAGGCTGGCTCGGGACCCCCATCAGAAGGGACGGATGGGATGGGATGGGGCTGCGAGTGGGTGGGGAGCAGTGTCCAGGAGTGGGATGGGCAGGTGGGCTTGGGACTGAGCCCAGGGCTGGTATCGCAGGGTGGTGAAAGTGTGAGGCTGGATACCAGGTCCAGGGCAGAGCTGCGATCGCTCCCTGCATGTCCCTGCAATGGGTGCTAGTTGCCTGCGGAGCTGACACCCACTGCAGGGACATGCAGGAAGCAGACCATGGCTCTGCCCTGGGCCCTGGCCCTGCGCTATCACTGCCCCACAGTCCTGGCCCCAGCCCTGCCTGCCCATGCCACTCCTGAACACCGCTCACCACCCACCCACCCACACACAGCCCTATCCCATTTGTCTTCTCTGTCTGGCACCCCAGCAGTGGTTGGGGAGCAGACTGGTAGCAGCAACTGGGCAGAAAGTCCGGCTGCCATGCTGCACCCCATGCCAGGGGACAGCGGGACGGGCTGCGCACACCATGGCCTGGGCTGCCCCCTGTGCCTGAGCCAGCTGGGACTGAGGAACCCACCTGAGGCCAGATAAATTCCCTCAGCAGGCCGCATCCAGCCTGCAAGCCATATTTTGCCCATTCCTGCTTCATTGCCTCTTTTAGAGGAGAGATCAACAAGATCCAAACGGCTCCCTTCTGGCCCATATCTTTCCTCCCAAACCTTTCCAATGCCGTTTGCAGTAAGCAGTTCACCAACCATGAATGCATTATCCAGGTACTCACAGTTAGGTTGCTAGAAGTCCTAAATAATTACATTTTTCTCTTCTTCCAATACCAATCTAGTCAGTCTGTCATAAGGAATGGCACTGAAAGTTTGTCTACCAGCTCTCCCAACTCTAAGGTTGGTCCAATAAAAGATGTTACTAAACAAACCTTACCAATTAAACATATGGCCATTGATATCCTCAAACAAGAAAGGTGGATTAATTTTCCAGTTTAAAAAAATAAAATTTTATTTCTCCAGTGGAAAGTTTCAGCCCAAACTGATCTATTACACTGAGCTGCATCATAATGGATATACGTGGATGTGGCTCCATTGGCCTCAAGCGTTCATGTTCAAATGGTTGAATTCCATGCTGAGGAGAAGACGGCATGATGCTGCTGTGAGGTCCTGACAATAAGGCAATGGGGAACTACTTTCAATAAATGTTCTCTTTTTGTACCAGTTGTATAATGGTCAGGTTTTAAACAACTAAGGAATTCACTATAGTATTTTATTGCCTGTTTTTAAAAATCATGTTTTAAACTGTTGTAATAAATTATTAGTGGATGATGCTATAACAAGTAGTCATAAAATACTGTGAGGTTAGTGGCATGACCCTATATCTCAGCGATATATGATGAACATTGCTCAGGTGGTAAGGTGTAGGGTGTCTTCTGATTTAATACAAAATGGAGTATTTCTGAGTGTAGTGTTAGGCGTTGCTGATGCTGGATCCCACTTCCTTTCAGCTGTTTTATAGTGTTCTCACCTCACCCACACTGGTGTTACCTCATTTACTTCTACTGACTTCACTGGGGATGGAACTCTCTCTCTTTGAGGGAAAGGATGGTTACATTCAGGAGAGGAGGTTGTTTTATTTTTCCTGACAGACCCATTTGTCTTAGGCATTTAGATGGTCCCCATTACTGCAGTATCAGAGCACCTTATAGTGTTTAATATGTTTTTCCTGGTATCACCCATGTGAAGTGGGGAAATGATCTTACTCTGACGTTACAGGAAGGAACCTGAGACACAGGAGCCACATCTACACGAGACACTGACTGTGCAGTGGCCCGAGACTACTGCGCAGTAGCGTCATGTGGCAGAAACTGTGATGTGATGTTACTGCTCGGTAGTCTCGGGTTACTGCACAATCAGTGTCACAAAAATGTTGATTTTTGGTGCTACTTCACAGTGATGCAGGTTACTGCGTAGTCATTTAGTTGTTAGCTGTCTCAGCACAGTATGAAGTTTCTCATTTTGTCAAAGCCTCTGCAATAATTTAGGCCCATTTTGCATTCACTTCCTGATTGCTGAATCATTACCAGTTATTTTTATCCATGGCATACCCAGATGCCCCAGATTGTTTAATGAAGAGCATGTCTGTCCTAAATAAGATTGTTTGGCGTGTATACATTGCATTTAGATAGCATTGAGAACCACTGATAGCCACTTTCAAAAGAGAAGTGCAGGGAACTTTTAAACGTTTAATGTGATGTATTTCTCATAGTAGTGGATTACATTATTGGAACACATTATGGTATAAAAGTATACTGCAAATTGTGTATAATATCTACAGTAATGTAATGAAATACCACTTATTTAAATCCAGGTTGGAACAATACTTGCCATGGGATAAGTGAATGCTAAGATAACGTGTTGCCTTCATCTGGAGCATCATCATACAATACTTGACATTTGGAAAAGGTAACTAAAATCACTTCAGTTTCAAAAGGTAATGTGATACATACAACATGATGTGCTCCAATGTGATATTTTCATACTGTCAGAAAAATATAGAAACTACTGACTTCTTGAACCAAAGCTGTCCAGGGCTTGATTCCATTGACTTCAGCAGGGTTGACACAATGGTGTGGCTCCTTTTTAAATGAACATGCTCCCTGTTTTTGCTTAGCTGTTGCATACAGGTATGCTTTGTGGGGTGCCCAGAATTCGTTTCGTGGAAAAGGAAGCAGCTCAAGATTATGAAGTTCCAGCTGGATCTTTTTGCTCTTTGACGGCACCCGAACATCATGATAGAGAACTCAGTCACAAGAGAACAGAGAAGAAAGTTGGTTCCCAATAACGATCTTGAAGGGTCAGCACTTCCAAAAGCTCAAACAATTGAGTCAGTACTACTTGAGCAGATCCACTGGAGCTATTCCCCTGAACAGAGCAACTGAGGAGCAAATATTTCTTGGATCAGGCCCTAGCCACCCAATTATTATTAAGCATGAGCCAATACAGCCAGGATAGCACTGTAGACTTTTGTGGACAGAAGTTTTAACCTTCATTGCCATTCTGATTGCACCCTCTCCATCTTCCCCAAACAAGGACCTACTTAGTTTGATGGTTTATTGGCTCTATGATTGTCTGATGTTTGAAAAACAAACCATAGCACACATCTGTGCACTGATTTCTCTGTGGAGTTTTAGCCAATGGTATATTTGACACTGGCTGCTAAATATGACCACGGGGATTAATTTCCTTTTTATCTGTACAAGCGAACAGTGCAATGCACACAGAATTTTCCCACTAATAGAAGCAGTCCTCTGTCAGTGCTTAGTGCACATGAGCTGCCTGGATTAATTAGTCTGCCTGAACTGAAGCTCCTGATACTGCTGTTGCAAAAGACGACTCAGATACTGAAGCTGCTCAGAAATGTCTCTGCCTGCCTCACTAATACGCAAGCTACTGCCTTACAGTCACAGAGCTGCCTTTTAGATGCCCATGCTGTGCAAACATGTCAGCATTTATTAGACGTGGGCCTGAGGTGCTGAGCATGCTCAGCTCCTGTGGAAGCCATTGGAGTTGACGCATTACACCCTGCAAGATTAGGAATCTTATTTGACAAATGATGCTCTGTCCCCTCTTTAGTAAGACAGAGCACACAGAAAAAGGGAATTTCCTGTTCTTGGAGCTGTGAACTGGCCCAGGGGGATTTATTTTTTGTCCCATGGGAAGGCGAGACGCCATAAGTCTTGGTACTCTGGATTCATCATATCAGTATCAGGAAATGGTGGGTTACAGTGAAACTTGTAACTATCCATGCAACAAAAAATCCTGTTGTACAAATGTCCTAGTCGCTTATGTTCCACAAGCTGGTCTCAAAGCAGTGGGAGCCAACCTTTTTGGCAGGCGTGCCACAAATTTAGCCCTGTGCCCTCCCAAGAGCCACTCTAATCCCCTTCCCCTGCCTGATCTGCTGCTTTACTCTCTTCTTCCTGCCCTGTGCTCCCTGTCTGATCTGCTGCTCTGTTTTCTGCTCTCCAGCCTATCTGCTAGTGTGCTGCCTGCCCCTTCCTGGCCTTCCATTGCCCGTGCCACTTACAGCATGCATACAGAGGTTGTCTCCCTCTGTGGACTCTGTAGACTCTTCTTTCTAAACGCCACCTTCCCTCTGGCGTCAGATGCAGGCCTTGTGCACAGTCAGAGAATCTGTACCCACCCAATATGCAGCTGTGTCCAGGAACATTGACAGTTAAACCTTGGCTGTATTGAAATCAGTGGGAGTTTTGCCACAAACTTTAATGGAGCCAGCATTTCACTCCTACTTCCCCAAAATAAAGGACTGTCATTGCATATCATTCCTTTCTTCCAGAAGAATATCTGATGCTACAGGTCCCTAGTTTAATTTCATCCAGTTATTGGGTTACCTGCTGAAATCTGGAATGCAGGAAGTACCGGCCATGCAGGACACTGAGTTTCATGAACACAGTAGTGGGCAACCCTCCCATAGCTAGGGTATGTTGGCCTGCCTAGGCTACCTACCAGAATCAAGCAGATAAAGGCATATTAAGTTGGAAGTTAAAGTTAGCAAAGTTCAAGTTGGAAAGATGATGCCAGGTGCTTAATGATGAATGTAAATAACCACTGCAATATGTTACCAAGAAATGTGGTAAACTCCCTTTTGCGTGGTGATTTTAAATCAAAGCTGAAGATCTTTCAGAAAGCTATATTCCCATTCAAATTGTTAGGTGATATGTAGGAATGACTGCCTAGAAGTGTGGAAATCACATTACCTAGGTATGCAGTTCAAATAAGCCCTCCTGGCTTTGAAATCCCTGACTTGAGTCATGCTGTGGTCCAGTTCCTTCCCGGCTGTAGATCCAAACGAGTTGGACAAAAGGTGTGCTGCCCATATTTATTGCCCAGTCTGGTGTTATAATGTATTCTGGACTCTGCTATTAGTTCTGTCTCCCTCTCTCCTTCCTTTACAAGTAGCAAGCACCAAATCCATATTGGTTCCACTGATCAAGGAATCTGTTACAGACGTACTCCAGCTCTGCTGATTCTGTTCTCAGGGACAGGGAAAACAGACCAACAGTTCAAAGCTGCTGTTAACATTAGTGAGAAGTCAAGCTGAAAATGTGACATGTCAAAGTGCAGGTGAAGATTCAGCCTGGTGTTTTATTCCATGCTTCTGCAGCTTTTTCAGGCAAGTAGCTAATAGAAGATCAGCTACACCCGTCCCCAACGCGTAGCAATAGTCAAAATACTAAGAAATGGAAAACTTGATTGCATGAAAGAGCCACAGTGCACCTTTGTAGGTTTTAATGATGTGAACAGTCTGAGATAAATTGTGTGTGGGGGCACAACGCATTTCTATTTGCACAACTCCAAATGAAACGTAGCTGTCATGCTGGAAGGAAGCAGCGGCTGCCGAGCAGTAGGTTGTTGATCACTATATAGTCACACACCTGGTTAATCCAATGGGTACACTCAGCACTCTTCATTCAAACTAAATGGAAGAAGCAGTCAAGCCTCTTTGATATAGCAATAGCTGGGAGCAATAGAAGCTCAAGGGCCACACAGCAGGGCCTGAGCATTAAATAACTCAGGGAGAATGGGGGGCTCCCCTGGGAATAGTTGGCAAGTTGGGTATAAGAAGCAGAAAGCGGAGAAAGTGAGGAGATAGCCAAGGAAAAAAATAGCTGTGAGTATGACCCCGAAGAGAGTGCTCCTTGTGGCCAGGGCCAGACACAGGCATGGGTGAACTGGGTGGCTATCTGGGGCCCAGACAGAAAGAGGGTCCCAAAATGATAATTTTTCATTTATTATTATCATTATCTCTGGTGAAGGGGGCCCGAAAAATTTGCCCAGAGCTGCCAGGCATCCAGGTACGGTGCTGCTTGTGGCATGGGACTGACTGGACTGCTGTTGCGTTTTTTCTTCTGCCTTCAGGGAAACAGGACTTGATGGACGTTTTTTGTAACTTAAAGATGTCCACCAAAGAAATACCCAGCTTCTCACAGAAGGAAACCAGCAAGACCCTAAATATGTAGGCTAACTGCTTGGTCTGAAAGGGGAAACCATATTTCCTTCTAAAGCTGTAGCTCATGGTATAAACTTAATTTCCATTCTGCATTTTATTTCAAGGTTTATGATGCATCTGAGGACAGACTTGTCAGATTCATTCTGTTTCATTTTGAAGTGCTGCTGGTATTGCTGGTAGGATATCATCTAGCAATGTGCCAGTGATTTATAGGCATATCTATGCCATTTCTATGTAAAAAGTATGTCTGATCCTGTTTTCATTACTGGGATAAATTGGAAAGATTACGGTTTCTCATTCTCTACTTCAGTATCACTTTGTAAAATATGTCTTTGTAACTGCATCTTAATAGAAAATAAGCTAGGGCCACAGGGCTTTTTAATGGCAAAGGTACCATTTTTCATTAAGCAAAATAGCCATTTGTACAGAGCAATCTTAGACTGCATAAACCTATACTTCAGTGTGGCCAAGGTTAATCAAGCAGTGCTTTAAAAGGTGCTAGCAATGTTTCAGAACAATACCCAAAGACATTTTTCTGAACCTTTCACCTGACTGTTAATTTGAGCTTTAGTTTTGTGGGGGGATGACTAATAAATACTGGGCATATCTACATGCTTTACTGCACAGCAGACTAATTTTCTGTGCAGTAAAGTGTCACCATCTACACATGCATGGCAATTAAGGATAGCCCTGTCAGATATAAGTGGTATCCAGCAGCACAGTAAGTTACCGTGCTTAAATGCACATGTAGACGGTGATGTCAGGATTAGTTTACACAGTTTGAACCAGGATATATTTAGTTGCATTAATTGCATATGTAAATGCACCCACTGAGACCGAAAGGAGAATTGGAAAAACAGGTTGAAAACCAGAATGAATTAAAAGAAAATGAGCATAAATATATGTGTCCTAGAGCTTCTACTGCAGGACTGAAAATTTTTAATTAATTCTGCCACCAAATGCTGGAAAGGTGCTGCTGCTCTGCTTTTATAATCTGGATAGTGTTACGTGGGAGGGTCTTTCAGCACTGCCTTTGTGGACTGGCACCCAAAGATGGGAGCATTCAGCAAATCTGGAAAACACTTTACTCTTGTCTGCCAAACACAAGCAAATTTAAAGTTAGTTTAACTGAGATATTGTTGTTGTTGTTATTGTTGTTGTTGTTGTTGTTGATGATGATAATGATGTTACCATTCAGTTGTGTTTACAAGCCCTGTTCAAGGTCAATACCTCTTTGCATATACTTTGCATAAAAGTCCCAGCCCCAGAAAGGTTACAGCTCATGTAAACAAAAGCTGGGCACAAACAAAAAGAAATTGTTTACTCAGTGTCCAAAGCAGATCAGCAGTGAGTTGGACCTAGAACTCAGGTCTCTGAAGCTGTAGTAACTGCTTGCTGTACTGGATCTGTTCTGCATTCTCAGTCATGCTTTGTCTTGAATTTGGTCGAACGTTGACATACTGAGGCACTTGTACACACGAAGATGTCACAATGTACATAAAAATGTTCCCTTTGTGTGGCTTAGTGACATTACACATTATACGTATGTGAGTTTTGGGGGTTTTAAATGAGTTTGCATCATTGCAAATTAACTTACATCCTGATGTAGTATAGTTTGCAATGTTGCAACTTGGAACGTTACAGCCATTAGTCAGCTCTCCGGCTGTGGGAGAGGCAGGCTCCACAGAAAAATTGGATCAGGCCTTTCACTGCTTCTGTCTTCAGCAGGCTCCTGCAGCCATCAGGATGCCTGGGGCCACTGGGAATGGGCTGGCTTGCCCCTGGGGCAACATGGGGAGGTGGCAGAAGGGCAGCTGGGTATGCTGGCAACCAAGAAGGTGACAGAGATGGTGCAGGGGTGCTGGAAGGCCAGGTGGGCTGCCATCTTCCCCGAGCCTGCCTGGGCTTTTCAATGTAACTTAGTTTGCAATGATGCATTGCAGCTATTAGCCAGCTCACCCCCCAGCCAGGGGGGGAGGCAGGCAGTCTTCACAGAATAAAGGATTGGGCCCCTCACTGCTTCTACCTTCAGCAGGCAGCTGCTGAAGCCAGAAGCAATGAGGAGCCCGATCCCTTTTTTTTTCCTGGCAGAGCATGACCACATCTCCCACGGCTAGGGGGTGAGCTGCTGGTGGGCCGAGCAGCCCCATAGCTGCCGGGGGTCCCAGTTCTTCTCTACACAGGGGTGATGACACCCAGGCTCCCTGGTGGGCTGCTAGCAGGCCAGGTGCTGCCCCAGATTGGGGTTGCGGAAGAGTTTGATTGGGCTGGGTGCTGCCTCTGAGCTGGGGCAGCACGCAGCCTGCTAGCAGCCTGCTCGTGTGGCCCTGAGGGATGCCACCACAATGGAGGAAAGGACCGCGGCCCCCTGCAGCTCAAGGGCCACTTGGCCTGCCAGTGGCTTGCCCCCCAGCTGCAGGCAGACTCTGCTAAAAAAAAAGGGATCAGGCCCCTTGCCATAACAGTGACAGAAATATAATATAAAATTATAATATAATATAAAAACCACAAGTTTCAATTAAAAACCCACTGTTTCAATTTAGGGAGCATAGACTGGAACCCTAAGGACTAAACCCCTGTCATGTGTACTAGTGCCCCTGGACCAGACCAGACTCTGCAAGGCTTCTTATACCAGTACTTACAGGATTAGTATTTTTGCACAGAAAAAAAGACCTTTCCATGCCATGTAATTATATTGTTTCTGGATGCAATTCCAGTATCTTGCCATACATGAGCTGGGCTTTCCCTCAGACTTTTTGACCATTAGACAAAATATTCTTAATTGAGGCATCTGGCTCAAGGATAAACTTCCAGGGGTGGGTGCCTGGGTAACTCTAGAGTTCAGTGGCCTATGGCAATTGCTGCACCACCTTCTTCCTCCCAGGGTCTTTTAAGATCAAGGATGTCAGCACTACCATCCCTTGGCCTGCCAACCAAAAAAGAAATATGTTCTAACACAAGCCAATTGTCTTACCCTTCACAGAGTTTTTCCTTTAAAAAGGCAGAAGTGCCTAAGACTTCATGAAGCCTGCTAGGGATTTTGGTACTGATGCACTTTATATGAAAGAGGTAGGGTGTCTGTCAGTACAAAAGGCTTAAACAGCACTAATGCATGCAGACTCTATAATGTTATATTTGCTGTGCTCACCGGCAGCACTATTTTGTGAACTTTGGCTCAGATGGCTTTGGCTACTTTTCTCAAACAGGTGTGTGGGGCACAACTCTTCAGTAGGCTGAGGCAACTTTGGGTTTGTCTCCCTGTAGCAGTGGTAGGTCCTGGTGAGGATGGATCTGAGTAAGACCCCGTTGCCTTGGGTCGCAGGCATGCTGCATATGTGGAAGGTCATCTGTGAGGCTGGTCTAGGCTTTTCCTTCCGTGTTCATCCTTCAACTCTCCAATTCTGATGGGCCTGAAAGCAGCCACAGATGACCAGCCTAGAACAGCCTTACCAGCAGGTTTCCAAGTCTGGAGCATACCTGGGTGTTTGGGAGTGTGGGACATGAGCAGGTTAACCCCATCCTCACCAGAAACCACCGCAACCACAGTGTAAGCTTTTTGTTCGATGTTTGCTGTAGGAGGCTCCCATTATCATAGGCAGCAATCCTGGGAAGGACCTCAAGGTTCCTCAGAGGTAGATCTCCGCTGGCCGCCCTGCTCCTGGGGTAACCGCCCACTTTGCTCATCTGCCACACCTTGATGAAAAAATATGAGAGTCCTTACTAAGGCGGGAGGCTGCCCATTGTTCGCCCTGCTGAAAAGGGCCTTAATGCCCTTAAAGTGGCAGGCACCAAAGGTGCCCTGCCACACCTGACAGATGTTTGCTGCCTGTTCTTAATATACTTCCATGCAGAAGACTTCACAGTCTACACAGGTAAATACTTAGAACTGCAGTAATGTCTCCTTAACTCCCCTCATAGCCACCCATATAGTATAGGGCAGAGCCATGGAAAAAAGAAATGGTTTGGTCTGGGCCTGGACATGGTAATTGCTGATAGCTGTAACTTATGTGAGGAAGTGGACCAGCACAAATGGGATTGTAACGATGTCCCCCATCCCCATTCTCCCCCTCCCCACACTCTTAGAAAAGGACTTTTGAGAAAGAAATTGCAGTTAAAAATGTCTGAAGTTGCCAGACAAAATTGACAATGTATGGAAAGTTTAAATGGACAGACTGCTGGACAGTATTCTTTTATACAGAAAAGACCCTACATTTTTGGTAAGACTGTTTTGCCAAGTGGAGGGGTTAAGGAAGCCAAGATCCAAAACTAAGCCTTGGGAATGTAAATGAAACAGCAGCATAACCTTACAAAGCTATGGAGTGTAAGGGCACGTGTAGATGAGGTGGGGGCCCTGAATTGAAGCAGTGGGTTTTTAAAAACACTTCTTCAATTAAGGGCAAAGTAAACCCCCGTGTTGTGTACACCCATGTCTTACCTGCCTCTCCGGTGGAAGGGAGGAGAGGGCAAGCTGCCGGTGGGCTGAGCAGTCCCTGGGCCGTGGGGGGAGAGCTAGCGCTTCCTTCTGTGGCAGCGGTGGCCCCCCGCCAGGCGGCACCCGCCCACAGGTACCCGGCTCGGGCAGTCCCGGGGAGCACCACAGCCGCAGAGGGAAGGACCAGGTCCCCGCACAGCTCATGCAGGCAGGCAGGCTCTAGGGGAAAAAAAAAAGATCAGGCTCACCGCTTTTTTTTAGTTCTTCGGTGGAGCCTGCCTTCCCGGGCTGCCTGCATGGGCTGCCTGCACAGTCCCTGAGCCACATGCAGCCCGGTGCTTCACTCCATGGGTGTAGGGCAGCAAACTAAAACGCCTCAGAGGGGTCTTAGTTTGCTGCACCTCAAAGTAATTTAAGGTGCATTATGCCACTGAGTGTGCTACAGCAGCTGGTATTAATGTGCAATATACACTGCCAAGACATGCAAACACCAACACCATTAAAACACTGCCAAAGCATTTAACCTGCTTTAAATTATCGTGCACACATGCCCCTTGTTTTGTCTACACACACTAAGTTGCCATTTTTAAACCCAACCCAAAGCAACTCTTTGTCATACTATTGGTCTGACTTCAACAGAACTGTACCCATGGGTGTTGTTTGCAGGACTGGACCTTAATAGCCTGACTATTAAATTGTAACCTGTCTGGGACAGAAACTGTATTGTTTTAATTATTTATAATTATTATTATCAGTATTAAGGCCATTGGTTGTAGTAGTAGAAAAATTTCTTGAATTCCACTGATGGATATAATTTAGTAATACAATTTTGGAGATCATTGTATATGTGTGGCAAGAGACCAATACAAATTAAACAATAAAAGCCACATTATGCATTCCCAGGCTTATGTGAATTATGAAGGCGGAATTTGACCCTGCCTGAGACCCAGAGGTCCCTTCACACAGACTTTTATTGACTATGTGCCTCAAAGACTAAGAAACAACTCCTTTAGAAGCCTGACTCTTTCAGAAGGAAAGCATTTTTGAATCCACTGCAATATTCTTGCAATTATTTGGTCTAAATTTCACTTTTATCTTCTGAATTTTTCAGTTGTTATCCTTGGTTATTTTGAAATTGTTAGGAGCCCATATAATATTCTATGCATAGGATTTCAAAATGTAAGGTTACAGCTATAAAATAATAAGGTGATTAAAGTTTATTTTCTGAAATTTCTGACATTTCCTGAGTTTTAGCAAAATAAATTAATTTTCTTAACAATGAGGGAGAATATTGTATTGGGCTGTTTCAAGTAAGGGTAAGAAACATAGCTGCCAGTTTTCTGAGCAGTCACTTGCAAATGAGTTGGTCGTTCCTTTGGTCCCCATCTATGCCCGTTTCGGATCCACTATGAAGCTGACAAATACACTTATGATACAACCCAGACATGGATCAGGAACTAAAATTGGATTGTAAGTTAAGCATAAGGTAAAGTAGCAAAGCTCTGTGAAAAACTATGCAAGTCTTTTGTTTACGTGAGCACAAGAATTCACTCACAACTTCAAAAAAATGACTGAGTTGCATAGCATATGAATTATCACAACCCTATTCAGAAGCAGTAACTATTTTTAATTTTGAAAGCAATTAAAAAACCATGACCTGGCTGGCCTTTTATTGACTGAAGAGTTAAAAATGGTGAGGGTTCAGTACAAGGAAGTTAAATGTGGTGATGGCAGACTATTATTATTCGTAGGGCTGCAATGTTGACTTCTTTTTATTATAACAGTTTCTCACAATAATGTGATTTATCTGTAACACATGGGCAATACACAGACTAGCAAAGCTTCAACCTTTCTTTTAGAGAACTGGTATTAGACACATGGGGGCAAATGTAAATGAGATCAGCGGGAGAAGATAATGCTGCCCCTATCCAAGACTGAAATAAAAGCATGCCAAGATTTCAAATGAAGGATGCTTTATATTAAAAATAATGCCATATCCTAAGAAAAGCTACTTTGTAAAGTCATGCTATTATGCACGTTTGTTGCTTAAAATAAACAGCTGCTTGGGAAGGTGTGAGCTCATCATAACCCCAATGATTATTATTTGTTTGCATAGCACTAACAACATGGTAGAAGTATGCAGGCTCTACATGCAGTTCCAAAGGCAAGAGAGTTCACAATCCAACTACATTACATCTAGAACAAACCTGTTTTCCTAGTTTCACCACTCTGTGTGCGTGTGTGCATATGTGTGCAAACAACATTTTCAGTGCACTGAGACAGGGTAGTCACAGAACAGCTTCATTATTGGCAAGAGGTTTACTAGAATTAGAGCTGTAGTTTGCTCATTATACCCCAAAGAAACCCCCCTCTGTGATCCAGAATGGTCATTTTCGTGGCTGAGGCCACAGTGTCATGGAGTTGTGATGCAAGATACCCTTGTGTAAAAAAACAAAACAAAAAACCCTAGTGGCATTGCGCTTCATTATATTATGATCCAATATTACCACCTTTAATTGCATCAAAACACTGCACTAAGATAATACTTTGCATCAAAATGGGCGTGTCTACATGAGATGTGTTAATGCACATTAGCCTAAGTTAATGAGCATTAAGGGTACATGTCTACACGTGTGTGCCCTTAATGCACATTAACTTAGGCTAATCATGCCTAACTATGATACCTGCAAATGTAAGTATAAAATTTAGGTGTGATTACTTAATGTGCATTAACACACATGTACATGCAACCTGGCACTAACTTTAGTGCCAGGTCTTTCCTGCCACTAGAGGGCTAGCCTGAGGCCAGCCCCAGGGAACATCCAGAGGTTTGGGTGCTGGGTACCTGCCTGGGGCCCTGCCCCTAGACCCCCCCCAGGCTCCCCACTCTGGGCTTGAAGACCCAAAATATTGTATATAGTTTTCCCCTTGTATATAAGTTTCCCACTCATAAGCAAGTTTTTATTGTTGTTGGAAGGGGATGGTAGTAGAGGGGCTCTAGTTGATGGGGGAGGAATGAGGGGAGGGTGTTGTGAGGGTAATAAAGTTTTTTGTTTCACCTATATGCATGTCCTGAGCGTGGTGCTGGGGTGAACAAGCTTTAGTTAAAGCACCCACACTGTCATTTTGAAGCATGGGGCGCTGAGTACACAAGACTCTGTGGGGACTTTAATTAGCATGGAGCATGTGTAAAGACACTTACCATGTCAAAATATAACTGATTCAGCATTATGTGGCTCACAGAACCAAAAATTTATCTGAGACTTGTCATGCTGCAAATACAGATACTTGTAGATTATTACACTAACTACTTGACTGGTGGATGATTTGGAAATCCATAGACTGTTTAGGTAGATTGATCAACTTGTTGGTTCATGCTTACCACTGCCTCTCTATCCCACGGACTTCGAACCTTGCAGCTACGTGGCATAAAGCTACTACTACTCTGGTAATGTGAGGGCTGTACTTCTGGAATGGGAGGCAGCTGGGTTCAAGCCTTGCCTTAAGGAGAGGAAGGAAGGTTGACAGTGACAAGTAAGAAGTGCTGAGTTATCCACAGATTTGGTATGGTGGTATCAGGTATACGCCATGAAGTCCTTTGAAATCCCAGTACTGTAAGATGAGCAGCACCTAACCAGGGAAGTAGGGAGCGAATTAGCTATGGTGTAGACTGTGTGCAGACTGCTGGATGAAATCAGGAATACCTAGGTGGGTGCCTTATGCATTGTATGGCTGGACTGACAATAGTCTCTCAGTTCAGGTAGTTGGGGCCTGTACTTTTGGAACAAGACAACCCAAGATCAGGCTCTGTCATGGGGTAGATCGAAATAGTGTCTACTAAGGTAGCTCTAAATGGCCATGACATGCTACATAGTGACAACTATGCTATCCAGAGACAAAGGATTAGTTACAAATAACAAATCAATCCAGGTAGCAGCCATGCTGGCCCTCTTCTCAAGGGCCCTACTCCGGTACCAGTTACTCATTTTGCCCGAGTGGAAGGAATCTTTGCTTGTATAGCTGAAAACCTTAAGGCTCTGCAACATGTTCAAATTAAAGCTAGATGGGAACCAGTGATAAAATTGTTAAACACTTTCAAGCACTAACTTTGTAGCTGGTTGGGCCTTTTTATAGATGGATGGGTATATTTATGGAGTGTTAATTACTCTGCACCCATAGCTGCTGTAAATGTGTTGCGCAATTAAATTGTGTGATAAGTACTTTTCAGTTGTGATCTCTCTCTCTTTGCACATGAGGTGGTTTAAACTTATTGCACAATTTACTAGTCAATTGTGTCATACATGTAATGTATAGCAGGGACTTTAGGTTTAAACCCTGCTCATGGCCTGTGGTAGGGGAATGAGGGAAGGGAAGATGATCAGGTAATTAGACTGCAAGGCTAAAACATGTCCAAGGCAGAACCAGACTTGCATAGGTGATGATTATGTCAGCATTCCCTGTTTAAGGTGGCAAAATCCAGCCTGTAGATCTTCTGTCATAGCGTATTTACTGACTGGCACAGAGTTCAGGCTTACGTGACCTTTGAAGGATGAGTTCTTTATATTAAAAATAAATTTGATGCGTGGGTCTCTTATTGGAATCCAGAAGGAGCTGGGGAGGAAGGTACTCACTCACAGCAGCTTTGCTGGGCACGGCTACCACTGTGTTGGGCTGTTTAAGAGCATGAATCACAGAAAATTAGGGTTGGACCTCAGGACGTCCTTTAGTTTTCCTTAAGCCTCCTGGGGATAACTGTTCTTTTGGCGTGTTTTAGTATCCACCAAGGCTTTGGGGCTTAATTCCCATTTTGTGGAAATCAGAGGCGTCTTCCTAGCTTGTTTCTGTGGCCATATGGCTGTGGGCAGATGAAAATTGGGGGCATCCAAACCCCAAGCCTCCGGGTTTGGGCCTGTACATAGGATGCCTGCCAAACACTTTGGAAATATCCGAAGCCCCTGGGGGGGTGGAAGATGTTTGCTGGTTGTAGGGCCACTTTTGGTTCTGGACTGACTCATGGATTTACACTTGATTTAGCTGACTTGGCTTGGAACAGGAAAAAAATATTTACAAAAAAATTAGTCCAGTGTTTGCACTGGACCCAAAAGTGGGTTGCAAGAATATGTGAAAGGTTCATGACCAAACTTTAAAAATGTTAGTTTTTTCTTTAAAGGAGAAAAATGTGGGAAACCATGCCTTTTCCCTTGCAGGCTGGCAGAGGTCCAGCCTGTGAGGGGCTGCTTGGAGCCGCCCCTGGCCCACACATACCCACCCTTTGCCCTACACACAGGGGGATTAGGACATGGGGGCAGTGGGTCACTGGGTCAGGACTGGCCATTGATGCTTACAAATGGGTCCTGGTACAAAAAAGGTTGAGAACCACTGATCTAGTCCAACCCCCTGCTCAAACCAAGATCATCCCCAACTAGATCATACCAGCCAAGGCTTTGTCTAGCAGGTCTTAAACCTCCAAGGATGGGGAGTCCACCCCACACTGTTTCACTACTTCACTGCCATCCTAGTGAGAAAGTTTTTCCTAAATTCTAACCCAACAGTTCCCAAGCTGTTAAGGTATGTATTAACACATTGATTATAATTACTTTACATGACAAAAATCTGCTGGTGGTAGTTAAGGTTGTATCATTTCACATTGGTGGTGCGCAATCTGTCAGAGTTTGGGAACTCTGAAACTTCCCTCGCTGCAGCTGCCCTCGTCTGCCTCAGTGTTCCTTGGTGCCTTCTGTGTAATGGGGCTGCGGGAAGCAGACACGGGGCAGGACACCCCCCAGCCCCCTGGCCTAAGGGAGGCAGACTCCTCCCAGCCAACAGAGGGCTGCAGCTCTACCAAGCACTAACCCCAGACCCGCCCTAACCTCCCCTCCAGGCGCAGAACTGTACGGCCCCTTTAAGAGCCATCCTCGCACGTCACGTGCCCCGCCCTCGTTCCCCCCCAACCCCTGCTCCTCCTGTAGTCCCTTGACCAGGGTGGCAACGCTGCGCCCCGCGGCTCAGGGCTGCGCAGGGAACTACCAGTCCCAGGGAGCCGCGCGCAGCGCCATGACATAACCCGCCCCGCCCGGACCGGCGCCGCGGGGCACGCCGGGAGCTGTAGTCCGCCTGCGCTCCTGGCGCCGCGGCCGGCTGTGAGGGGCGCCGCGCGGCCGGACTGCGCCTCCCGGCGTGCCCCGCGGCGCGGGTTCCCGTCAGCGCCAGGGGGAGCCCCCCGACGTAAAGGGGGATCGCTTTCCCCTTGTGTCCGCCATATTGGACGGGAGCTCCGCTCTGCTGTGCTCCGCGGCGCTGGGGCCGAGCGAGCTGCCGTTGCCGTGACAGCCCGCGCGCCCGGCCCCGCTGTCAGACGCCATGAGCCCGGCCGACGCCAAGCGTGGAGCCAAGCGACGGAAGAACAAGCGGGGCGGCGGTCTCGGCAG
>NW_017728948.1:15702914-15710833 GCF_001723895.1 Crocodylus porosus
GAGGGGCCGCGGGGGGAGGGGGCCGAGCCGCGCCCACCTCGCCCCTCCCCTACCCCGGGCTGGGGCCCCTGCCGCCAGGCTGGGGGCGCGGGGCCCCGTGTCTCGGAGTAGGTGGCCGGACAACGGGGTCAGTGGGAAGTGCCTGGGGACTTTGCCGCCGCCTCTTGCTGCAGGTGGTAGTGGGCCTGTCCCGGGGCATCCCCTGGTTCCTGGGCTCCGGGGGAGGGGAAGGCAGAAGCAGCCGTGTCTGCCGTGCAGGCGGGATCTGAAGGTAACAGAGCTGCAGCTCCATCCCTTTGACTGCCCGGGTAAATGATGCATGCTGCTTTCCTGTAAAAACGTGTCAGCCTTGGTGCCCGCCCTGGTTCCCACTCCATCTGCAGCCATTTAATATCGTTGTGCTGCCAGCCTGGCTGTGCTTTTTGCTTGAGGCAACAGACCCTAATACAGCTAATTTGTAAGGACTTGCTGGGGTCCTTTGCCCCTAGCTGACTTCCTGCCCCTTGGGCAGTGGGCTGAACCCCATCATCATATGAAGTCCCTTCCAGCTCTAATGTCTGTGACATTTATGGGGGTTCTTAGTTGGGGGGGGGGTAATTAATAGTTAAATGGATAGGGAGGTCATCATCCCCTGCTTTTATAAGTGTCTAGCAGAGGCTGTAGTTCAGTGCGTATGTGTAACGCTCAGTAGATTGCAAGCTCTTTGTGGGCCGGGACTGCTACCCTTTACGTGGCGCTCATTGCAGCGGCCCTCGGTTGTACCTGGTACCTGAGCGCTGCTGTAACAAAAGTGGTTTGTAAATAGAGCGGTCAGTATTGTAGCATACGTGATGCTAAACTGAAGTGATTCAACCAGTGGAAGCTTTATTGTCCCTTTTTCAGCTGGGCCGTCCCAGTGGTGTATACCCTCTGTGCGTGTAGCTATGTGCAGACCAGTGGCTTTAGATTGGTCACTAACTAGTAGATGCCTTGCTAAAAGTCACCCAGGAGGACAGTATGGGTTGGTAATCCTTCCACTTGGTGGTGGAGTTCTTATTTTTAATCTTTATAGTTTTTTTTTTTTTTGTTTTTTTTTCACACCCTTAAAGAGTCGTGTATCCAGCATATCAGACTGCTTCTTTAGAATGAAATGCAGCATTTCAACTTTAATTGCTTTGAAAATACTTTCCCATGTTGCTGTGTGTAGTGACTGTTTGTAAAGGGTCTGCTTTGTACGAACCGGAATATTTATTTACCTCTTTTGCTTGTGTACTTTCAAATGCACAGATTGTCAAGTTTTTCCACGTTTTCACAACATTCAAATCTTTGGTAGTTTTATGAACTGAAAGCTGACAAATACAAAAATAAATGGTTCAACTAGTTAAGTTGGAAGTAAATCCACAAGACATGACTTATTTAAGATAGGTGACAAGGGAATTGGTTTATAGGTAACCTTCTATACCCTGTTTCGGAAAGCTACGTGGTATTTTTAATACAGCTTTTAAATATTCCTATAAGGGTCAGTGGGCTCATTTGCTTTATATGAGACGGTGATGTTTTTGATGCTCACAGGTATTTTTTTGTGGTGGTATAATTAAATTGTCAGAATTTTTCAGTCAGATGCCAGACTTGTCTCAAACATGTACGTTTCAGTAACTTAATATTATTCCTACGCCAGTGTGCAGTGTCCTAAATAGCTAACCACTCGAATGAGGGATACAGGGTCAAGACCTGATTTGTTATCACTGTCTATTGGAGTGAAAGCTTAGCATGTGTTATGTCTTGGTTAAATGAAGAAGGAAAGTGCACAAACTTCTCATGATGGACAGCTACAAGGTGCAATAATTGTATTGGTTGGATGAAAAGTAAGTAGATAGCTAGTGTTTACCAAACTACAACCCAAATTGCATTGCTTTCATCTTGCACAAATTTTGTGGTGTCTGTTAGGTTCATGAAAAGTCATTTGTCATCGTCAAGCATAGCCATACTTTAACAGTGGTTTAACCCTTGGTGCATTTTATAAAATCCCAGTATTCATTTTTGGCTACTTACTTGGAACTGTGCATTAGAATTTAATCTGTTGTCAAGTTGTCTCCTTCAACTTTGGTTGTGTTTCTGTGTTGTTAGACTCTCCATCATTGGCAGGATTGCAGCATTTTTTATGATGCCAATCTGTGGAGTGTCCTTCTGAAAGGAATCTGTCCTAGTAGAATTAAAAGAACATATCTAGCTTCAAACTGTACTTTAGGCAAGTGATTCTCAACCTTGAGATCCTTTCAATGGTGTTTTGGGATGACATGCAGTGTTAGCACTTGTAGGTGTACAAGCAAGATTCACAAGGTAGATCCAGAGGTTTCAGATAGGAATCTATGGTGTTAGAACACACACAAGATCAGGATACTTTTAAGATCCTTGCAACAGAAGGATCACTCTACTATTTTTCTCTAGTTACAAAATAAGTGAAAACTAAGGCATTTTCTGAGGGTTGTATCAAGTCTAAAAAGGTTGAGAAACCACTGCTTTAGGTAGAGGTTTAAGAAGTGACAGCTTACATGCTGCATATCTTTTGTATGTTGATCGGTTGTTCAGCATTTGATGGTGTTGATGAACGATGCTCTATAAACAAAGTTGAATGGAGTTTTAAGGTGTGTGTATAAATCATACTTTAGATTAAAAAGTATTCTCACTCTTTAACTCCTAGCTAATGTTTTTATAACTAACAAACTTTGAATTGAGACTTCATAATTCTTAATAGGGATGTAAATACCTTTTAAAAAACTATTTAACCTCCTCTAATTATATCCATTTAAATAGTTAACTTATAGCACATACTTAGTTTAGTGACCTTCAGCAGAACAGCCCTGGCCCTTTTATGTTTTCACCATGCACCAGTGCTGCATGGGCCCCAGGCCACTGGTGGGGAGCTGCAGGTGGGGGGGTGACAGACGCATGGGGTGTCTGTCCTAGCTGTGGTGCCATGGCTTCCCCTCTCCCCCATGGGCAGGGACTGCAGCTGGGGCTGCAGACCTCTCCTGTGCCCCAATCCCGTTGCCATGGGGAGGGCAGGAAGGAGGTGCTGGGCCCCTCCCCCACAGGGGTCAGGTGGGGCCTTCCCACCACAGCAGTATCTCTAGGCCCCACTGTGGGTCTGTCTGGCCCCCTTGCAATGGCAGGGCCTGTGTTGGGTGACAGATGATGGGCTCCCTGTGCAGCAGGGATCCTGGGGGGAGCATTAGGGCTGCAACAACAGCCTCCAGGTTGGAGCTGCTTCACTGCTGCACTTACCATGCAAGGTGCTGGCAGTGACCCCTCGGACCTGTGCCACCTGTTGCAGCTGCTGCTGTATTTCCTTGGGCTGAGCCAGCCATGCGCTCGGCCCCGCCTCAGGCCTGGATTAGGCCCTGCGCAGCCCCAGTGCCACAGGCAGGAGAGGGAAGGATGTAGAGTGCCTGGTAGAGGCTGCCCTGCTGGGACCAGATGGCCCCTCCTGCCGGGGTAAGCTGAGGAGGGCCTGGCTTGGCTGTGGAGGAGCCTTCCAGGTCTGGGGCGTGGTGGCACAAGTGTGGTGGGAAGTGCAGGGATCTGATTGCCCTGTTGAGGGGGTCGGAGGGGCTGAGCACCTTTCTCCCTCCCCATGGCTGCAGGATCTGGGCACAGGAGAGGACTGTAGCCCTGCTCCAGCCCCTGCCTGTGGGGGTGAGGGGAAGCTATGACTCTGCACCTGGGCAGCACCCCTTAGTGGCTTTGCCATGTCCATGCCTGTGGCTCTCTGCCCATAGCCTGGGGCCTGTGCAGCACTGGCCACACAATAAAAATACAAGGGGCTGGGGTTGTTCCTGCTGGAGGTCATTAAATGGTAAAGGGTGAGTGGTAAATGGTATAAATATAACTATTGTTTAACTGTTTAACCATTTACATCCCTAACTCTTAACCTAAGATTCTTATGATACTCAAAGTAATTTTTTCATTATGTGCTAAATTATGCCCTTGGACAGAAATGAGCAGTTCTTAAATCATAATTGAAGTTGAGTTGCCTTATGCACATACTTTGAAGCATCAGAATTCTTCCAGCCAGTGTCATGCAAGTATTGTGCTGTCAGTAAGGGTGTTTTGGTGATAGTTGGTTGAAATCGGGTTCCTCTATGATGAAAACTTTTTGGTATCACCATTTTAACTGGAGTTGGGATGTACACAGCTTGTGCTTATGGAGTATTAGTGTAAGACTTTGCAGATAGTTCTCTTCTGATGTGACAACCAATTACTGGAGAGATGGTGTTATGGGAAGGAAAATATAGTACCATTAAAAAAATGTATAGTCTGGCATTTGAAGTGAGATACCCAGGTATTTTTTTTTTAAACTTAACATCACATTCATTTTATGAATGTGGGTTTTTTTAAAGCAAGCCAGTGTATTGGACCTTGTGATGATGAGCTGTTGTGACTTTTTTTTTTTTTTTTGATTGCTTGGATTTTTTAATCAATAGGGTATGTCTGGGATTGGTTTTAATTGGTTTATTGGTCTCTATACAACATGGGATTCTTGGTGGGGGACAGTGCATTACAAAGTTGACTCCTGCTGAACCTGCCTATAGTTCAGACTGAAGAAAGGTTTGCCTATAAGTGACCGGTTCTAGTAGGCTATACTGTAGGCTTGGCTGAACATCTGTATTTGAACCAAGATGAATAATTTAGTAGGCCAAAGAAGGGAGAAATAGCTGTTCTTCAGGTTTTACAAGTATCATGCCTGTGTGTAGCAGCTCGGTGATTGTGTATAAGTGTGTTCAGTTTCTTCCGGCAATTAAGGAACCTACTGTCTTTACTAACTGAAAATATTTTGCCAAAACTCTATTAGAGGTACTCATTTTCTTTCTCATTACCAAGGCATTGATGTGCAAGGAGAAGTATCCTTGAGAATAGGTTGCCTACTGTAGTCTGATTTGTTCAGCAGTTGTTCACAACTACGGATGCAGTCATGTCATACTGGATTGGAGTTGTGCATGCTGCATTGTAGCATTTACTGAATGATTCAAACAGGCAGAAGAAATTGCCTATGCAGGATGCAGTTTTTGTTGTTCTTGAATTTGTGAATTCAGTCATCAAGTCTTGGAGTGGTGTTTTTGTTAAACCTTTTTGCCATCAAAAGGGTAGGTGCAATTATGGCTACCCTCAAATTGAAGGAAGACTGGAAATGACCTACTTAATGAAAATAATAATGAGAAGAAAATCAGGTGCATCACAATTTGCTTCTTTACTGCACTTCTGACTCCAGTTGAGTGCAATGCACTTTTATTGTTACTTAAACGCTAACAGGCTCTTCCTTGAAGAGTTGGCTTAGGAGAGGCAGACTCAATAGACAGGAAATACTAGGGTTGATTGTTGTTAAATTGACTAGCTAGTTTACAAGCAGACTCCACCATCATTCAAATGATATTTCATTTTAATCACTTGAAATTTCAAAACTAAATTTAATTTCATTTAGTATTAACATCAATAGCTCTTGCTTTTCTGGTTTCAAGGGTTTGTCCATGTACCATATTTCCTTGAATCCAATGCAAAGTTTTGTTGTCTCTTCTCCTCCCCCTGCCCCCACCCCCCCCAGTGCAGCATGGGTGGGAGCACTCATCTTATATTTGAGGCGGAGGTACTGGGGTGGAGAGGCAGGCAAGGAGAGCAAGCCAACTGCCTTCTACCCTCTGCTTTCCTTGCTCCTGCCCCCCTGCTGCTGCTTCCTCCATCACAATGGAAGGGTCAGAGTGGATTTAAGATGACACTTCAATAACTAGGTTATAGGCATATAAAATTATAACAAATTTATAACTCTTTACACCTAGAAGCTAATACATTTTAAATAGTCTTGGTTTCAGGTAAATACGGTAACAGATCTGGCCATGGGCACACATGTTAGTGCTTAGTCCAATTCTTTTTTTGTAATGCTTTTCTTGGGAAGCGTGTGTACACAACCTTGATGGATATCAAATCCAGGTCTGCTTCCTGCTTTTTTCTTGCTATACGTATGTTGGCATGGGCAGTTAATATTGAGATTGATCAGTCTTGAACTGTTCCATTAAACATGCAATCAGCTTGTCCAGAAAAAAGTATTAATGGAACTGCAGGTTCAGGTGAACTTAATTTTGGATTAGATAGACCATCAAATGTCTTGTAACTAAGCTGCACTCTGGTTTGGAATATGAGTTTTGAAAGAGCTTTTATCTTCTTCAATGGATGCCAAAAGTTGAGAAATGTAACTTAAAATTTAAAATCTCATTCCAACGATATGCTAGGCTTCATTGCTGGCTTTTTACAAAAATGAGATCATGTGGGATTCAAATTAGCATGAAAAATGGTATCTGTAAACAGAAATACATGGAAATTGACACATATTTGGGGAGTTGGGGAATTTTGTGGTGTTCAACTACATGATCAAATACTGAGGCTGAATTCTTTGTGTGCTTTTAATTTAATCATCTATTATTGGTAATTCACATTTTCCTGTGGCTATCTTGGGGAAGAAATTGTATCTCTTACCTTCCTAGTTCTCATGTTGTTAGGGATGCATGGGTCTTGCCTGTTTCATTTTGTTAAGGGGACACTGAGTGCAAGGATTTAATTTGTTGGCACATCATAGTCTAAATGGAAATTTGTTGAGTTCCCAGGGCATCCTTGTTCAGTGGATCTGCACTGACAGGTCTACTCTCTGAAGTCAAACTACTAAGGAATTGGGGGGGGAATGATTTGAGGCACAGACTTCCTGAGGATACAAAGGTCTTCATGGATGTCCTTGACAGTATTCTGGGATGCATAGAACCTTGATTTTCTGCTGACTTAGAATTAAGTCAGGCACCTTACTCTGTGAAAAGGTGGTCAAATCTTGCTGTTAAGTAGAATCACGGGAGGACCATGTGTATGTTTTTCTTTAAGGCACCTTTTCTTGGTTTTATAGTTAAACGGCAATCGCCTCAGACTACCAAAATCTGTGAAGGAATATGTCCCTCCCTAGCACATAAAAATGCTATGACTTAACTGCATATTTTTCTGAAGGAAAGATGGGATATTAAAATGGGAACACTTAAAATGTTGATGTTGCCAGCATTGTTCCTATAGCCAGTGAAATAAAATAGAAAATACTTTAAATGAATGCATAACATGGTATGTGGATGAATTTGAAGAATTCAGGTCTCAAATATGGTATCCTGCATGACGAAGACCCTTTCACATACTGCAGACTAGTTCAGTGAATCAGTAACTTTGTAAAACAGCTCATTTTAATTAGGTTTTTTACCATGCTGAAATCATAGACATTCCAGGTAGATACTTATTTTTCAGATGTATCTATTTTATATAAAACTTTTCATGCCTTAGGAGCAGTATATATGGAAGCCCTTGAGTGCATGTGTGTGTATAAAGATGTATATCTTTTTTTCCCCAACAGTAATAATTGGTATCGAGTCCAATGACATTTTGTTGTAGAGCTAATTTTCCAGATACCTTTGGAGAGAAGGACTGGTCATTAAATCTGTCTGAACAATTTGTTTTTATACTATGATGTCACTTTTTTGTTAGTTTGCTTTTTTTCATTGCACACAGAAGTAACCACTACTGATTCTGTAGGTTAATACCGAAGTTCATGTTCCTTTAGATCAGGGGCTCCCAAACTGGTATGCATACCCCTGCGTGTATGCAAGATGTCTCTGGGGGGTATGCTGGAGAAATTGTGTAATGGCAGTATTATAATAATTGGCATTTAAGGGATTGAATAGAAAACAATACAGGCAGCTGGTAAATCTGGAAGGTGGTATGCAATAAGAAAAAGTTTGGGAAGCTCTGCTTTAGATCAGCTGCATTTTCTAAGAGTGCTTCAAGTTGACTTGTTTGAGCAATGTTTCTCAGCTGGCAAACAGGTGGTGATGTGGCTGGTCTGCAGGGATAACAGAGTATTTCCC
>NW_017728948.1:15710933-15716214 GCF_001723895.1 Crocodylus porosus
CAAATCTCTGATTTATTCCTAGTGGCTTGCTGAGATGCTCCTTTTTTTTTTTTTCTACCTTCCAAATGGCAAGCCACAGGCTTAGGGTGGTACTGTGGATGATCTAATAGCCTCTGCTGGGAGACAGCTGAGTCTGATATGGCTAGGTACATCACTGCTTGAATGCAACTGTATTACTTCTGTTCTTGAACTAGCACCGCTGAAGCCACCTCTGGTGTGTTCAGACCATGATTGGTAAAAGGATTGTGTGGGGTGGATTGACTTAAGTCAGTCTAAATCATGTCAACTAGATTTAAAAAGTGCAGAACTTAAACAGAATTTGTCTTAAACAGAACAACCTTAAATTTTTGGTTGCATAGGTCTCATTTCAAATTTACAGCTAGATGCTTTATTTGAAGTAGTCCAAAGTGACCTGAACTGAAGTTCATTCAGCCCCAGGTCCTTTGAAAATGAGATGGTCTACTAAGTTAGTTGAGTTTTTAGGACATCTTGGTTCTTCTTCTTTGTTTTTACTCATTCTGATTTTCCATGGACCATGACTTTGGCATATTTTATTTTTTAAGAGATTATAATAATTGTAAGCTTTAATATATTTTGTGTTTAAGTTCCATTTTCATTTTGGATGTGATAGAATCATAGAACAATAGGGCTTAGGGGTCATCTAATCCAAACTGTTCCTTCCTGTACCCAACTCCAAGGTAGGATTGTCCCTGCCTAAATCATCCCAGATTAAATCTTCCTTTGCAATTTAAAACCATTGTTTTTTGTCCTCTCCCATGCACTCACAGAGAATAGTCTATCTCTGTCCTCCATAAAATCACCCTTCAGATATTTGGAGACTGTTATTAGATCCCCATCCCTTCTCTTTTTTCTAGACAAAATAATTCTAGTTCTTTCCTTGTGTGTGTCTGTTCTCATAAGTCATTTTTCCTAATAATTTTTGTTGCTTTCCTCTGAACTTTTTCCAATCTGTCCACATTATTTTTGAAGTACAGGCCCAAAACTGTGGACCTAGTACTGCAGGTAAAGCATCACCAATTCCAAATAGAGAAGGATAATCACTTCCCTTGATTTGCTTTTGTTAGTGCAGCCTAGCATGCTGTTGGCCGCCTTTAATAAGAGCATGCAATCACATTTAGACTATGGTCCATTGCAACTCCCAAGTCCCTTTCTGCAGTACTGCAGCCTAGCCAGTCATCTCTTACCCTATATCTATGCAGGTAGTTGTTCCATCCCAAACAAAAATTGGATTTTTTTTTCTATTTGTTTGTTTTGTGTAGAGAGAACCAGGATCCCTGGTCATTATGAATCCTAGCCCATCCAGTGTCTACAGCTCCATCTGACTTGGTGTTGTCTGCAGACTTGCTAAGCAGGCACTCAGTATCTTCATTAATGATATGAATGATGGGATTAAACAATACTGGACCCAGGACAGATCCCTGGAATTTTACTTGATACCTTGTCCCAGCTAGACATGGAACCATTCCTGACTATTCATTAAGCATGATGGTCATTATTTATCTACCTTCTAGTGCTTCTGTCTGATAGGTATTTTCTTAGGTTGTTAATGAGAATGTTGTGGGAGATGGTCAAAAGCCTTGCTAAAATCAAGCAATATCATATCCACTGCGCTCCTTCTCATTCACAGAGCCTGTTCCCTTGCTATAGAAGGAAATCAGAGTTCAGGCACGACTTGCTCTTGGTGAATCCATGCTGGCTATTCCTTATCCCCTTGATTTACAGATGTTTCATTCCATAAAAAAAGAAACGCATATTGAAAAATATTCTGTATTTATTTATACCCACCCTAGAAATAAGACACAATTTTGAGTAGTGCAGTTAAGTATTGGCCTGAAGCTTCTCTAAGCTAGTGGCTCTCAGCTTTTTTAGATTCAAGGCATGCTTTGGGAAGATGCCAGCCCTTGGCTTTCACTCATTTCTTGATTATGGGAAAGTCGTATAGCAATATTTTTGTTGTGAAGAACTCCAGAAAGACCACAACAGGTCAGAATGTTTTTGACACTGGATTCTCATTTGAAGTCTCTCAGTTTATCTGGTGAGATCATGTTCACACTTCTAACGGGTGTCTGTCTTGGGCCCGGTGCTGTTCAACATGCTGATTAATGAAGTAGACTGGTATAGAAAGCTTCATGAGCATGTTTGTAGATGACATGAAACTAGGAAAGATTGCAGTCATGTTGGAGGATGTGAGTGCAATTCAGAAAGATCTTGACAAGTTGGAAAATTGGGTTAGAACTAACAGGATGAAGTTCAGTGTGCACAAATGCAAAGTGGGAGGGATAATCAAGAACACAAATCTAAAATGGGTGACACGTGGCTGAAAGGCAGCACTGTGGAAAAAGACTTGGGAGACTTGGTAGACCACAAACTCGATATGAATCTTCAGTGTGATGCAGCCGCATAAAAGGCAAATGCATCAGTGGAAGCATATGGGTTGTTTATAGATGTGTTCTGGGATGTGGGAGGGGGTGGTAGGGCCAAATACAGGCATGGGCAAACCAGGTGACTGCCTGGGGCCTGAACAGAAAGGGGGCCTGAAAATGGCAGAAATAATGCTAGATAATGAGAGATAATAATAATCGCTATCATTATTGGTGAAGGGGGGGGAAGCAATCCTAAAAATTCACGCAAGTCTACCTGGGGGCTGCTTGGGGGTGGAGGGGAGGGACACGTGCACACGCACTTAATTTTCTTGCAGCTGCAAGAGTGGAGTGTTGCATGTATCAGTGTCCCCACGCTGAAAAGTGGCAGTGGGGTGCTTTGAACTAAAGTTCTGAACTAAAGCTCATCAAATGAGCTTTAGATTAAAGCACCTTGCTGCCATTTTTCAGCACAGGGATGCTGGAGTGCAGTAATTACCATGCTCCTGTAGACTCGATTAATCAAGTCAGCTCTGATGCGCTGTAATTACAGCACATTGAAGCAGCCTCCCTGCACGTGTACAGGAGCCTTGGTGCAAGATGTGGGAAGTGATAGTGTCTCTTTACTTGGCACTGGTTAGGCCTCATCTGGAGCATTGTGTGCAGTTCTGGGCTCCAAGTTATTAAAAAAGAACATGGAGAAGTTAGGGTCTAGAGTTGGGCAACAAAGATGAAAAAGGGCTTGGAAAAAGAGTTGTACAAGGAGAGGCTGAAGGAGCTAGGCATATTCACTTTGTAGAAAAGGTGCTTAAGAAGGGATGCAATAGCAGCCTTCAAGTACTTGAAGGGCTGCCATAAAGAGGGAAAGCTCTTCTGCTGCCTTCCTGCAGAGAGGAGGATGAGGATCAGTGGCTTGAAGTTGCAGCAAAGTAAGCTTTAGATTGAGTATCCAGAAAACCTTCAGTGTTAGAGCAGTGGGGCAGTGCAATAGACTGTGTAGGGAAAGTGTGGATGCCCCACCACTGGACATGTTCAAGAAGAGGTTGGACAACCACTGGTCAGGGATGATCTTGGCAGAACCTATGTTCTACTGTGGGTATTGTCTGTGCTTCTGGACTTGCTGGTTGCCTCTGCCCCCTCTCTGTCTGGGTGTTTACAAGCCTTCCTCAGGGGCACTGGGTGTTGACTACAGCCAAAGCTGGGGACTTTGACTGAAGAGTGCTAGTACTTCTGCACTTCCACAGAGCTGGAGGCTCCAGACTAGAGGGTCTTGCCTCTCCACTCATGGTCAGACTTGTCACCAGATTTGGGCTCAGGAAGGAATTTTACTCCATAGTCAAATGAGTATGGACTGTGTGGTTTGAGTTTTTTTAACTTTTGTCTGTGCTGTGGGGTGCAGCCCTCTACCTGGGACTTCTTGAGCGTATATTAATATGTTATAGAAGTTGGAGGACCTTGGCTGCTGTGGTTCCCCTGCTTTACCTGCGGCAGATTAGGGTGTTAAGTCTGTGTTCTGTTAGGGTTGATGGCAGTTCTGTGTAGGGTTAAGCTTATAGATTGTACAGGATGGATTGGAAAGGGCTGATCCTGCCTCAGGCACAGAGTTGGATTAGATTACTGTTTCTCAATTTGTGGGTTATAAGAATATATGAAAGGGTTGTGAACAAACGTAAAGAATGGATTCTCCTTTTAAAGGAGAAATGTGTGGGAAACCCTGGCTTTTCCCTTGCTGCCAGCGGTCCAGCCTGCAAGGAGCTGCTTTGCAGGGTGGGGGGGAGGTCTCCTACCTCATGCCTCCTGCCATTTCACACACTGGGGAATGGAGGGCAGAGGATTGAAAGTGAGGGGCACTGGGCCAGGACTGACTATCTATGTTTACAAATGGGTCCTGGTACAAAAAAGGTTGAGAACCGCTGAACTAAATGACCTCTGGGGTCCCTTCCAGCCCACTTTTCTATGATTCCCTATGATGCTGTGAACAGTGCTAACATTGTTTAGCACCTTTGAAGGGATTCAAGGCACCCCAGGGTGCCACAGCATCCTGATTTTTGAGAATGGCCATGTAGACCATAAACTTTGGCAGAGTCCAAGCTTTTTATCTACCTAGAAACCATGTATCATAGCTTGATGATACAATATGTATTTAACACCACGTGGTTGCTAAACACTATCGGCATCTGAATTAATCTAATGTTGGTCTGTCTGCTTGAGTCTTCAGACAGACGGCTGCACTATTGCTATTGCTGCAGTTAGTTTTATTTTGTTTTTCTTTCAAAAAGCTGACTAGGTTGTCTGTTTGGTTTCTTTTGTTTGTTTTTGGGTTTTTGTTTTTTTTTTTAGCTGGAGATTTTTTTCACTATTCGCAGCTCTGGCAGTAGTGGAAATTGATTTATAGGTCAATACACTCTCACACTTCTTTCTGAAAAATCTGTTAAGCACAGCAGAACAAGCACTGAAACTGTTCACGGAGGGGATACTGGAAAATAGAAGTTGAGTAAAAGGTAGACAAGTAGGTATGTTAATCCACAGCATACAGAAGCAGAATGGGGTGTAGTAGCAGAACGCCCCGGACAAGCTGCTGCATCCAGTAGGGAGGTGAGAGAATTGAATGCTCTTCAGAGCTCCAACATCCAGTGCTGGTGAGGGTCTGCAAATGTATGTGACAGCTTTTAGCTAAAAGCATGGTAGAACCACTGAACTGAAACCAGGGACAGCATCTTAAGAGGAGTTCTAGCTCACTACTTTTTTTCCTAGTAGGTGATGTCATCTTCATATCTGCTTATTCTCTCCCACTTTTTGGTGGGGAGGCAGGGAAAGAGGACTTGGTTTTTATATAAGATGTCTGGCTACTTGACTTGTATGTCTGATAATCGGAGAGCTGGTAAAAAAAAAAAAAAAAA
>NW_017728948.1:15716314-15734932 GCF_001723895.1 Crocodylus porosus
GACCCCAGCTGACTTCCTGCCCTTTGGGCAGGGGGCTGGACTCGATGATCTCCCGAGGTCCCTTCCAGCCCTGATGTCTATGAAATCTGTGAAATTTTATAGAAAATTGACATAATCGATAAGTGTTTAACTTGAATGTGTGACTGCTGTATTCTTGTTGTAGTTGATGTTTCATTAGGGATATGAAAGGCTTAGTGATTTTTTTTTTTTGATTAGGTTAAAAATGTTATCACCACATGTGAATTTTTGAACTTCCGCCACAAATTTTTAAAATATATTTACATTGGATTTTCCTGATAAGTGAAGGCTGACAACCTGGCATTGGCACTGTAATGTGTATGTGTGGTGGATATTGTCAATATGCTTGTGTATAATTGTGTTTAGTTTGTACATAGATAGAAAAAAAATTTGAATGAGGCAGTTTGAGGTACTAATAAAGTTAGATGAAACTACCTGCCTGCAGAGCATAGCTACTTATTCTGTGTTAGTCTTTCTCGTATAGTATTTAATACTCTGTGGAAATAGCATAGCTTGCCTTATCTATCCACCTTGCCTTTGGTTTCTTTACTGTGTATGAAATACAGTATTTCTGTATCAGTGCTGGCATTAAACTCATGGACTTAGTCAGCAGTCAGTTTCTTAGCTTCCCCTGGTTACCACTTTTCTAGTCCATTGATCCTCTTGAAGCTGCTGCCACTAATTTACCACTTGTGGTTTTGCTGGGGTTCTTCAGAAGTACTCCATCACTCTGCTTAATATCAGTGACTTGCACATATATAGATACCTTTGCTCCCATTGTATGTTATCTGGAGTTCTGGCAGCATAAATTTTCACTAGAATTAAACATGCTGTAACATAAATCAGTGCAGAAGGTTTCCCCTGCCCTGCCTTCCCTGCCATGGGTCTGTGAAGCCTGGAGGATTCCTTCGTCTCCCAGCAAAGAATCTGAAGTCCAGAAAAAAAGTATACTTGTATATCTCAAGTTTCTCCTTTATGTTGCAGTTTTGTCTGGTCACTTTGTCTTGAGCATTCTGAAGATCGTTGTCTTCTACATTGCACCCTCCTCAATTTCAGTTTGAGGAGTTCTCGTGAAATTGCATTGGTGTCTGTCTGCTGTTCTTGGCTTTCTCGGGTAAGAGTAAAGTGGAACTGATTCGTGTCTTTGTCACTATTGTCCACGAGATTGTGAAGAGCAGTAGTGAAAGTGAACAAGACTCGGTCCATTTTTACTCTAGTGCTGCTTGGAACTTTTCACATTTGGAAGGTGAAACTTAACCTTCCAAATGTGAAGTACTAATCTTGCTACAGTCAAAAGAGTTGGAAACTTCAGAACCTGAGAACTTGTGTTCTACAGAAATGTAATGCTTTCAGAGATAAACTTGTCCCTTATTCTCATAATGGATTTTTTCCCCTCTAAATCTTGGTTTTGTATAGAAAGGTGGCTAGCATAGTTGTTTTCGTATTCCCAGTTAGTAGAAAATTTTGTAAACTTTATTGGGTGCGAGCTTGGTTTACCTCACAAGACTAAAACATGATCAAAGAATAGAACAGGCAGTAAACAAAGCAAAGAGGAATTGATCATACTGTGTCACCCGCCGTATTTGAGGTAACATTTGTTGGTCTAGTAAGATGATAAAGTGATGTTTTAGGGGTCACAGAAATGTATTTACAGTAACTTGGGTTTTAAACTTCTATCTTTTGGGTGCACTTGTTCATATTTTTTTTTTTTTTTTTTTTGGAGTCGATACTAATGGCTGATTCTTTTAAGGAGCTATATCTGCCATGCAGATCCGATTCTGATATGCAGCCGGGCAGCTTGGAGACCAGCGTCGGGCTGGTAAGTCTGGCGTGGGGGGTGCAGACTGAGGCCCCTGTGGTGAGGGAAGGAGTGAGGTTGGGGCAGGTGCTGCTCAGCTGGGGCGGAGTGTGGGATGGAGGTTGGAGGGGCTCGTCCAGGGAGTACCGGGGGTGGGGGTGGGGGTGGCAGCTCCCACTGCTGCATGCACCCTGGGAGGGTACCGGGAGCATGTGCCCCTGCATCTGAGTGGAGTGAGGGTGGGCTGCTGCTGCTGCGGGCTGGAGCCAGGGTGGTGCTGGGTGCTTCCCAGGGGGGCTGGGCTAGGCTGCATTTAGGGAGACTGGGGGGCTGCCAGTACTCTGTAGCAGTACCGGGAGGAGGGCTATGGGGGGCTGCAGGCACCCCAAAATTTGCCATGGTCCTCCCCCCATAGCCTTTCTTCCAGTGCTGCTGCCCCTGCTTGCCCCAAGTGCAGCCTGGCTCAGCCCCTGCTGGGAAGAGCCCAGAATTGCCCTGACCCCAGCCTGCAGCTGTATCCTGCCCCACCCTATGCGCAGATCCAGGGGCACATGCCCCCTATGCCCTCCTGGGGTGCACACAGCAGTGGGAGCCACCCCCTTTGTCCCACACCCCCAGACGAGCTGCTTGCAGCTCCGTCCTGTACACCATCCCAGCTTACTAGTACTTGCCCCAGCCCCACTCCCTCTCTTACTGCAGGGTCCTCAGTCTGCCGCCTCCGATGCCCATTCCTTCCGCCCCTGCCCCCACAACAGACTTACCAGCCAGTGCTGCTCTCTAAGTTGCTCAGCTGCATATCATCAATTGGTTTTGTATCCGCCAATATGGCTTGTTTAAAAATTGGCCATTTGGTGTCAGCCCCAAAAAAAATTGCTTACAAGAGCTGTTACTGTAATTTCTAGGTGGGCACCAACCAATATCAGGCATTTTTATTTTTATATGGGGAGTTATAGGAACAGAGAGAGGAAGATCGTCCCAGCACTGAAAAGCTGACACTGTGAACTAATGGTACCCTTTTTTTTTTTTTTGGCCTTGTGGACTGAGTAGCACAGGGCCAGTCCAAAGGCCGACTTGGGTGCTGTGCTCCCTCTACACCAGTAGTCACCAGCCACTGAATCTTGATCCACCAGTCGATATTGGAGTCTCTTGCGGTAGGTCTAGGAGCCTCTTGGAGTCAATCCAAGGCTGTGGTGGGGGGCTGAGTGCCCATATGCATGTACACATGAGTCTTCTTTAAAAATGTTGTAGACCACTACTCTACACAAAACCCTGCACTAGGATCTGGCCCTGTATACTATGATTTAGGCCCTTTGCTACCTCTGCCCAGCCCCTTCCGCCCCGCCCCCCCCAATCATCCCTGCCTGAATTGGGAGGCCCTATGCTGTCCTGATATAGCCTCTGACTGCCACTAACCCTGCCTAGATAGCGTCCCATGCTGTGTTCACCTGGTCCTGCGTGCTGTGATTGACCTGTGCTGCCTCAGCCTGTTCCTTCCATGATCTGGATCAGACCCCACTCTGAGCTCCACCTGGTTTGGGCTCCATGCTGGCCTTATCTGGCCTTCTGTGCACCCCAGTTTGGGTCCTTGACAGCTTCAGCCCAGCCTTGTGTACTAGGATTCAGTCTAGCGACCCACTGCCTGCCCAGATCAGCCCCATGCTGCTCTTCACACCTTGTGGCATGCAGGGCCATATTGCCCAGACCCTGGCTCTCCTCAGGTGTGGAAATGTGGCAGCAGGGGAGCAAAGGTATCAAAGGTGAAGATGTTTCAACCACCTCAAGCTGGATGCTCCAAAGAACTAAGGAATAGGTGGCGCTCTACCCATTGTTTCAACCATCTGTGGCTGTGGCACAAAGCCTCAGACTATGCAATCCCTGCTGCAGTGCTCACTGCTCAAAGGCTTGTATACAATGAAAGATCTTGCAAAGTACAATAAACAAACGCAAGCATGTATAACAAAACGGTCAAATGTGGTGCAGACACACGAGAAGCATCATCATCAGGGGAGTAGGAATTAATGGTGTCACCGCTCCCAAGCAATCAAAGTTTCAGACCTGGGGCCATATTGCCCAGTTCCATGGGCTGGGGGCCGAGCACCATTCTTCCAAACAGATCAGACTGGGAGCAGAGAAATGGGATAAAATCCAAAGTAGGTGATTGAGACATGCCTCAGGTTACAGTGGAAGTATTTGGCAGAATTGGGCGTTACCGTATCTACTTAAAGTTAAGACTACCCTGAATTTAAAATAACCCCCCAGTAATTAGGTTCTATACATGGGGAAAACTATAACTTCTATAATTTCCATGTATAGAATATGATTATGGGGCGAGGGTTGTCCTGAATTTATTACTCTATAGAGGCAGGCAGATGGTGTCAGGAGCTCAAGCAGCTTACCCCTTTCCTTGTGCCTGCACCCTGCCACCTTTGCTCCCCCTCTTCCCCTCTCTCTCATCCTTGCTGCATACTGGTTGGCTTCACCCCCCCCCCTTTCTCGCCTGGGATATGGAGCACAGCTTGAGCCCAGTACTGCTTCTGTAGCACCGGTGTAGGCTGTGTGCTGCTGCTGCTGCAAAGCCAGACTCAGGCTGTGTGAAGTCAGTAGCTGATTTGATTCAGAGGAGATTTGGCTCAATTTGGCAGCTGAATCTACGAAACCAACTCGAATCGGGAGACCAGTTAAAAGGTCCAGCTTGAATCGGAAGCCTCCAAATCAATTTGGAAGAGATTTGGCACCAGTTTGGAGATTCGGCCATAGACTAAACAGGCAGCAGTCCTCCCCACACTGGACACAGCTGCCTCCAGCTAGTAAGTCTGTTGTAGTGGGCAGAAGGGAGAGGGAATGGGTGTGGGGAGGGAGGCAGATCAACATCTCCAAAGTGAGGGAAGGATTAGGCTAGGGCTGGGACAGGCTGCTCAGCTGGGGTGGGGGGGGTGCAGGACTCAGAAGGTGGGGGCTGCACTCTGGATGGGCAGCAGAAAGCACTGAGAGCAGGTGCTATGCCCTCCCCTTGCTCCCCTTGCACTCTGCTCTGCGGGGTGGGTGGAGCCAGGGCTGTGCTGTGGGCTACAGCTGGGGCTAGCTGCCCAGAGTGCAGCCCTAGCTCCACCTACCCCATGGAGCGCAGCCCAGCAATGGGCAGCTGGGACTAGCCTCCCTGAGCACGGCCTAGCCCATCCCATGGAGATCCAGGGGCACACGCCCGCTCCCTTGCCCACCAGTGGCGGTGGCACACGGTGGGAGCCCCCCTCCCTGAGTCCTTCGTGCCTTCCCCTGGGCAGCTTGTCGGAGCCCCAGCCCCAATCCCTCCCTCACTGTGGGGGCATTGATCTATTCCCCACCACAACAGACTTACCAGCCGGAGGCAGTTGTGTCCAGTGTAGTGAGCACTGCTGCTTGTTTAATCTATGGCGGAATCTCCAAATTAGTGCCGAATCTTTGCGTCCGAATTGGCCAAATTGAATTGGGACAGTGATTCAGATTTCCTAGTTGAATCACTGTCCCTCCAAATCAGTCGAATCCGAAACGAATGCTTGCTGCTTTGCACAGGCCTAATGCTTAATGCCCCAGGATGCAACATGACTCTAGCCTGCTGGTGCGGAGTGAGGGTAAGGAGAAGAGAGGGAGAGGGACAAGATGGGGAGCAGAGGCTGTGTGGGTGGGGAGATGCTGGACGGGGAGATGGCAGGATATAGAGGCAGTGGCAGAGGTAGGGGGCAGGCAGCAGCTGTAGCTACAGCCCTTACACTGCATAGAGGCTAGATAGCACCTGAGCCCCAGCAGCTGCTTGCCCACTACCCTTGTACTCAATTCTAAGATGAGGGGCTTACCCCAAATTTAAATGGGGGGGTTGTCTTAGAATTGAGCAGATATGGTATATCTGTGTGTGTCTTGTCCTAATGCATTGCTTTAACCACCTTTTTATAATCTTGAAAACCTCACCATCTCAAAAGTAAATCTTTTCCTGGTAGACCTCTTGTCTATCCTACTGTGAAAAGGGCATTTGACCACAGTGGTGTTTTTAAATAGGAGGAAAAAGGATGTCAATTTTACTAATATGGGATAGTGTGAAAGTAAAGTTGTAGGTGTGATGACCTAGAAACTTATGAGAGAACCAGGCATTTCTTCAGCTGATATCTTTTATTGGCCCAACTGTATAGTTGGGTTAAAGTTAGACAAGCTTTCAAATGTAAGGGATTCTTTGTCTGGGGTGGCAGAGAACTTTCTGGATTTCAGTGACTATTTTGGTTATTACAGCGTTATTTCCCTAGATTTTTCTTTTTTTCCAAAGCATTTGGCCAGACTTCACTATTGTACTTTCCTTTGGAGATTTTTTTTTTTTCTCCACAATTTAGTACTTCCCACATTTTTTTTTTTTTTTCCTCCTGACACTTGATCTAAAGTTCTTTTAGTTGAACACCACCTAATACAAATTTTGGGAGTGTCAGTGGAGTCTTCAGCCAGAACTAGAAGCATGTCATGTACAGAGAATGTATGCCCTCTGACCTCTTGATATATAGACAAGGGGTGGGAAGAGAGACTGACAGAAAGGTAAACTGACCTGTTCTAAAGTCACTGACATTTGGTAAGAATTGATAATCCAACTCTCCCAAGTCCCAGAGGCATATTCATGGCACTATGTTGATTTTTGCCTGATCTCCGTTGTTGCGGTGTGACTTGGTATATTTTAACTTCCAGTAGCCTCTAACATAATAAAACAGGGATACAGTAAAGGGGGCTGAGGCCTGGAGACTTGGGCTAAGTAACTAACCCAGATAACTTACTCACCATCACAAAGGATGTCTATGGCAAAGCAGGCATTACATCAGAGTCTAAGATGAGCAACATGGAAAGAGTGGAGGACTGAGAAAAGTATAGAATATAGTATGTAGATGCATAGTACATAGCACTGATAGCTGTGTAATGAAAGTTGCATTGAGACTTGTATGTAAAGGGAGACCAAAATCTGTATTATACATTTCAGTGACTTTTATTTTTGTTCCCAGTGCCTGAAGAAAAGATATTTGTGCCCAAAAGCTTGCAAAGAACTTTTTTCCACTTTTATTTAGTTGGTCTAATTTAAAAAAAAAATCATATCTACCCAAAAAACCTTGCTTGCCTACTTTTGTCTGAATTTTGTCACTTGTACTACAGATGATAAATGAATTTTCTATAGTTCCATGACCAATATTTCTTTGCAAAATTTCTTGTTGCAAAAGTCTCCCTTTGGTTACAGTTTTCAATTAAATACAAGGCGTTTGGTCTTTTTTCTGTTCATCACAACACATCATCACTCAGAGAAGCTAATGGAATGATCCTTCCTTTCCCTTATTCAGTGTTATCTTGGATGGAGAAAAGCTTGGTGGTTGGGAATTGAAAGTAAAGAGTTTGGCTGAGAACAGGAACATAGTATAGGCACCATGGCTGTGCAGAAGTAGAGGTGAAGAGGCACAGTGGCCAGCTCTGTTCCTTGGTCTGTAGTCTCCCTTTTTTCCTTCTCCTTTTTCTCTCTTCCCTCGTCATACCCCCAAACAGGATTGCTGGAGTGAAAAGATACCACTCTAGTAGAGCTATTAGATCTGGTCCTGAAATATCTTCAGCCACAGCTCTACTTTTTAACTTCCTACCACATGTCCCATCTACCACTAGTGATCAGGTAGAGAACTGACGACTAATTGTAGCCAACAGCTGTTCTCCAGAGTCAACTTTTCCTTGGGTGGATTTATTCAAATGGAAGTTCAGGTCTTTCAGATCTTATTAGATTGGAACTTTTTTTGTCCAGTGTAAAGACTTCCCTGAGAAGTTGGAGGGAAGAGCATTGGGTTGTCTAATGAAGCTTTCTGCTGATACTTCTGTTACTCACCCCATCTTAATGTCTGGCCTGACTTCTTTCCCTCACCAGCAATTAAGCTTTTGTTGCTTTATTTTAAGAGAGGGCAAGGAATCTGGGCATCTGGGAACCAGGATTTGGACTAAGAAATGTCCTTGGGGACAATTATGCAGTGAGACCTAAGAAGCTATTGCACCAAACTGTTTTTTCCCCATGCTATTCTCTGCACAGCCAGGATTTGACTTCATAGCTCTTAACTCCTTATCCCACTATTCTTTAAAACGGGGATGTCAAACACACGACCCAGGGGGCTGATCAGACTAGCATAGGGCACAGCATGTGCCTGTGGTGAAGGACCAGTCAGCATGCTGGATCAGGCCCCCAGACCCTCTCCCCCAGCATATCTGATTCTGTTGCCAGTCCAGTTATCTGAGACTCACATTATGTGACGGGGATCCTGGGGTGGCCAGAACGGGTGCTGCATGTGGCATAGTCCAGCTGGAGCAGCAGCCATGCTGCATGCAGTGGCCACCCTGGCAGGATTGTACTACATGTGGTGCATGCTCTGAGATGCATACCATGCATGGCGCTCACTCCATCCAGTTCAGGATTTGTTACACATGGCACCTTTCCACCTGCTCCTAGGTCTGCCCCACATGCATCACTGGTCCCAGATGGCTGGACCAGCTGGCTTTGTCATGGAGGCAGTTCTGTAAGATGGCTGCCAGCTTCTTTCTAGGTCCACAAGCAGGTGGGATGGAATCCATTGTTAATTCTTCTGTAGTCACTGTCAAATTGGCAACAGTTTGGCTGCTCGGCCAAAACCTGCAGCCCATTAAAGAGTAGCTGTGGAAAGGTTAATACTGGACTCCTCCTCTCCTATTTGAGGGGTAGAAAATGGCAGCCATCTTGCAGCAGTGTCTCCATCCTTCTGTTCCAGTGAAGGAAAGTCAGCTTTTCCACTAAAGACATGCACCCTAATTTTGGAGAGGGGATTGTTTTGGGGAAAAGTACACATGGGAGGCAAGTAAATACAGTACACTTCTTGTGGTAAAACCTGTATCTGCCAGTGTGGAGTCAGAATTTTTACAGATTATTACTTAAAGCCACAAGAGACCGTTTAGTTTGACTTCTTTATATATCGTAGGCTAGGACCGCCTAACTTTCAAGCCCCTAGAGACCATGTCAGTAGGGGCTGAGAGCCATGGGTCACTGGGCTCTGTAGACACTTCCCCTTTTTTCTTTCTCCCTTCCTTCATCCTCCCTGCTACACCACATGGTTGTGCCGGCACCTTTACCACTGCTGCACTTGGTGTGTTGCCCTGCCCCCTCCCTGTCTCCTCTGTAACACGTGGGTGCACGTGTGCCGTTACCCCGCCCCTCCTCTACTGTAAAGCACAGGTGTGCAAACATGATCCTTGTCCCTCTCCTGCAGTATGTGCCCACGCACTGTTGCGGAGCTAGTGCAATGTGGGGAGCGGCAGCTGAATGAGAGCCTGGGGGCTGTAACTTAACCCCTTGTGGCTCCTCAGATGGATAGACTTGTTACAACCCACTCCATTTCAGTGCGGTCCAGAGTGGAATGCATCTCTGGCAGCAAAAGGAGCAGTTGGGGAGCTGCAGGGGTTAATGTAGCTGTCCAAGGTGTGTCCTCAACTGGGTGCCATCCATGAGAATTTGGTGGTGGGACCCCACAGGCTGCATCTTTGACACTTCTTCTTTTTATGTTTCTGAACCCTTTGGAATCTAGTTTTTGTTTTGTTTTTCCTTGCAAAGATCCTTGTTAGCAGCAATCAAGCCACTTCTCAGTTTTTTTTTGTGATCAACTAAATAGGTTTTATCTTTTGAGTCTCACTATATATAACACTTTTTCTTGCCTTTGAATGGGTTTTTAGTTGCTTGTTCTGTAGTCTCTGCATTTGTTCAATATCCTTTTCTAAATTTTGACAGCAGAACATGACCCAGTATTTCAGTATCACCAGAGACAAAAATGCAGGATAAAATCTCCCCCTTGCTTCTATTCATTACTTCCTTTCTCTTTTTATTTATCCAAATTATACTAGTCCTTTTGCCACTTTTTTACCTGGGGCTCACAATGAGTTGCTTCTTTGCTGTGATATCAATCCTTTTTGGACACCTATTTTCTGGTGTTTCCAGAGGCTAAGGCTGTTAAATACATGTGGCTATGAGGAATTGCTGTGCTTCTGTGGTTGGTTATGTTAAAAATTAAAGGAAGTTTATTCTGAAGCTTTAGAGTACCTTGGTATTATGGCATTTCAGGTGGCAAGCTGGGGGAATTGAGGTAAGTTGGAGGCAAAGGTTGTCTTACTTTCACAGTTTAGTGGATTTGTGTGGATGGACACATAATCTTGGGACAAAGCTAACAGTAGTTCAGAAACCAATCTTTAATGTCTGTTATACCAGCACCAGAACACTAAAACCAAGGTGGTTCTCTCGTGTATTGGCAGCGATGTACTTCAAGAGTTGGAGCATGCTGTAGAACTGTGAACTCAAGTCACTTATTTCTGTGTTTTAACAAGATGCATAGTAAAGCTTTCATAATCTGTGGGTCCTTCAGAAAACCTTCTATAAGCTCATGTCTGAGAGCAATGGCTGCAGTTTGGGCAGAGTTTCTGTAGTTTTATAAGTCTTGACGAAGCTTTAGTAAGTAGTCTTTATAAGACTGAGCAGATGAGTCCTCCTGAAGATGTTTTCTAAAACAGCATCTGCTTTGTTTGACTTCACTCAGCATACTTTACTGTTGGGGATTTCTGTATTTAGTAATTTTGTGTTAGTTTAAATTTAACAATTTTCACAGTTCATTAACCTCCTTTCTATAAGAAAAATAAGAGTTGATTTTAAAAACAAAACAAAAAACTCCAAAAACACACACTGCAAAACCTTAACTAATTAATTAGTTAACAAATTGGAGTGTTTGGACAGAACAATTATGCATTGAAACTGATGTCCTTCTTAAACCTGTTAAATTTTATCCATTGTATACAGTTAGCTCTGTCAGTCAAATGTCTTCACTGTCAAGAAATGCATCTACAACATGCTCAGAGCAGTTTGTCTCGTTGTCATAGTCAAAACTGCTTGGATCGTGTTCACAATAAGCTTTGTCATTGCTGTAGCCCATTCAGCTGCATCATTGCTGGAATATAGTTACATAATTTTCTCATTGTTCAAGTAGGAGATAAGCAAGAGGTAGTTTTATGTCCCATGGTTCCTTCTCAGTTCTGCTGTGTTGTGTCTGGCTATGAGGTAGCGGAAGTATTGTATGTGGCAACATTTAAACTTTCTGTAAATGTGATTAGGTGGTGGTGTGTTGGTTTCTTGTTAAGCAGGGATCCTGGTTTTCTGTTTAAAAATTGCAAATTTTCAGATTAAAAAAAATCTAAATTTCTCTGATGGGGAAACCCCCCCCCCATTCAGTTTAAAAACCCAATCCATTTTTTCAGTGATTTATTTATTTTAAATGAAACTCCACTATAGGTATCAGTTGAACACAATGTTTTATTGGTATATTTACAACTTTAAAGCAAGTTGGAAGCCTCAACAGGTATAGTGAAATAAACTCTATCCTTTTTTTACTTTGGATTTTTTTTTTTTTTTAAATGGAAAATTGGAGCTCCTGCCCCCTTTGCTTCCCAGGGCACAGGGCCAGCTGCCGTTGTGCAGACTGCCCTCTGCGTGTTTTGGGCTCCCCATCCTGCTGCCTTCCCCCTGAGGGCCTCAGCAGCCCTGTGGGCAAGACCCAGCAGGGGACAGAGGAGAGGCTTGATGCCACTTCTGCTACCACCGCTGCTGGGAGCCCTGCACCAGCCAGGCCGCCATGGTGAGATGACCCCTGCCTGCCTGGCAACAGCGGAGAAAGTGGTGCAGAATTGTGGCCTGCGCTGCTGCCGGGTGGGCAGGGGCCATCTTGCTATGACTGTGTGGCTGGTATGGGTTTCCCAGCAGCAGTGGCACTAAGCCTGTGCCCTCCTGTTCCAGGTCCTGCCTGCTGACCCATGGAGGCCTCTTTGGAGTGGGAGGGGGAGGCAGCAGGACAGGAAGCCCTGAGCCCTCATCCTCCCATACCCTAAGCACAAATCTAGGGGGGCATGTGCCCCCCCCTTCTCCCTTCCCTAGGAGTAGGCTCAGCAGTGGGGGACCAGCCACTCCCACCTGGGCCCTGCACCTGTGCACTCCCGGCCCTGGCTTGGCAATGCCCCCAGCCCTGCCACACTTCCTCCTTCACTATGGGGGCCTCAGTTTGCCCCCCTCAATTTGCACATGCACATGGTGCCCCCTGTTTGACTGCCCATGACTGGAACTCTGCCAGCCTGCCAGGGGGAACCCATGGCTTCTTGCTTTCTTTTTCTTTTTTTTATTCTCAGATTGCAGATTTTCCTCTTTTTAAAGGAGAAAATCTGAGGTTTTTCACAGCAAATGGAAAAACCTGAATTCCTGGAGATAAGCAAATAGAACCAGTTGTCCAAATGCAGAGCTTTTAACTTTTCAACATTTTGACAAGGTCAGACTTAATCAGAACAATAAAGTCATTTGCATACAGCTGCTGCCATTTGAAACTTGCTCTGGTATATGATAGACTAATTTTACAACTGTGATTTAAATCAGCCTGATGTAAAAGCAGGGAATTTTGTCTCAGTAAACTGCTAATTGTACCTGGCTTGATATTTATTGTTTTAAATGAGCTTCACACTTTGTAAAAACTAATCTTCAATTGGCTTAATTGCACATTTTGATTCAAATACAAAGGGTTTTTGTCTACTGATTTTCATAGACGTTTAAGGCTGGAAGAGACCTTGCAAGATTATTGGGTCCAGTCCCCTGGCCTTTGCTTCTCCAGGCTGAAGCGTGCCATGGCTCTTAGCCTTTCCTCATAAGGCCTGTTCACTTGACCTCTAATCATGCACGTGGCTCTCCTCTGAACTCCCTTAAGCTTCTCTGCAGCCTTTGTAAAGTGTGGAGCCCAGAATTGGATGCAGTACTCCAGCTGTGGCCTCACTAAGGCTGAGTCGAGCAGGAAGATGACTTCTTGGGTCTTGCTTGAGATGCATCGGTAGATGCAAGCCAGATTTTTATTTGCTTTGCCAGCTGAGGCATCACATTGGTGGCTCACATTCATCTTGTGGCCAGTCATGACCCCCTAGCCTCTTTTGGTCATAGTGCTAGTGAGTATAGCACTGCCAAGCCTATAAGTATGATGTGGGATTTTTCTTCGAGGTGGAGCACCTTGCATTTCTCCATGTTTGAATGTCATCAAGTTTTGATCCACCCACCTTGCAAGTCGGTTCAGGTTGGCCTAAATCCCCAATCTATCCTCTAGAGTGTCTGCAGTTCCTCATAACTTGGTGTCATCTGCAAACTTAGCCAGTCTGCTTCTGACACCTGATTCCAGATTCTTTATGAATATGTTAAAGAGTACTGGTCCGAGACCTGAACCCCAGGGGACGCCACTGGTCACCATGCGCCATGTTGACTTGGTTCCATCAATGATCACTCTCGGTCCAACCATGGAGCCGGTTTCCCCAGCCATTAGACCATAAGGGTGTTGAGGCTGTAGCTACCCAGTTTTTTCCATGAGGACATCATGGGAGGCCAAGTCAAAGGCTTTTTTGAAATGCAAGTAAAAGTGAGTTTCTCTAAAGTGCTATAGGCAGAAATGAAAATACTGAAAATCAAGGCCTTGCTCTTGCGAACAGTTAGGGTAGGTACCTATCTTTACTTAGAGCAGGGGTATCCAGCCTTTTGGAATGTGGGGCTGGATCACGAACTTTTTATCACCCAGTGGGCTGGCGAGCCATATTCAAAGACCTCGCAGGAAGTGGTATCACATCAGGAAGTGATGTCATGTGACTTTTGACACCAGTGAAGTTGCAGGAACTGACCATGAAATGGCTCTAACCAGTTCAAAACACTCCCTCTATAGCATCTACCTCTGCCACTGTTTGTGACAGGATACTGAGCTAGATGGGCCATGGGGCTGACCAAGCATGGCACTTCTTATGTTCTTATGTTCAGAAGCTCTTATATTCTTTGGCTGAGCTTCCAAACTATGGCTGAGATTTGCAAAAAGGGGTAGATGGGCATGTTACAAGTTGTCATAAAAGATTTGGAGCCCTCTAAATCCCATTCATTTTAATGGAAGTTGGCCTTTTGACTCAGCTTTGAAAATCTCAGCCAAGGTGCCAGTCAAATAAGTCAAAATATATTTTGCATTTTTATGCAGTGCATCTATGTGGGGGTCTCCAAGCATTTTACAAACTTTAAATGAACCTCAGGATGAGCCCAGATGGAGCAGCAGGGGCTCAGCTGTGCTTTCCCCCTGCCTGCACTGGTCAGTTCTGAGTGGTGCACAGCTCTGCCGCTGCCTCTGCTGGCTGGTGCTGACCTGTGTGGGTCTGTCCCATCCAGAGCAACACACAGCTGAAGCTGGCTTCCCACGTGCTACTGGAGATGGGAGGAGCCTGGCTGGGTCTGCACCAGCCAGCAGAAGTGGCGGTGGGGCCATGTGCTGCTCGGGACTGACCGGTGCAGGCAGTGGGAAAATGCATCTCAGCCTCTGGTGCTCCGGCCGGGCTCGTCTGGTCCCGAGCGGCACATGGCTCCGCCGCTGCTTCTGCTGCCCAGGCTCTTCCCATCCCCGGAGCAGGTAGGAAGTCAGCTTCAGCTGCAAGCCAGCTGGGGCTTCTGGCTGGGGGGCGGGGCCGGGTGGGCCATGCTGTTGTTGGAGCCCGCTGGGCTTCCCCTGGGTCGTACTGCCCTTGGTTCCTGTCACTTTTGACAGGAACCAAGGACAGAAATATGAACTTTCTACATTTTTTTTAGGGGCTCCGCAGGCCAGATAGAATGGCCTTGTGGGCTGGATGTGCCCCATGGGCTGTGTTTTGCTCACCCCTGTACTAGAAGTACGTCAGCTGAGCTTATTCGTTGTTTTTTGGGGGCTTTTTTACCTGCGTCTTGTTGTCTAGTCATAATCATCACATGATTAATGCATCCCAGTTCTCCTCTTTCCTTAGACAAAATGGAGTCTATTAGCTTGATAGAGAAATATACCCATGTTGAAGCTGTCAGGTTTTTGTGAATGTTAAACATTCAGTATCTCACAAGGTGGTATGTGTGTTGCAGTTATCGTGTAGGTTATTAGCATGTCAGTTTTGTGGTGTTCTCAGTCATGATATTGGAGCTCTGGTATTGTCTCTGTAGCATAGATGAGTGTTTTCAATGTAAAACATTATGGTCTGAAAACAAATCTGTAAAATCAGAAATTCCGCTAGAGTTCACAAACTAAAATGAGGACAGACATCCATTTAAGCAATTTAAGACCATCAGATGGGATGCGAGTAAGGAATTTGGCTATACAAAGAATAGAGGTGTGCTGATGTATCAATTGGGTATTGGATTGGCACCAATAAAAGGAAAATTTAACATTATCGGCTTCTTTTGGATATTGTAGCTGATAATGTTGTCTGATTTTTAATTATGTCAGAGCCCTGGACATCTGGGGTTCCTTCCTGCATGCTGGGGTAACCCTGGATATGCCTCCATCCCCTCACTGCTGGGGTGAGCTGGAGTAGAGCGCAGTGGGTTGAGGCTGGGTTGGGTGCTATAAAAGGTTGCAAGTGCTACAGAGGTAACTGGGGTGGGGAGGGGTGGGCAGAGGTGCGCAGCACAGCTCAGCATGACTTAAACTGCAGAGCCTGGGGGTCTGTGCCCCAGGGACTGGGTCAGCCTGGCAGGGGCTGAAGGCAGCCATTTCTCTCTTCACCCTCCCCTGCCCCCCCCCCCAGTGCAGTAGGGACCCTTTTGCAGGGGGTGGAGGATGGCACTTTTAATTAGAGTGGTTCTGAGACCCATTCTACTTAGTGCCCGGAGACCACCCAGCCCTGACAGCCTTAGGCTTAGTCAGTTGCCCCAAGCCCAGGGTTGGTACCAATCTCTTACCATGGGGGCTATAGCCACTCTAAAATTTGCCTTAGCCCCTTTGCCACACCTCCCACCACTGCCCCACTGTCCAGCTGAGCCTGTGTCCTGCTCCCACCCACTCTTCACTAGGAAGAGACTGGTGCCATCCCTCCTGGGAGCACTGTACCTTGATGCTGCCCTGCACAGCTGAGCCCAAGTCATAGCCACCCCTGCCAGTGCTGCTAAGGTGATTGTATATTTTTGGGGTGGCCACCTGCCCTGCCCCGGGCCACTGCCACTCCTGCCCAAGCCTGAAGGGAAGGGGCTGCAAGTGGTATGGAGCACTCTTCCATGTGTTCTCCGTGGGAGTTGGGGGGCACAGTGCTTTAATTAGAGTGCCTCAGACCCACCCTAATTAAAGTGTCCAGAGACTTCCTAGCCCTGGGCAGCCTCAGGCTCTCTTGCAGACAGCATGGGGCTCTCTTGCATGTGCTGTGGTTGGGAGTAGGGAAGCAGCACCTTAATTGGGGCAGGTCTGGGTGCAGCTGTGTTACCTGTATCAGCATCCTTACACATAGGAATGGTGGTGGGGGTGCTTGAATTAAAACTCATGCAACAGGCTTTATCACTAAATGCTGGTTATTGGATTGGTATCAGCCAATATGGGTGGTTAATAATTGTCTATGAGTACTGGCCCAGAAAATCTTTATTGGTGCATCTCTAATAAAGAGACTATGATTTTAAATTGAAAAATAAAAAGATTATCTGCTCTTCCGTGATGTCTAATTCATCCCCGTAATATACTGTTTGCAGTATTATGTGTTTATAAGTATTACTATTTTTATGAAATATGCCGTTAAAGGAAAAAGGAGAAACGGGAAGGATGGTTATTGCTGTCATATTCCAGATTGAGATCTAAACTGCTCATGTATTATTGGGGTGGATCTGAGTTCTGCTTCACCCAAACTTTAAAACCATCTGCCATGAGTGGGCAGTGAGTGGCATTTCTATTGAGGCAGTGTTGAGAGAGTCTATAAATTTGATGGCTCATTATCATCTCTCTGATTTCCTGTTGATCTCTTCTTACTCCACAACTATAAACAACTCTCTCTCCTTTTTGTGGTGATTGTTCCATTATTCAAACTGTCCTTTCTGCTGCAATATTGCTGACTTTGCCATTTCTGGTAATATCTCTCATCTATTTCACAGCCCTGCAGACTGTTTTTTTTTTTTTTTCTTTAGTTAAAACCTTAAGTAAGGTCTAGTAACACTTACTTGGGTGTATAAATGACAAAGTATTGGAAGTACTGTCATAGTAGCTAGCTAGGGTTAAGAGGGACCTGAACAGATCATCTAGCCTGACTCCCTGCCACAGGGAGGAATGAATGCTGGGTTCACAAGACCTCAGACAGGTGATCATCTAACCTCCTCTTGAATTTGCCCAAGGTAGGGGCAAGGACCAGAAGTTGGTTCCAGATTTTGGCCACCCTAACTGTAAAATATTGTTTCCTGATCTCTAACCTAAACCTATTCTCCATCAGCTTATTACCGTTGTTCCTCGTCACCCCAGGTGGTGCTGGGGAGAAAAGGGCTCTACCTATTTGCTGTTGATCTCCCCTGATGAGTTTGTAGGCAGCCTCTTGCTGAGGCTGAACAGGTTCAGGTCCCTCAGTCTCTCCTCATAGGGCCTGTCCTGTTGCCCTCTCATGAAGCAGGTGGCCCTCCTTTGAACCCTCTCCAGGCTGGCCACATCCCTCTTGAAGTGCGGTGCCCAGTACTGGACGCAGTACTCCAACTGTGGCCTGACCAAAGTCGCATAGAGGGGGAGGATCACCTCTCTGGACTGGCTTGAGATGCATCTTTGGATGCATGACAAAGTATGGCTGGCCTTGCTGGCTGCCGTCTGGCATTGGCAGCTCATGTTCATCTTAGAGTTGATAATGACTACAAGATCCTGTTCCGCCTCTGTGTTTTCAAGAGGGGAACTCCCCAGCCTGTATGCATGCTGTGGATTCCTTCTCCCAAGGTGCAGCACCCTGCATTTGTCTACATTGAACCCCATCCTATTCTCATCTGCCCACTTTTGTAGTCTACATCTATTTGCAACCTCTTTCTCTCCCTTCAAGTGTGTCCACCTCACCCGACATCTTAGTGTCATCAGCAAACTTGAGCAGCGTGCTTTCAACCCCCTTGTTCCAGTTGCTGATGGAGGTGTTAAACAGTGCGGGCCCAAGGACTGAGCCCTGGGGGACCCCACTGCTCACATCTTGCCAGGTTGAGTATGACGTGTCCACCAGTACTCTGTGGATGTGCCCCATCAGCCAGTTTTTTACCCATCCAACTGTGTAGGCATCAATGCCACAGTCGCTTAATTTATTGACGAGGATGGGATGAGAGACGGTATCAAAGGCTGCCTTAAAGTCTAGAAAGACTATGTCCACGGTGACACCATCATCCAAGGATTTAGTCACCTGGTTGTAAAAAGCAGCCAGGTTGGTCAGGTGGGACCTGCCTTTGATGAACCCATGCTGATTGCCCCTGAGCACGATCTCCCCTGCAGGCCCCCCACAGACGTGCTCCTTAGTGATTTTTTTCCCCAAGATCTTCCTGAGCACGGAGGTGAGGCTTATAGGCCTATAGTTGCTTGGGTCCTTCCTCCTCCCTTTCTTGAAAATTGGGACGTTAGCCAGTTTCTAATCCCCTGGCACCTGGCCAGATGACCATGAATGCTCATACAGCCAGGCCAAGGGCTCTGCAATGACCTCCCTTGGGTGGAGGGCATCTGGACCTGTAGATTTAAAAATGTCTAGCCCTTCCAGAAGATCCCTAACTGCATCTGCACTGACTGAAGGCCTGACAGAGCTATCCCTGAGATTTGCCCCCACCTCTGTTAGGTGGGATGTCCTGGTTCCTGTTCAAGAAGACAGAGGCAAACTGTTAAAAAAATACCAGCTTTCTTGTCTAGCATAGCCACAAGATTACTGTTTGCGTCTTGTAGGGGCCCTACATTGCCTGGTGCCCTCTTCTTGCTCCCCATGTACTTGAAAAAGGACTTTTT